>NW_024070193.1:1254924-1315193 GCF_014754425.2 Oryx dammah
GCCCGTGAGTGTGAGTCTGTGCCCGTGAGTGTGAGTCTGTGCCCGTGAGTGTGAGTCTGTGCCTGTGTGTGTGAGTCCACCCATGTGTGTGAGTCCGTGCCCATGTGAGTGTGTCTGTGACCATGGGTGCACTCGTGTGTGTGTGTTGTTTTTTCATAGAAGGGGGGTGACTGAGAGGCCAGCTTCCTGACAGGGCAGTTGTAAAACATTCATAAAACTTTTATTGGACTTGCCACCCTTCCAGATAAATATTTTTCGATTTTATGGGCTTGTTTTAGGGCCCTAAGCTTAATCATGGCTTTGTAGCTGCTTTAAAAAAAATTAATTATTGTTTTGGCAAAGGGAGCCCCCACCCCCACCCCAGCAAAGGCGGCAGCTCTCTGAGCTCATGAATTCCTGCCTCTCAACCCTTGCCCTCTCCCTGCGCGCGCCCTCGCGGTGCACCGGGGTGAGCCTGGACGCGGAGGAGAGCGGGAGAGGAAGACTCACTCCAGTCCCCACTGCCGCCCCGGCCTCGTGGGAGGGCAGTCAGTCCCGCTCATGGCACCCATGGGAGGACGGGCTCGGGGTCCCGCTGGGCACCTGCCACCCCCATGGAGCCGCCCGCTGGGCTGACGCGGGTGGGTTTGCACAGCCCCCGCTCCTTCCAGCCCCTCGCGGGCTGAGCCGCACCCGTCGCCCCCCAGAGCTCAGCGTGCTGCCCGGCACTCTGCTGCAGCTCCATCCTCCCCACGGCGGCGAGAGGTGTGTGCCCTGCAGAGGGGTCCACGCACGCTGTGTGCACCCCGAGGGCAGAGCCCAGCTCTGTGCAGTCACGCGTGCCCGGTGGGCCCTGGCAGGGCTGATGGGCTGTGTCCGTCCCTGCTCCACACTGCGTAGACCTTTGTGCTGGATGCAGCCCTGAGCACTCTGCATCCCGTGAGCTCCCGTGGGCCTCGTAGTTCAGAGACACCGTGGAGGCTGCCTCCTGCTCCTGGAACGCAAGCCCCAGGAAGGAGCCCCCAGCTGCCTCTGCCTGTGCACAGACGGGACCACTGCGCCTGGGCAGGGTGGGAGCCTTGGAGGCGGTGGCACTGAGCTTCCCTTGAAGGGGGCGGGGAGGCGGCCTGGGGAGGGCTGTCCCAGGCGGAAGGGACTCTGGCTCTGCTGCCCAGAATACGGGGGTCGAGGGGACGCTGGGTGGGGCACGGGACGCCTTCTGAGGGGCAGGATTGGAGGTGACTGGGGGTCCTGGCTCCAGGAGAAAGGGCTGACCCAGGCTGGAGGGGCGGAGAGAGGGTGAAAAATCAGGCCAGATGCGGTGGGTGACCAGATAACGTGAGGGCAGGGAACCAGGACACGTCGAGAGTCGGGTGTCGCCTCGTGGCCACATGGCGGATGGCTGTCAGAGCCATGCCGTGGGGACGCAGTGACCGTGCCACCAGCCTTGAAGGGCACTCTTGGGCACCCCCAACACCTACCTCCCCTGGGCCTGTGACAGCCAGCCAGCCCACTCTGCCCCGGCCAGGGAGGGTGGACCCTGGCGCCCCTGTGTCCGGGCAGGAGTGTGGAGGGACCCAGCTGTCACCCCCAAGCACCTGTGGCAGTCTGGACTGCAGTCCACCCGCCCGCGTTGGAGCCGGGGCCGATACGTGATCAGACTGCCACCTGTGGGCTCTGGAGCCGACCGCCCCAGCCTTTGTGCCCCTTCGTTACCCCGGATGAGGCTTTTTCCCGACTCATAAAAATGACAGTTTTAATAAGTGGAGTTTTTTTTAAGAAAAGCAATATGAAGACTTTTATTGTCAATAAGCTCTACCTTTTAAACCAGTTATCATAGTTTCTGCTCTAGGTATTTTAATTGAAGATTAACTGCTGTTAGAGAGTGTACGCATTTAGGGAGTGAGTGTCTGGAGGATTCAGATTCAGCTTTCTTGCCAGTGGGGACCGTGTTGGTGGGGCCACCGGGTCCCAGGCCCGTACCCACCAGCCTCGGGGGGCTGTGAGTGGAGGAGGCGCCCGCAGGAGGGTCCGTGACCAGCATGGGCTCCTGCAGGCAGGGCCGGTGGGTGTGTACCCCAAGCTGGCTCATCCCAACCCAGGAGCTCCCCGCTCAGGGCCGGAGGGAGGCAGCGCGTGGCCGCCAGCAGCTGACCAGAGCCTCCGCAGTAGTGGCCCTGCCTCTGGGGCCTCCTTTTGGAGGCGTGTGTGCACAGCGTGTGTGTGCACAGCGTGTGCGTGCATGTGCGTGCGTGTGTGCTCTGCAGACCGGCCTGCTTCAGGACTTGTGTGTGTGTCGGGGGGGGCTGGTTGCTGTGGGTGGGGTTGCTGGGTGGGGGTAAGGGGGGCTGGGCGGGGTGGGAGCAAGGAGGAGGCCTGGCAGGGGCGAAGCCGTGGGTGTGGGCACACAGGTGTGCAGGAGACAGCTGGCAAGGCCGGGCTGGAGAGCTTGGGTGCCAGCCTGAGGAGCGGCTGAGGATTGCTGAGAGGGGCGCGCGGGTCTTTGTTCTGAAAGGATCTCTGGCTGCCGACCCACAGGCAGCTCAGAGAGGGAGCTGGCCCGAGAGCCTGGAGGCTCCTGCCAGGAGCCCAGTGCCAGGCCTGCTCTCCCCGCGCCGGGGCGCCCACAGCCGCTGCAGGGTCTGAGGCCCGTCTGGGGCTCCAGGCTGCAGCCCAGGAACGGCCCTGTCACGCCTGCCCTGGCCGAGGGGAGCAGGAGCCGCCGCTGGTGCTGGGGGGTCCCCGGGCACCCAGCAGCCCCATGCCAGCTGTGCCCGTTGCAGGCAACCCTGGTTGCCTCTGCCCAGGCCGTCCCCACAACCCAGCCTCTGATTCTCGCAGCCAAGTCATTTCCTACTTGAGAATGGTTTTCTTTTTCACCTTAAAACAAAGTCCTTCCTTCCGCACGGCACCCTGCCTTCCCTCCCCACACACCCTCGGTCACCAAAGCCTTAGCTGCATTGTAATTTCAATTTACACAGTGTGGGGAAGATTTCTGCAAAGGGTCCTTTTTTGTTTTTGAAGAATTCATCATTGCTGCTAAGAAGCTTAATATAAATTAAAGGAGGAATTAGGCAACATTAAGACATCAAAATAGGGGTGCAGGCGCCCACTGCCTCGCCTCCGCCCGTCAAAGGGCCCCTAGGACCCGTCAAGCGGGGGAGCCTCAGACGGGCCCGTCGCTGCTGCCGCCTCCCCGATTCCCTTTGTCGCAGGGACGGCGGAGCACACGTCTGATAAAAGCTTAATCACCTTATCTTTTTAAAGCAAATTGCATCTTTGTTTACATACGGGGTCCGTAGCAGGATGGGAAAGGAGAGAAACTGGGCCCCCTCCGCCCCGCCCGCCAAGCTGGAGGCTGGGAGCGCATGAGCAGCCCGGCCTCCTGGAGGAGGCTTTCCATCCAGAGTCGCCATCCCCCGAATCGGGGTTCAGCAGGAGGGGAGCCAGGGTGCCAATCCTCAGGCGACCCTGCCCGCCCCCCCCCCGCCAAGCTCGCTCGCCTCCCACACTCCACCACCCGCCCAGCTGCCCATCCTCCTTCGCCCCGGCCAGCCCAGGCCCCGTCTGAAGTGGCCTCAGCCACACCCACCCCGTCCAGAGTGGGGCTCTGGCTGAACTCACGGTTTCTGTGTCCCTCTGAGCTCCCCAGCCCCCGTCACCCCACGATGTGACCCCCACAAAGCACCCCCTGTGCCGCAGCAGCATCTGAGCTCTGCCCAGAGCTGCCTGCCCCGGGAATGGCTGGACTTGGGCTGGCCAAGGGGGCCGCTGTGGGGGCCGGTGACCCGAGCCGCTGGCAGGGCTCCTTGCCCACCGGAGGGTGCGGGCCGCCCACCCGCGTGGAGGCCCCTCGCCCAGGCTGGCCCCGACATGAAAGCCAGGCCAGCAGCTGGAGGCAGTTTGGCGGCTTTGATGGCCACGTCGGGGCGGCACCCGCGGCCCAGCCTTGGGAAACAGCACGGCCACATTCTTCCCTGATTACCGAGCCCGGCCCGGCCAGCGGCCTCCAGCCCATTGTGCCTTTGTGTGGGGCTGGCGCTCGGTGAGAAAGGCCAGCCCGGCCCTGGGAGAGTGTCCCCAGGGGGAGCCGCGGGGAGCAGCGTCACCCCCAGGGTCACGCCCGCCGCCCCCAGGCCGCCGGGCTGCTGGTCGGGGGTGGGGCAGGCCGCTGGACTCCGAGAGTCCCCAGGTTTAGGGAGAAGAGGCAGGGACTCCCTGAGCCCGGTTCAGGCACTGTGAGAGCCTGGAGCCTGGCGGCCCTCCCTCCTGCCCGCACCCCCGGCCGGGTCACGGATGGGCCGCTTGCCTGGTGGGTGGCGTTTCCCGCTGGGCGGCCCCCTGGTCTGCTGCCCTGCACACCCAGGCAGGACCCCACCAACATCTGATTTCATCCCACACACCCGCCTGCACTCACAGGCCAGACCCCCATCCCCGCCCTCACCCCCTACCAGCTGCTGGGGAACTCCTACTGCCAGGCAGCCTGGCTGGGACGGTGGCTGAGGAGGAGTCAGCAGAGGGCAGGGCACGTGTCCAGACGCGGCGCCCTTGGTGTGGTGGCCGCAGGGCCACACTCAGCACCCGGGATGCGAAGGAGGGGAGAGGCGCCGTCACCTGGGCGGAGGTCCACACGGCGGCCCCCAGGCAGCAGTCGCCCAGGGCAGTGGTCCCGGGGTGGCTCCGGGGACACCTCCTGTGCAGGCAGGCGGTGGGAAGGGCCACCAGAATTCAGCCTCAGCGGCTGAGACCCTTCCTGTCTGCCCCTGAGCCCGACTCGGGGGGTACCTTGCGGACATGGAGCCCGCGGTCCCCCCGGAGCCCTGGCCCCGCAGCCCCACCAGCACGGGGCCAGGCGCTTGCTGCCCCCAGGCGTCACGCTCCCCCCAGAACCAGATGCTCAGATGCGGCCCTCAGCACTTCCACATGGCCAGTGCGCGGCACCAGGTCCCCGGGTCCTTCCTGGGGGAGCCAGCCTGCGGCACCGTCCCCACTGGCCTGCAGGCCGCCCGCCTGTCTCACTGCTGCTTCCCGCCTGCCCCTTCTCAGACCTGAGCTCTGAGAATGTGCCCCCAGCGTCTCCCAGGCCAGGAGCACTGTGTGCAGGCTTCTAGGTGACCACCGACGCCCTGACCTGCCCTCCGTCCACGCCACTGGCCTCTCGGCCGAGGGGAAAGGCCACCCTGAAACAAGGCGGCTCCCAGTAGCGTTGCCAGGAACCCCAACAGCCAGCTGCCCTAGCGGACGCACGCTGCTGGTCAGCACGCTGGCCTCACGTCCAGGCCGCCCCATAACGGAGCAGAGGGCAGCGAGAGACGCTGTGTCTTCCCAGCACCCAGTAGACTCCCGGCTCTGCTGCTCTGGGCAGCGCGAGGTCTGTGCCGTGGGTAACGAGAGCCCTCGCAGCGAGATGGCCCGCAGATTGGGCCGCGCCTGTCTCGCCGCCGGGTGCTGACCCCGGGAACCCCCCGCCCCTGCAGCCGTCAGACCTCACGGCACCAGAGGGCCCGGGCGCCCATGCCATCCTCCAGGGTCGGTGCCAGCCCCCGCCCTGCAGGAGGAGCCCGGAGGCAGAGGGCACCTGCCGGCCTGGCGCCTGTGGGAGGGCTGGCCCGGGGCCCTTCCCACGCCCCGCGCCCTGGCCCAAGGCCTGCGGTTCCTCAACCCGCTGCCCAGCAGGAGCCTGGCTCCCCGGGGCAGCGGGCCCCTCAGCCACCCGGTCCCGGAGCCTCGTTGGCTGAGCGCCCGGCCCCCCAGGCAGTGGAGAGGCAGGCGGAGCCCCTCTGCAGGGCAGGGCCGCCCCAGCTGAGTCTGTGGTCCTCCCCGTCCCAGACGCCCCACAGCTGCTCCTCGCGTGGGTCCAGTGCAGCACCATTTCCCACAGTCTGCCTCGGGTGGACACCCCCACTCCCAGGAGATGGGCTGGGGGCGGGCGCCCGCATTCAGCCCCAGACGTGGCCCAGAGTTCACACACCTGCCCAGCCCAGCCCCCTCAGGCCCCGCTCCCCACGGGCATGTGGGGTCGGGCGGACGGGGGTCCTCCTGGTGTGACGCAGGGCTCCTCTCCTCGGGGAGCCAGCCAGCGCCCGGGCGGGGAGGGGAGGACCCCCCAGGCGCCGGCACAGGTCGGGCAGGGGGCGCCCACCTCCACCCCTCAGGCTCCTGACACCCAGCCGGGGGTCTGTGGCAGATGAGCCCCTCTGTGCGTGTTAGGAGTGAGTGCCTGTGCTGGGACACGGCGGCCTGCCGGGACCCTCGCTGCCCAGAGAGGGAGGGCACAGCTCGCTCCCACCAGGACCCCAGCAGGGTCGCGGAGCTCACAGAAGGGGAGTGACTGGTCCTGGGGTGCCCGCTGGTGCAGGACTGGCCCGAGCCTCAGCCCGTCCCCCCAGGGCTCCCGGGTAGGGTGGCCCCCACTGGCGGCCCACAAAGAGGCTGCTTCCTGCTGCCCCCAGGCAGGCTCCTTGTAAAGACAAACCCTGCAGAAAGGGGCCCTGGAGCTGGGGAGAGCAGGGCAACCGCACGGAGGAACAGCATCAGCCGTCATGAGCCCGCGAGGGCCCAGGACCAGCTGCGGGGACAGAGCAGTGGGCGGCGGGCACCAGCAGGAAGCGAGCTCTGCCGTTGCTCAGCCAGCAGTGGAGACAGCGGGTCTGCACCCGGCTTGGGTGCTGAAAGGAGCCAGGGAGCCGTGGGGCTGCCCCACTCGGCCTAGAATCGGGGAACATCGTCCACCAGCACCCAGGGAGGGGGCGCCAGCCGGAGCTCACCGGGCCCTCCTCCCGCCCTCCCACCTGCCGGAGTCCCTGGGCAGAACCGTGATGCCGCCCGCAGAGTCTCCCCAGGCCAGAGAGTGTCTGGGGTCTTGGGTGAGAGTCAGAGTGAGCGCCCGGGGCAGCGGGCCGTTCACGGCAGGAGAGAACATGGCCAGTGGGCGCGGGGCTGCCCCAGGGGCCTGGGCACAGGCTGGGTGCAGGCAGGGGGCTGGGAGCTGGTGGGAGCCTCGCTGAGCCCCAGGCCAGACGGGCTGGTGGCCGGACCAGCGTTGGGGGGAGAGCAGGGCTGAGGAACAGAAGGGGCGGGCCCGGCCGGTGCTGGGGGCGGTTCCTGGCTCCATGAGGGGGGGGGGCGGCGCCGGTGCTGGGGGGGCCCCGCCCCATCAGGGGTGGGGGGGTGGGCCAGGCCAGTGCTGCGGGGTCCTGGCTCCATGGGGGGGCTGGCCAGGCTCCATCCGGGGTGGGTCACTGCAGAGTTGGGGACCGGATGGAGTGACAGGCTCCCCCTCTCTGCCTCGCAGGTGGCCTGAGCCCCGAGTCCAAGAAGATCCTGACCTCCACCCTCAAGAAGCGGGGCCGTGCCGGCCGGGGCGAGGCAGCCGAGCCAGAGGAGGCGGAGCGGCCAGAGCCTGCCCAGCCCGTGGGCCTCAGCCTGTCCTTCAAGCGCTACGTCTTCGACGCCCACAAGCGCATGGTCCAGTCTCCCTGAGTGCCCACCAGCCCCCAGACCCAGCCAGGCTGCAGTGCCAGACGTGCCTCCGCCTCTGGGCACTCCCCAGAGGCCCTGAGCGGGCCCTGTCCCCACACCCCATGCCTCTTGCCGGAAGAGCCATCTTAAAAGGCTCAGGATGCCCCAGGATGCCCGGTTGGCAGTTACAAATAAATGCCCCGTAGTGCCCACTTGCTGTGCTGGTCCCTCTGCCTTCATAGGCGCCCCCTCCCTACCAAGGCGAACGTCAGAGGAACTGCCGAGGCTTCTAAGGGGCCTGGGGCCACAGGAGGGACCCAGACTCAGCACCCAGTGGGCTGAGGGTATCCATGAAGCGTCAGGCCCTTAGGCAGCCTGGGTGGCCCCAGGGTCTCCTGGACCTTGAGAGAGCAGCCACGTCCAGGGAGGGCACCTCTCAAAGGAGCACCCGTGGGGTATCTGGGAGTTGTGGGGGCCAGGCTAGTGCGACGGGGCAGGAGGCAGGCCGGGGGCTGCCCCCACACGCCAGCACCAGGAGCTCCCAGGCCGGGCACTGAGCCCCGCAGAGCCCCCTCACGCCCTGCAGGGCCCCACAGAGCCCTACAGAGCCCCGCAGAACTGCTCAGAGACCCACAGAGCTCCATAGAACCCCACAGAGCCCAACAGAGCCCCCGCAGAGCCCCTTCTGAACCCAACAGAGCCCCGCAGAGCCGCAGCCTGGCTCCTCTGCCCCCTGGAGCCCAGCCATCCCTGCGGACACATCACAGGGCATCAAGGCGTTTACAGACGTTTGTAGGACGGACAAATGCTCCAGTGACCCTGGGTTTGGCCTGCAGGTAGACACAGGGCTCCCTTTTACCCTGGTAATCGGTGCATCACGCTATAATTTGCAAACACAGCATTAAAGGCATTACCAGGGACAAGTTGTGATCAGGTGACCAGGGCCTGGTGAGCCCTGAGCCACAGCCCTGGAGGGGGCAGGGTGCTGTGGACCCGTGCGCGTGGCTGTGCTGGGTGGGAGGTCTGTGTCCAGGACAGTAGCAGAGGGCCAGCCGGGCAGGGAGAGTCCAGACCCAGCCCCCACATCCCAGTCGGGAAGCCCTCCTGGAACGTCACCAACTCCCCACCGCCGGCCAGACTCCAGGCCCCGCTCCCATTCAGCCCCCACCCCTGCCTGCAGCCGTCTCTCCAGGATGGGGTCCCCAGGGGGTAACTTCAGGGAGAGGCCCTGCGGCCCCCAGCCCGGTGCATTTCAGGGGGAGCAGCAACCCCAGGTGGGAGGTGGACTCGGGCAGGGACGCTGAGCCACAGGGCGGGGGCCCCCGGCCATGGCGTGCGGCTCTGGAGCAGCGTGCCTGCCCATGTGGCCCGCGGCCCAGGAGGAGATGCTATCAGGCCTGGCATCGGTCAAAACCCGAGTGCCCCAGCCACGTCGGCTGGGCACAGCCTTCGAAGGGGGAGCGCGGCAGGCGGGCAGCTGGGGGCTGGCACCCTGTGCTCTCGTGGGCAGTGCCCACTTCCTGTGGCTCTGGGCACCCCCAGACCTTCTGTGTCTCAGGAAGAGAGGGCCCTGAGGCAGCCAGTGGCATCTGCAACCCCCGCCCGCCAGGTGCCCCAGGAAGCAGGTTCCAGTTTAGAAGTGGGGTCCGCCCGTGCACAGTGGAGCTGAGCTTTGAACCCAGGGTCTGGACGCCCCCAGAGGCCCCCACCCCGCCCCAACGCCTCTGCTGTGGCCTCAGAAAGAGCTGCCCGCGGGGAGCGGGCCGGGGGCGGGCGTCCTGCCACGGGCTCGCTCGGCGGGAGGGGCGGCTGCGATCCGCAGGCCCCTGGCTGGCTGGCGGGGCTAATGCACCAGCCGGCGATAAGGCTTATCTGGAAGCGTCTCTGGAATCGAGACTCTGATGGAAACAGGCTTCTGGGTTAATACAGTTTTGACAGATAAAGTCTCGTCAACGGGAAGCCCCGGGGGCCAGGGCAGGCAACGGGGCAGCTTCTGTCCTTGCCGGCTCCTGCCCGGCCGGCGCGTGCCCACGGGCCCATGTCTGGGGGGTGGCCCGTCCGGGGGCTCTGCCCTGCAGGATGGGGGTCTGGCGTGTCGTGGGAGTGGGGCAGCAATGCTGTCAGGCGCGCACAGGCGCCCAGTGTGTTCCTGGGCCAGCTTGTCCCTGGGGCCTGGTGGGGGGGGCGTGGGGACTCACCGCCCCACAGCACACACCCAAGCTTCCCCGAGGGGGCCCAGGCCTCCTCTCAGCGGCTGGAATTCCCAGGCTCCCTCTGGGGGCTCAGGCCAGTCCTAGCCATGGCCTCCCAGCTCCAAACTCGGCCGTGTCTGTTCCCCCTTGGCTGCGTGAGGCGGGGTGAGGTCATGTCCCTCACCCTGGCTGGGCCCCTGGGAGCCTCCACACCAGCAGTTCTGATTAAAGAGTAATAGCGTTTGGCTGAAATGGAGCGGGGCTGCTCACCAGCCAGCTCAGGCAGGGTAAGGGCACGATGGCTGGGAGGCAGCCAGGCAATGGGGTGCCAGGCCAGAGGTACCATGCCCCCGGGGCAGCTGACCCCAGCCCTGGGCCTGCGGCAGGGCAGGGAGGCGTGGGCGCAGCTGCGGAGGCTCAAGAGTGTCAGCTCAGCGTTCAAGAGAAGCCCCAGCCCCCAACTTCCCACCAGCTCTGGGCACCCCTCGCCAAGACCCAGGCCCTCCCGGGGGGGCAGGGGCCCCTCGAGTTGGAAGAGGACTCCCAGGGCGGGCTCTTGATGGGCCAGTGGGGCAAAGCCAGGCAGGGGGTGGGGGTGCATGCAGGCTGAGGCCCAGGAGGAAGGGGAGGGAGGGGACAGGGTTGGGAAGACGCCTGGGCTGCTCACTGCACGCTTACTGAGCACCTGCTGTGTGCGAGACTCTGCGGGCCGGGCGGCCCTGTGCCCCCCAGCCCCCCGGGCTGGCAGGTTAGAGGTCGTGCGCCCATGGGGTGTTGCTCAACGCCATCCCCCGCCTCTGTTATCACCGGGTCTGGTGGGGAGAAAGCTCGGCAGAGAGAAACGGCCGCTTCCTGCGGCCACAGCTGGGCTGCAGATAAAGGACGGCTGGGAGCCCGGCCCCCAACCTCGTCCCCTGGGGGCACCCACAGACTCAGCCCAGCGCCCAGCTTCCCACAGCCACCACCCAGCAGGGCACCTGCCCCCCAGCCACAGCCGCACCCTGCAGCCTCGGGGGAGCCGTCCACCCCGTCTGGGGATGGGAAGAGATGGGGGTGGACCAGGTGGACGCAGGACCCAGGCTTCCCTGGAGCCCCAGGCGGGCCCTAGGGGCCCAGCTTCCCCAAGGCCTCCAGCCGGGCCCCAAGCGCCCTGATCTCCATTCCCACGCCAGGCGGGCCCTGCCCCATTCAGCCTGCCTCCGCCCAGGGTCCCATCCAGGCCTGTGGGCAGGACCTGTCTGGTGGATGAGCAGGGGGCCCAGAAGGAAGGGCCGCACACAGGTGGGAGGGGGGGCCGCACGGCCTCTGTCCTTGGCACCTGAGGGCCGACGTCCACCCCGAGGTGGGAGCCCACAGCGGAAGGGGTGTGGGACTCCTGGACGTGGTAAGCCCAGCCCCATGGCTTCCAGGAGACGTGGCACCCGGGGGTGGGGGGGGGGGGGCGGCAAGGCCAAAGGAGAGAGGAGGGAAGTCGGGGCATGCTCTGCAGGGCCAGGGGCGGGGGAGGGGGTCTGGACACAGCTGGAGATGCTCAGCCAGGGCTAGTCCTGCGGAGGCGGCCGGGCCCCCCACGGGGGCAGGCAGGGTGGGCAGACTGTTGTGCAAGGGGCAGAGGCCTGAGGCCACCTGCCCTCAACCAGATGGGGGCCTCCGGCCAGCGGCGCCTCCCAGCTCTCAGACCTCGGGGGAGTTGGGGTGATGGGCGCCCCCACTCCGGTACCTGCCGGGCGCAGGGGGCTCCAGCCAGGGACAGACTGGGGAGCAGATGCCCTGCTTCCTGGGCCCGCTCCTCACGGGGAAACGGAGGCACACGGGGGTCCTCTGCCCCCAGGGCGTGTCCCAGCGCAGAGCGGGGTCTGGGTGCGTGGGTGGACACCGGGTGGGCTGCTGATAAGGAGAGACAGTTGTCAGAGTCACAGGGCGCCACTGATAGAGAGACAAGATCTCCCGGTGGGCGGAGGCGCTGGGCGGGGACCCCCCCCAGGGGGGTGCCCACATCTCGGGTGGAAGCACTGAGGCTGTCCCCGCCCCTGGCCGGAAACCCTCACAGCAAAGCCAGGGGACAGGCCTGGACTGGGGCGGCCAGCCTGAGGCGCTTGCAGGCACGAGTGTGGACGATGGCGGCTCCCGAGGCCACCCTGGGGCAGGGCTGAGCCGGGACCCTGGTTCAGCCTTGAGGCTGCAGCTCAGACGCCCCCTGGGTGCTGGGAACAGGGGGCCGCAGAGACAGAGACGAACAGAGACAGGAGGCAGGAGAGAGAGACAGACCCCAGGAGTGACAGCGGGGCAGACTCAGAGAGACATTCAGAGGGGCCACCCAGAGCACCGAGTGCACCCTGGGGGCGGCCCCAGAGACGAGGGCTGCGGGGGCGGGGGGGGGGGGGGGGTGGCGCGCGGGGCCTGGGGCCGGCCCTGCTCCGATTGGCCGGGGCTGCCTGCAGTGGGAGCCCGTAATTGATTCCCTGGGAGGACGGGATCATTTCCATGCAGAGAATTAAGATTTTCTTCCAAGATGGAAATAAAGATTAATTTGCAATTTCCTTCCTCGCTGCACACAGGAGAGCGGGTCTGCTGGAGGCGGCCTCAAGCAGGCAGGTGGGCCGGAGCGGGGCGGGCGGGGCGGCCTCCCCGGGGGAGAGCAGCCTCCGGGGGCTCCTGGCGCCCCCACCCCACGTGCCCGCCATGGCCCCGAGGGGCAGCCTGTCCCCCGAGGGCTCCCGGCTCCGTGCCCGCAGCTCACGGCACCCCTGCCTCCGGGCTTCCACTCGCCACGCCAGGCATACCAGCCAAGCCCAGGCAGGAACCCAGACTGGGCCCCCTGGAGAGAAACGCTCAGTCCCCACAGCCTCCAACTCTGCACTCTCCACTGGGGTCCAGGGGCAGAAAATGACAGCCTGGGCGCAGACGCCAAGGGGCACCCACACCCAGGTCCCTGGGCCGGGCATCCCAGGCTTGTCTCCAGCAGGCAGGGCACAGGGGCCACGTCACACCCTCCGCCCTCTCCAAGCCCACTCCCTGCCCACACACCCTCTGAGTGAGCCCAGCCTGCCTGGGCCAGGCCGAGGCCCACCCACAGCCGGGGCGCTGTGACCCCGGGGCCCCTTTGAGTGGCCCCAGCACAGGCTGGGGGCTGGCGGTCTCGCCCGCGTCCACAAGGGCTCAGGGCTGGTGTTCAGTGCGGCCTCTGGGCAGTACCCCTGGGAACCCCAAGAATCTGACCTTGGGCTCTCCGCCATGTGTAGCCCTGAGACCTACTGCACTCACCTCCGCTCCCCACCCACCCTGCGCTGCCTGGTGGCCCGCTGTGGGCCCCGCACCCTGGAGACTGAGCAGCCTGGAGCTAGCCTGGGCACATGAACAGCCTGGAGCTAGCCCACCATGGGCCCCGCACCCCAGGGAGTGAGCAGCCTGGAGCTGGCCACCGCACTTTGTGCCAGCCTCTCCTGACGGTGACCTCTGCATGACCTCCTCCAGCACAGGAGAGGCGGGAGGAGCAGGTTTATGAGCCGGAGGCGGGCGCATTCCTCCCGGGTGCAGCCCACCCGGCCTTCGCCTATCTCCCCATTGCCACAGGACCGAGGGCCCGGCTGCCCCCAGAGCCCCGAGCACCCCTCCCCAGCCCACCTGCAGACACCATGTGCTCCAGAGCGGGGACGTCGCCTGGCCTGCACACCCCGGCCCCGCAGGCCAGGCGGGGCCCACTGCCGCAGCCTCTGCTTGCACACCCCCAGACACGGGGCAGTCTGCACCCCCCCGGCCGAGATGGGCTGCCCCTCGCAAGGCGACACTGGGGGCTCCAAGTCTACACCTGCAGCTCCTGCCCCCAGGCTGACCTGCGCCCAGGCTGACCTGCGGGGCGGCGTCCCCAGCCAGCTCCTTCAGAAGCCCGCCCTGCCCTCACCCCGCACCCCGAGACGCCCTGGTTGCTGTTGGCCGCTGCATGAGGCTCGTCGCCTCATTGATTCCTTTGACCAGTAACAGAACTGGAGTTCCCTGCATGCTGCCCAGGGCCTCGGGGCATCTTGGAACGGCCTGCCCCCTCTGAGGGGCACCAGGAAGGCGGGGACAGCCGCTGCTCTGGCCTCAAGTCTGTGAGTCCCAGTCCAGCCTCTCTCCAGGGAGAGTCAGCATCCAGGTCCATCCTGCAGCTTCCACGGGCCGCCTGCCCCTGGGGTCCCATGGCCGATTCCCAGACCCCACAGCCACCAGCACCCCAGTTTCAACAGCACAAGCAGATGTGGGCCCAGTGAGGGCTGGAACAGGTGTCTCACCCTCTCTGTGCGCCCACAAAACAAGTGACTGGCAGGACCTGCCCTCCCGGGGAGCGGTGAGGGTGGAGGGGCACGCAGCAGGTGCCCCCCGCCTGCTCCACGGCTGCCGCCGGGGGTCTCCTAGAAAGAGACAGTGACTGCCCCAAAGTGGGAGCGGCGCTGGCCTTCATCAGCACGCGTTGGGTGCAGCACAGTGCCTGGATGTTACCGCATGAGGCACGCTCACCTGAAATGATCCGGTGATGAAGGTGGTCACAGAGGCGCACAGCACTGATGCCGCACGGACGGGCCTTGGAAACACGGCGCTGAGAAACAGCCAGACGCTAAGGGGGCCGCGCTCCGTGATTCCCCGCGTGTGGGCTGCCCAGAGCAGGCGGCTCCGTGGAGACAGAGGGCGTGTCCTCGGGCCAGGAGAGGATGGGAGGAAGAGGGCGGAGAGCGTGGGGGACAGGGTTCTCTTCCAGGTGCTGAAAAGGATCTAAAGCTGATTGTGGTGATGGCATGTAGCTCTGCAACTGTTCTGAAGCCACAGAGTCACACACACGGAGTGGACTGGGTGGTGTGTGTTATATCACAGGGAAGGTGTTTAAAAAAAAAAAAGTAGAATAAAGTTACCATATGACCCAGCAATTAGGCCCGCACCAGAGAGCGCTGAAAACATCGGTCCACATGAAAGCGCGTGCGAGTCGGGACAGCAGAGTGGAGAGGACCCGATTCTATCAGCTGATGAGTGGAGAAGGAGACGTGGAATTAAGTACGGATACAGGCTCCACACGGGCTTCCCTCAGAGCCCAGCTGGTAAGTCATCTGCCTGCAGTGCAGGAGACCCAGGTTCCCTTCCTGGGTTGTGAAGATCCCTGGAGAAGAGAATGGCAACCCACTCCAGTACCCTTGCCTGCAGAGTCCCACGGACAGGGGAGCCCGGCAGGTTACAGTCTCTGGGGTCGCAAGAGTCGGACGGACTTACAGCTAAAGCACACAGGCTCCACAAGGATGAACCTGGAACACGCTCAGGGAAGGAGGCAAAGTCAAACACTGGGTCGTGGCCTTTTCAGAAGGGTCCCGAGTGGGCAAGCCCACAGCTGTAGACAGCACCCTGTGGTCGCCAGGGGCGGGGGACCCGGCCGGACGGCAGTCAGGGCTCGTGGGTGTGGCTCCCTTTTGGGGGCAAAACGTCCTCAACTTAGATCGTGGTGACGGTTGCACCGCGTTGTCAACACTTGAAAACCACTGAGCTGTCTGCTTCATTGGGGAGCTTCCCGGCATGGAGCTTCTGGCTCCAATCGGCCAACACTGGCCTCCCAGCCTCCCAGCCGGTCCTCAGCAGTGGCCCCACACCATCCGGTCCTCTCTGGTGGAAAGCCAGCGCCCACCCCCGGGGACTACGGGTCAGGGTGCGCACAGAGCCTTGGCGGTGGGAGGCGGGGACGGGGACACCCAGAAACTCACGCATGGCCCGGCCCGGGCCCCCGCCGCCCACTGTGCCAGCCCGCGGTGGCTGTCGGCTCCCAGGGCTGCAGGAGAGGCCGGCGGGGTTCTGCAGGGGGAATCACGTTGCTCTTGATTTAAATCACTTCAGTAATTGTCGTGTTTATTAGGGAACTAGTTCAAACATGTGAAAAATGCAGAAAGTACAACGAAGTGAACTCCCACCAACAGCCACGTGGGAAGTGAGTCGTGGGGGCAGCCACAGGGACCCTCCAGACTGCAGTCGAGCCTCTGCGGACCCCCGGCCTGCCTGTCGTCGTGGGGAGCAGGCCTGCTCAGGAGGCGGGGGCGACCCTCTCCTTCGCTTTCCCAGGCTGCAGGATCAAAGTTCACCATCGGGACCAGAGGTGGGGGGCCTGCATGCATCCAAGACTCTGAAAGTCTGTAACTAGCTGCATTTTTGAAAATCATTGCTGGCTGCATACAGGAAAAAATGCCCCTTTCACACGCACAGCTTGTTAGTTTGGGGAAACACACGCAGTCCATTTCGGCCGAGTCGCGCCCTCCAGATCCCGCAGGCGCCCGTGGGCTCTCCTGCGCGGCCAGTTCTCTGTCGTACATCGCCTCGACTGTCCCGCTACCGTGGCCGTGTTTCCTCCTCTGGGTCCATCCACCATCCATAGTGTGGACAGTGGTTCCCTTTGCCGCTGAGCACGTTGCATGGCGTGCGTGTCCACCAGCTGGGGAGAAGTCAGGCGGTTTCCAGTTTGGGGCAACTGTGAATAAGCCGCTGAATTTTTCGGTGAACCTGAGTTTGACTTCTCTTGAGTAAGTGGCTGGTCGTAGAAGGCTTGGATGTGAGGTTAGCGGTGTCTGCGTCCCCTCCTGACACAGCTGTCTTACTCCTTCCCCGGGGGGCCAAGCACCGAGCCATGCCGGGAGTGGCCGGCGAGGCGCTGCCAGCCCAGTAGAGGGGAGACAAGAGACAAGAGTCGTGAACACGCAGGCTAGTGTTGGGCCCCGAGGGTGACGAGGAGGGGACGGTTGGCGAGGTCCTTGCAAACCAGGGGAGCCATTGGCCTGAGGCCCAGGGCACTGAGCTGGGCCCCGGGGCTGGCACATCCTGGCATGGCACCGTGCCTGGGATGGATTTACTGGGCACTGCCTGTGCCCAGGCCGTGCGGGAGACCTCAGAGACACACCCTGCTCACAGCCGAGGGACCATGGGGGTCGCGGCCAGGCGGGCAGAGCTGGGGCCCTCCCTGCCTCATGCTGGAAGAGACCCACGGGCGGGGCGAGCTGCGGGCCCCGCGCTGCCGCCGGCCGCCGACAGAGGGCAGGAGCGGCCCGCGCCTCCGAGGCCGGCGCGGAGGCGGCCGGCGGGGACACCTAAACGCACGGCCTGGCCGGGGTGCCTCGGCCCCGCACCCCCACCCCCTACCCACCCCACCCCACCCCACCCCACCCCACCACACCCGCCCCCGACCTCCAGGGTTTAGCGTGGAAAGCGGATGCAGACCGCCTCGGCCAGCAGCGTTCACTCGGGTCACCTGTTGAACTGGCACTCTTTTGGACACACCGGGTTAAACAAATCCTGAAAGTCAGCTTCACTTTCTTTAAACGTGGCTGTTTCGGGCTCTAGCTCCAGGCAGGCTGGCGGTGCCTCACGCCCCGGGACCCCGGTGATCCTCCCAGCGAGGTATGCCCCACCACGACCCCCAGTCACAGCTGGGGCTCCGAGAGGGGACAGGCGTGCTTGGGGCCGCCCCCTGCCTGGTGCGAACACGCATGTCCTGTGCGTGGGGCACGTGTGCTAGAGACCAGTGCCCAGACACACCCACAGCCCTGGCCAGCACCCTTGTGCACACCCCGCACACCCGCAGCTGTGTGCCCGCCCGGGTCCCCTGAAGGCCCGAGCCCCACCTGGACGGCTGTGGGGTCCTGTTGTTGCCCATCAGGCCCGAGAGGGTCACGGTCTCCCGGTCACCCCAGGCCCGGACAGGGGTGCCTGGCCGCCACTGCGGGTGGGTCTGGGACGCCACCCCTGTGGGGAGCGGGCGTGAGTGGCCTTCACCCAGCCCCGCAGGCCCTTCCTCCCGGCCACACAGCATTTGCATAGCGCTCCCCAAGCCCGCAGATCGCATTACATGGAGACCCGATGGTAATCTTTGTTGAAATAATATTTAACACATGCTGCACTTTTAATTAACTATCTGAATAATCTCAAATTTATACCAGAGCTTTAAAAATAAGTTTTCATTTTCACGTTTGGTAACATAATAGCGGCCCGGCCGGCCCGTTTCCTCCTTTGATTTAATTAAAAGCCCTTTTGTACGTCTCTTGTCACTTCAGAAACGGACAAAAGCCCCCGAGGTGGGCAGCCTGGCCCCCGACTCAGGGCCCAGGGCCGGGGTCACGGCCGCGGAGTGCCATGCAGTGTGGCTGCGTGCCACACACGTTCACACAGAGGGAGGGGGCCTGGCCACAGACACACACGGAGACAGCAAGCTGCTTCCACCCTTCCACGAGTGTGCCAGGCCGCACAGCCACTCCGTGCACCAGCCCCGCAGGGGGACGGCTGGTTGGCCCCCCGCCGGGCAATCGGGGTGCTGCTCAGGCCGGCTGGGGCGGGGGGTTCCTGGCTGTCATTCCGGGTCTGGGTCCAAGGCCACAGCTGCCGGCCAGTCGGCTCCCTGTGTACGTGGGTCTCCCTGTCACGCGGCCTCTGTGTGTCCAGGCTCGACGCTCCAGAAGTGGCCAGGTGGGCACCTCTGGGGGCGCACGGCAGACACCCCTCTCCTGAGCCCGGATTCCTGGGAGGGGGAGCCGCAGAAATCCTTTTGGCTTGGGGGCTGGGGGTCAGAAACGACTTCTGCGTGGAGTGAGGTGGGTGGGAGAAGAGCCCATCCCTCGGGGCCCATCTGAAAATGGGGCACCTCCGCAGGCGCAGGCTTCTCCTCCGGCCAGCAGACATGGAGGGCTACGTGCAAGCTGAGTGGTGCCCTGACCGGGCAGTGCCGTGAGAGGCCTCTGCCCTCAGCGGGCCCCGTCAGAACGTGCTCCTGCAGGCAGGAAGCCAGGCATGGCCAAGGGGGAAGATGAGGTGGGTGGGCGCCTCCCCAGCGGGAGGGTCACAGGGGGCCCCCGGGGCCACGGTGCCCGACACCAGGGTCCAGCCTCCCTCCCGGGCACCGGGCCTGGGACCTGGAGCATGACCAGCAGGGCCTGGCCTGGGAACCAGCTGCCCTGGGGTCCAGCTCTCCTCCCTGACACCAACCAGTCCCTTCTGGCTGAGGCCGACTGGCCAGCCCCGGTCAGTGGGGCCCAGCAGACTCCTGCCCCCAGGGCTGCCTGCAAGGCAGGAGAGCCTGCTCCTACCCACCTCCCCCTGGCTGGGGAGGACTGGCCTGACCACTCCAGGCACCTCGCCTCCACCGTCTCACACTCACACACACACACACACACACACACAGTCACACCTGTGGTCACAAGTCACACAGGACCACACACGAGTAAGCCCACAGGCGCCCAGTCAGCCCACGGCCCACAGGGAGGAGTGACCACCATGGGCTGGGCTCTAGGAGCCCGCCGGCCTGGGAAGGCTGCGTACGGGCCGGGGGCACCTCATCCCGAGTTCCCAGTGGGTGCTGGGGGCCCTGTGTGACCCAGGAACCAGCACAGGCAGGGCGGGTGGGGGTCCCAGTTCACAGGGGGGAACGGAGCTGGGTTCAGAGAGGCCAGGTGAGTTGCTCAAGGTCACACAGGGGCAAGCCTGCATAAGCGGCCAGCCCCCCATGCCCCTCTACTCCTGAAGGCAGCGTGGCCAGACCAGGAGCGAGGCGGGCGGGCGACCCCGGCACTGGCCTCCCGGTGCTGGCCTGGAAGACTCGGGAGCCAGGGAGCTGGGGCTGAGGAAGAAGAGGCTCCCCCAGCCTCCGGAGGTGGTCACAGAGCAGGCACTCTGAGGCCTGACCCCGCAACCTTGTGCTGCCCAACACAGCTCCTGCTGAGGTCTGCTGGGGTAGGGGGCACAGGTGTGAGCCCCAAGCTCCGAGAAGTGCCCGGAACAAGGGGCGCTGCAGGCCAGCCCCTCACTCACTCATTTGGTCAGCCACCAGGTATGCACCCAGTGCCCGCAGGGCAGGCGCAGTCCTGGACAGGTGTGGCAAGCCTGACCCGGGCCCTGCCCTCCCAGGAATGCCATTCCACTGGGAAAGGGAGACAGCACACATCAAAGAGAGGCCGTGCGCGACTGCAGGTAATCAGGGCAGGCTTCTCCGAGGAGGGGTCATTTGGACTGAAACCTACCTTGGCAACAAGAATGAGGCGGCCAGGGAATGGCTCCTGGGAGGGGATTCCAGGCAGAGGGACTGCAAGGGCAGGGGCCCAGAGGACAGGAAGCTCGCAGGAGGGGGGCCCCGAGCAGGGTGGGGGTCTGCCAGCCCGGCCTGGGAGCAGCCTGGTGGTCTGAGCACCCAGTGTGGCCAGAGGTTCCAATTCGCCAAGAAAAGCTGGCGGTCTGGGTTTTGACACAAAACCTCGATTTTTTAAAAAACAGCCACAACCAGTTGTACTTTTCCTAAAACTGTTCTGAGGGCCAAAAACAGCCAGTGGGCCTCTAGTTCAAGCCCTCCCTTGGAAGTGAAGAGCAAAACTGCAATGTTTGGACTGTAGGATTCTTCCTGATCCAGGGATCAAACCTGAGTCTCTCGCGTTGCAGGCAGATTCTTTACCATCTGAGCCGCCAGGGAAGCCCCCTCCCTAGGAAGCTGGGGCCTGGATTCCAGTCCTGCCTCCCAGGCTTGCTGGCTGTGTGAGCCCTGTGCAGGCCGCCCGCTCCGTGTGCCTCAGTGCGTCCGACGGGAAAGGGGCCGCCGTGGAGGCCCAGTGCTGTGATGCACATTCAGCGGCCGTCTGCTGGACGCTTCCGCGTGCCCGAGTCAGTGGTACAGTAGGGGGTCGTGCGGACGAAGGAGACAGTGTCCACCCTGGTGCCTTACCCTCCACGAGGGAACAGGAAATGAACGAGTGAGTGGCCACCGCACAGGACTGCTGTGTGTCCAGAAAGCCGAGGAGAGAGAATGGACCAAGAGGCAATCAGGCATCAGGCGCTGTGGCCCAAGCAGGGCCAAGGGCAGGGCCAAGGGCAGGGCCAAGGGCGTGCAAAGGCCCTGGGGCCTGGCTGCTCCAGGAACAACCAGGCTGAGGTGGGAGGATTCGGGGCAGAGTGGGAGGGAGAGGAGCCCTTTGGGGGGCTGTGGGGGCTTCAGCTTTTCCCCTGAGTCAGGTGAGCCAGGGGAGGGTGTGGAGCTGGGCATAGGAGAGGTTGCCTCTGGGGTCCACAGGAGCCTCCTGGCTGCTGCTGGGGCCACAGGTGGGGGCCCAGGAAGGCGGTCCAGGCAGGGTGAGGGGCTGGACCTGGCCGGCCGCAGTGGGGCTGGGAGGATGGTAAATGTCCCCCAGCCCAGGGAGGCGGCAGAAAGACGCCTGGGCTTGGTCCAGCCCCTGGACGCTGGGATGGAGAGGCGGAGAGAGCTGGTTCCCAGCTTCGGGGCTGCAGCCGGGGCCCACCGGGACATGACCTCCAACGTCCCGCCGTGGACGCGCGGGTGGGGGGCGAGCGTGTAGACGGCAGTGGAGGGGCGGGGCCCTCGGCGGCTGGGGCCCGCGGGCCTCCCTTCCCCCACGCCACCTGCGGGGTCGGGCCGACCGGCCTTTGTCCCGCCCCGAGCAGCGCCCCCCGAGCAAACACAGCTGAGCGCCGGGCTCGCGTGCCGCCCCGCCCCGGCTCGGCGGGCCCCAGCTCCGGGCGGGCGGCGGGCGCGGGGCGGCGGCTTAGCGGGCAGCTGCGGCCGCGGGCGGGTGGGCGGCCGGCGCTCCCACCGGCGCCGCGCTTTGTCATGCAGATGCACGCTGGCGGCGCGCGCCCGCTCCCCAGCTGACCCGGGCGGCCGGGCGGCCCCAGGCCCGCTTGATCGTCCGCCGGAACCGGATCTGCCTGGTGCTGGGCAGCCCGGGCTGGGAGCCGAGCGTCTCTGGGCCTGTCTCCTCGCGTTCCGGCAGAGGACCACCGAGTCGCCCCTGCGCGGTGGGAGCACATTTGGGGACCACCCCCCATCCCTCCCGCGGACGGTCCTCCGCCTTCTCTGAGCTCTGCGGCCCGCCCCGCCCCCGCCTCAGTCTTCCCATCTGTGCTTTGAGGGCAGGTGACCAGGTGACCGGGATGAGCGCGTGGCCTCGGGCCGCGGAGGCTGATGACTCGGACCGCAGCCCCCCAGCGCTTACCCCCTGCCCGCCGGCAGCTGGGACTTGGCCTGGGGACACGCCCACTTTCCCCGGAGCCAGAGGCACCAGGATAGAGGTGATCAAATGGAAAGTTATTTACTGCCCTGTGTCAGGAGTCAGGCCCGAGGCCAGGCCGGGAGCAGGAACATTCCTGGGTGGGATCAGGCCCTGAGCCGCCCGGGTGCTGACTCGAGGTCACGGCATCCACCCCGTGGCCCCAGCCAATGCTGGCCTGGGATTCATGCCAGAAGCTGCAGAAACGACCACCACGCATGGGCCTGATGCTCGGGGTCTGGGACCCTCCACCAGAGGAGGGAGTCTTCTCCGGTAGCCCAGCCGGGCAGTGGGCAGGGACCCCTCCCAGGGGAGTCCCCGAGGGCACCCCGACGGTGCCCAGTTTGTCAATCCCAATCACGCGGGTAGTTCCGAGGAAGCTCTGGTCCAGAGATTTAACTCCTAGGACTTCAAGGGGTGAAGTGTGTGTGCCCTCTGCCACGTGTGACCTTGGGCAGCGGCCTCCGTGTCCTGTCTGGAGGCGGGAACATCGGCACGCCACCCTCCAAGGCTACCTGAGGAGGGCGAAGACCCTGCAAGTCAGGGGTCCTGATGGCACAGACAAATGGAGAGGAGACCCCGTCCCCGGGTGCCTCAGGGTCTGTCCATCCCCCACCCCACCCTCCTGCACCCAAGCTCTGATGGCTGGGAGAGGGGCGTCAGTCCCAGCCCAGACTCCCCTTTGCCTGTCACAGGAGAGGATGGGGGAGGCCGGGGCGGGCGGCCCACACCTCCACCCCAGGCTTCCGCCCTCTGCTCAGGCTGGCGGGAGAGACCCTGGAAGGTGGGGGGCTCGCCTGAGCACACCTCCAGGGAGGGGCCTCCATCCCCAGATCCGGTTTCTGGCAGGACTGGTTGGTCTAGGTGGCCCTGATGGATGGCTGAGATAAGGCGTGTGCAGGTTGGCTGGGCTAAGAGGCGGGTGGCCCGGACCCCACCCACTCAAGGGTGGCTTGGGGTCCGAGCCAGTCTTGTCCCAGCTTCTGGCACCGGCCTTGGGGGACCACACAGGCACCCTGTCTGAACCCCTTCCCTGCCTGCCGTGAGAGTGCCACACGAAATGGTGACCCCGGGGAGGGGGCTCCCGGCCCAAGGTCACCCAGGCAAGACCCACTGCAGGTGAGGGCTATCCAGGCACACGGCAAGCTTCTGGCGCCAAGAGGCAGGTCGGCAGAGGTTGCCCGGGCGCGAGGTTGTTCGGGACCCCAGGTCTCAGCAGGGTCCAGGCCTGGCTGCGTCTCGGGCCTCCTGGGAGCCCCAGGGCTGGCCCGTCCTCAGCGGCCGCAGCCTCCTTGTCTTTGATGTCACCACGCCTGTGAGAGCCCCTGCATTTGCTCCTCTCATCTGCTTCCGGTGTCGCCCCTCTCCTGCCGGGACCCTGACCCGTAGACCTCTGGGGCCCTGAAGCCCAGGGGGACAGCTCTGGTCCCTGCACTTCAGGGTGAGGAGCCCCATGGGGATGGCCACAGAGGAGCCCTTAGTCAACCGGACAGGGCTTCCCTCAGCTCAGCACGGGCCTTGGACAAGGCGGCCCTCAGATCTGCCTGGAAAATGGGTTTTGCGTGCAGGATGGAGTCGTGGGAAGTGGTCCCGGGAAACAGGGGCAGCCTGGGGTGGGGAACAAGGCCAGGCAAGGGGGAAAGCGAGCTGGAGGAGGAGCTGCTGCCCCACGGTCAGTGGGCTACGGACCCCGGGGAGGCCAGCTGAGAAGCCTCGAGGGGTGTGCTGAGGCCTGTTCACCCGGAGACGAGTGGGGCGTGGCTGTAGCCCTCACCTCACCGGGCAAGGCTTGTCCATCAGCCTGCAGCGTTCAAGCACACAGGGGCCCAGCGGGCCCTGCAGGCGTCCTCATGCTGGGTCAGAGCAGCTCTTGGGCAAGGAAGGGCGAGCCGGGGCATCAGTCGGGTCTGCGGGACGGTCTCCATGGCACCGCAGCTGGCAGATGCGTGGCACACATGGGCACGCTGCCCGACGCACACACCCGCACCCCTGTCTGCCCTGGGGCAGCCTTTTCTCACTTTCACGTAGGGGGCAAATGCACCCAGGTCTCCCTGCGTCCTGTCTGTCCCCTGTGCCCACCCCACCCCCGACTCAGTGTCCGAGATGACCAGTCAAAACCTCTCTCCCTCTAGACTGCAGTCCCCTCACAGGTGGGAATGGTCTCCGCTTGCCACAGAGTCGACATAACATGGCGCCCTGACCGCGGCACAGCAGGTGGGCAAACCCGTCCTCCCTGAGTGAGTGCGGCGAGTCTCTGGTGGTGGCGATGGCACCGGGGGTGACTGCTCACCCGCTCCTGACCTTTCTCCTGACCCCGAGCTCACGGCTGCCTATCATGCGTGCCACGCTCAGCAGGCCCCCAGTGACCCCTGGTTCCCCCTCCGCCCCGTCGCCCCATCTCAGAGCAGACAGGGCCCTCGGAGGTGACCCAGGCCTTCCCACAGCTGCTCTCCCTTCAGCAGAGGCCGCCCTTCAGGGCCTGGGCATGTGCCCCCTGCAGGGAGCACTCAGCCCACACCTCCCTCGCCTCTGCCAGGAAGAGCGGGCTTGCAAGGCTGAGCCGAGGGCAGACACATCCTCGTTCAGCACAAGTCGTGAGCAGCTTCCATGGCTCCGGGCTGCAGCCCAGGACGGAGTTAGACAGCGGGCAGGGCCAGCCTGTAGCCCTGGGTCGGGCAGCACCCAGGCTCCTGAGCCAGCCGGCCCACCGGGAGGAGACCCAGCAGCGGGATTTGTGGCTGAGCTGATGCTGGCCGGGCTCACGGAGGCGCGCAGATGCTCACAGGCCAGGTGATGTTGCCAGCCAGCCTTGCCCAGCCAGCAACTGGCAGGCAATCGATAAGCCTAATTAATAATTAACTTTTTAATTAAATATCAATTTAAAACAAGTATGGGAATCAGTCTCTTGCAATTAACACCCTTGCTCTGCTTTCGGAAAGGGGCTGGACGGGAGATCCAGGCTCCGGAGCCACAGAGGCAGGGTGGGCATGCAGGATCCAGCTGGAGGCGTGGTGGTGGGGGCTGGGGGTGGGGGGGCCATGCTGCAGGTCTGGGGTGGCCCGGGACGGCCCGGCGTCTGCAGCGGAAAGTAGCTGGTACATACCCCTGCTGCCACCCCGGAACCCCACGACCCCAGGGGTTTCCTGACCGGCGGCTTGGGTGACCGCAGGCATAACCACGGCGCCTGGGGGCTCAAGTGGCTGGTGGTGCAGGTTCCTGCTTGTGGGGGGGGTGGTGACAGTGTGGTGTGGTTGGCGGGCAGGGCCGCCCCAGGCAGGCGCTCGGGCTCCCGGGCCCCACGGTGCTCCCCGGGTCCTCAGGACACGCCTATGGCCGCCAGGGGCATCCAGACTTGCAGTCCTGACACAGAGGTGCACAGCACGGGAGGGTCTGCAGGAGGTCCGCGCAGGGAGCGAGGAGCCAAGGCTCCTCCCACACAGCAGGTTCCCGGGGAAGGGCCCCTGCCGAGGGGCAGAGGCCGAGGAGGGGGCGGGCCGGGCCTTGACTGTGTGGGTGGTGGGGCAGGCTGCCCTGGGACAGGCCCGACCGAGGCCAGGTCTCAGCTGGGACAGCACGCGGGCAGGCAGGGAGCAGAGCCCCACGACTTGTCCCCGCACCCCCCAAGGCCTGGACCCAGGGAAGGCGGGCCGGCGTCTGTTGACGAAGCTGCCATGGGGCTCTTTCCTGGTCTGTAAGAGCACAGGGTGGTCAGGAGGCGGGGTGCCATGCGGCGGACAGGCTCGTGGTGGGTGCTCAGCAGCCCCCCACCGCCAGCCGCAGGAGGAGGACATCCCGGACGGCAGGAGTCGACTGTCCTAGAGGCCAGACCAAGGGCACTGGCCGCTGCTCTGCACCGAGCTTGGGCCCCTGCCTGGCCAGGGAGGGACCCTGGGGTCTGTGGCCTTTTTGTGGCAAAGGGGGCAGACCGGGGAGGTCTGAACACACCCAGCACTTCCCGGGGCAGCGCAGAGCAGGCTGCAGCAGGGGCCATGCTAGGGCTAGAGCTTGGCTCAGCCAGGCTCTGGACGGGGCGGTCTCTGTCCCACCAGCCCTACCCCGAGCCGCGCTGGGCATCAGTCCCTCCACTGCCCCCGGTACTGCCCGCCTGGGCACCCTCGAGCTTCTCCCCCGGCTCCAAAGCCCTGCCCCTTGAGGGTCTCTGGGTCCTCCCTCACCCCCACCACTCTGCCCGCTCCTGCCTGTCCACGGAGCCCCCTCCCGCCCACCCTTATCTGGGTCCAGCCCCTGCGCGATTCCTGGGAGCCCATCCCCATGACAACGGGGCAGATGGCGGCTGCGATTAGCTGCTCTCCCTCCCGCCACAGCTCAATCCGTCTTTGAAATTAAATCAGCTGCGATAACATCGACTGGCCAGGGGAGGGGGGCATGCAGGAGGCTGCCCAGGCCGCACCCACCCCACCCCAGGCCTGGGCGCAGGGCGAGAGGAGTAGGAGGGGGGTACATGGACTTCCAGTGCGGATGGGCGAACTCGTCCACATCTCTCGGCCTCCGAGCCTCAGTTTCCCCATCTGTAAAATGGGGGCAAGTGGCTGTCCCTGTTTTGGGGGTCAGTGAGAGTCTCTGGGGAGAGTGTACAGGAGGAGCCCTGGGGGGCTCTGCTGCTGCTGCTGCTGCTGAGTCGCTTCAGTCGTGTCCGACTCTGCGACCCCATAGACGGCAGCCCACCAGGCTCCGCAGTCCCTGGGATTTTCCAGGCAAGAACACTGGAGTGGGTTGCTGTTTCCTTCTCCAATGCATGAAAGTGAAAAGTGAAAGTGAAGACGCTCAGTCATGTCCGACTGTTAGTGACCCCATGGACTGCAGCCCATCAGGCTCCTCCGTCCATGGGATTTTCCAGGCAAGACTACTGGAGTGGGGTGCCATTGCCTTCTCCACTGGGGGGCTCAGTAGGGCTGACAACGTGGCCTGTTCCCATCCACGGAGAAGCTAGAGCCCTGAGGAGAACCCAGGCCATCAGGGCCCCAGGTGGCCTCAGGCTACACGTGGTCGGAGGCTGCAGACCTGCCCTGCGAGCGGTGGTGCATCCCTCCCCAGGGCTTTGCTGCCCTCGCTCATAAAGGCTCCGGCGTCACTGAACCTGGTGCCCGAGGGGCAACACTGGGACCCCGTCGTGTCCCCTGACAGTCAGGGGCCCGGAGGGACGTGGGGACCCAGGAGAGACGTGTGCAAGAGGGGGTGTAAGATCTCCCCGAGGGGGTGGTGGCAGGAGAGGCCTGGGTAGAGCAGGGTGTTTCAGAAACCGGGCCAGTCTGTGCAAAAGTCCCACTTCAGGAGGGGGGGCTGCAGGGAGGGGAGGGTGGGGAGATGAGCGGGGACGCAGGGGCAGAGGGGAGACAGAGGCCCGGGAGGAGGGTTCCTGGCATGGCACGGCCCGTGCTGAGGTCTCAAGGCAGGAGTCCCCCTGGTGAGTGTGCAGGAGCAGGAGGCCACTGGGGCTGGGGCACAGAGTGTGCCAGGGGAGGCAGGTCGTGGGGGCCTCAGCAGCCACCCCGGAGACCTGACTTCCTCTGAGTGTCTCACGAACCTCTCAGGTTTTCACAAGACCCTTCTGGCTGCGGGGATGACAGCGGGATGAAGGGAGGCGGCTGGGGCACTGTTTGGGTGAGCCACGAGCAGTGGGCCTGGTGCAGGCGGTGAGCGTGGGAGCTGCATTCTGAACGGGGGCCTCACCATCTCCTGCCTCACGGCTTTTGCACGGGCCATGCCGTGCCCAGAACCCTCCTCCCAGACCCCTCTGTGCCCACCTCCCACGGGTCTCTGTCTGGCCTTCAGCGCGGCCGCCCGTCAGATGGGGTTCCTGGCCGAGAAGAGGATGTAGAGAGGGACTTAGGATCAGAGAGGGGCTGAGGGTGTGCGGCCCACTGAGCTGGCTCTGGCCGCTGCCAGGCTCCATCCCCTCGGAGGGACTGGAACAGGGGACCACTCCAACCAGCCTGTGAGTTGGGGGGGGACACCGAGGTAAGGTCCTTGGGGTGTCTGTAAACGCCCATGCCTTGCGCCCACCCAGCCCCAGGGCCCTGCGCCCACTGGTGGGCTGCAGGCCCGTAATTGGATTTGCTGGGCAGCTGTCGGGGCTAAGCAGGGCCACTTGATGCAGCCGCGCTCGGCCAGTAATTGGTGAAGTTAGCAGGTCGGCGGGGGCAGAGGTCGGGTAGTTAACGCTGTCGTGGGGGCTTTGATGAAGTCAGTCCGGCCGCAGGGCTGGGAGCCGCGGTGGGACCCTCTTGTGTGCCAGGCGGCTCCGCTGGCTCCTCGCCTAACACAGTTAGGGGGGCCTCCAGCTGCCGGCCAGCCCCAGGCTCTGCGGGGCTGAACCCAGGAGGCCTGAGCCTGCAGGGGCAGTAGGTCACCTCCTGTGTGCTCCTGCCCAGGGCCCTGCAGCACCCAAGGGGACTCGTGGGCCCCTA
This sequence comes from Oryx dammah, assembly GCF_014754425.2. Lineage (NCBI taxonomy): Eukaryota > Metazoa > Chordata > Mammalia > Artiodactyla > Bovidae > Oryx > Oryx dammah. The sequence continues at coordinate 1,283,023 of NW_024070193.1, forward strand.
GGGATCTTGGGGTGCTGCCTTGTGGCAGGGACGGAGTAGCCAGCGGCAGGGCCGTCGGGATCTCGTGGGGAAGGCGAGGCCTGACATCTTCATGCTGAAGGCAAGCAGTGCCCCTCCACCCCTGCCCCCCCACCGGCCGGCGGCGCACACCTGTGGTGGTTAGAGGCCCCAGGCCAAGGGCTGGGCAGGCGGGCGGCCGTTTTGACCCTCACGACCCCAACAACGCACGCTCACGGACGCAGGCACGGACCTGCACGCACGGACGCGGACACACGCACACGGACACGCACGCACGGACCCGCACGCGGGCGCAGGAGGTGCCAGCCCGGAGCCCGCGCGGCGCCCTGGCGAGGTCAGCCTGAGCCAGACGCCTGACCTGTCCCCAGGCCTCGCAGGTGGGCCTGGACGTCCGCCCCCCCCGCCCAAGCGAGCCACCGCACCCGCAAGCTCCTTAGCACGTTTATTGAGCACCGCCGGGCGGCGTGTGCGGGTGGCGCCTACTTGCTGTCCACCCGTTTGAGCTGCTCCTTGCCGTTGATGGTCACCGACTTGAGCTGCCCGTCCTCCTCCACCTCCACGCGCTCCTGCCCGTTCTCCACGATGCGTTTGGTGGTGACCTTGTGGCCGTTGACCATCTCGGTGGACGACATCACCGATTTGAAGCCGGAGCCGCCCGAGCCAGAGCCGCCGAAGGACATGGACGAGAAGGTGGTCCGGCCGGCGGCCCCGCGGCCCAAGCTGTCAAAGGCTGAGAAGGCCTCCATGAAGGCGGGGAACTCGCCGAAGCCGGCTGAGAATGCCCCGCGCAGCCCGTGGCCCCGGGCCCCGCGCTCGCTGCTGAAGGGCGCGTCCCAGAAGTCGAAGGAGAAGGGGTCCAGGCCTCCGAAGAACTCGCGGAAGATGTCCTCCGGGTTGCGGAAGGTGTAGCCGCCGCCGTGCGGGGAGCCGGTCCCGCCGAGCCGCCAGCCGTCACAGCCCGCGCGGTCGTACAGCGAGCGCTTCTTGGAGTCGGACAGGACCTCGTAGGCCTCGGACACCTGCTTGAATTTCTTCTCGGCCTCCTCCTTGTTGTCGGGGTTCTTGTCGGGGTGCCAGCGCAGGGCCAGCTTGCGGTAGGCCTTCTTGATGTCTTCCGGGGAGGCGCTGGCCTGCACCCCGAGCACTTCGTAGTAGTTAGCCATGCTGAGGGCTGGGGCGCGGAGGCGGAGAGATGCGGGCCAGGGGCCCGGGTGGCCGGGGGCCCGGGTGGCCGGGGGGCGGGGGCAGCAGTGGCAAGTGGGGGCCGCTCGGCAGGGCCTGGCCGGACTCTGGCTCCGGAGCGGCTCTGCCCGGCCGACTACCCTTTCATAGTACCAGCGCAGGGGGATGGGTGGGCGCCTCGCTGGAGGGGTAGGGGGAGGGAAGGCAGTGCCGCTGGGCCCCCCCCCCACTTGGCCACAAGGCCCCCCGCAGAGCCACCTGGCCCTTTGTGACATCGGCCCTGGGCGGGGCAGAGCCCGGCCCCTGCAGTCCGGGGCCTGGTACATGGGCCGGTCCTACGCAAGAGGCCACACCTGGGGGTCCACACTCGGAGTTCAGGCTGCTGGAGCCTCCAGGGCTGAGCCCCAGGGGCTGAGACAGGACCAGCCTCCGAAGGTGGGCCCCAGGGTCTGCGCTGGGGCTCAGGGAGGGGCGTGAGGACCCCGGGGTGCAAGTGGACTGAGCCCAGAGTCTGGGTGAGGTTGGGGCCGGAGTTCCTTCTGCTGGCGCCCAGCGGGCCTCTCAGGTTGTCTGAGACGAGCCCCGCAGAGGCACGGGTGTGTGTCAGCATCTCGGACCAGCACACGTTCCTTGAATGAATGAGGCCCAGAGACTTGTGGCATCAGACTCAAGGTCACACAGCAGGTGGGTGAGAGAGGAGGTGCTGGGGCGTGGTGGACGGCACCCTGGAAGGGGCGTTCCACTCAGTGCTGGTGGGAAGGGCAGGCCAGTGAGTGCGGCGGGTGGAACAGTGGTCCCGTCCCAGCCACAGAACCTGTGGGTGTGCTCGTACTACTGTTGGGGAAAAGGGTTTCTTCGTATGCAATTAGAGATCACCCTGGATTACCTGGGCAGGTCCAAAATCCATGAAAGGAGTGCCTGGGAAAGACAGAACCGCACTGAGAGCAAAGGCGGGGGGAGGGGCAAGAACACAGCAGGGCCCACCGGCTGCCCTGGGACTGGGACTGGAACTGCGCTGGGGAACAGCCCCCGCCCGCCCTGAGGGAGAGCAGTCTCAGGTGCTGTCTGCCACGCGCTTGGTGGGAAGTGAGGAACCCGCGGTGCCAGGGGGGCGTCCCTGCGTCTTTTGTTCCTGTTCTGACGCTGGGCGCGTCCAGAAGCAGCATAAGCAGCATTAACAAGCGCCTTACATGGATTCCCATGCGCCTCACCCCCCCAGGTGAGACGGAGGCACCGCCCCCGGCCAGTCAGCGGGCCGCCAAGAGCTCGTGGGGCAGCGTCCCCCCACGCCCATTTCTGGTCTGCACCCCTTCCTGTTCCCCCCTCGATGGCTCCTTTCCCTTGATGCTCACGGGTGCTGGCCTCCCAGCACCTCGTGGGGACAGCATGTTCTCACCAACCCCAGATGCTGGGGGGGGTGGCTGAAAGCAGATGGTGGGGACCCCAGAGTGACAAGCACTGTCTCCCCACAACCCTCGCCCAGAGGACGGCTCACCCTCCGTCCCCAGCCCACCCACCCACGTGCTCGGCGGTGGAGTAACCCGGCTGGACGCGGGTGCAAGCAGTTCCGTAGGTGGGAAGCTCGGTGTCTGTCACTGCAGCGGGAGCCTGTTCTCGGCAGGCTGGTCCACGGGGGCTGAGGGAAGGTGCCCACAGGAGGTGCCTGGTGGCGGAGGCTCTCCGTCACATCGCAGAGGCTTAGGACCGACGCTTGGCTCTCGCCCGCTTTATGCGTCAGCACCCCTGGGACAGCTGCTAGGGCTACAAAACACATCCTCTCCTCCTGGAGCCCAGACTGAGGGGTCTCTGGGGGAGAGAGTAAGAGCTGGCAGACACTGGGGACCCTCCCACAGCCCCTCCTGGGACGTTGCAAATGTCACTCTTGCCCACAGCACGTGGGAAAGGCCGTTTTCAGCGGAGTGGGGAGTGGCGGTCCTTCAGGACAGGTCCGTGCATCTCCAACAGCGTGTCCACCCTGAGAGGCGCCGTCCATGCAGAGGGCAGAGGACAGTGCCTTGTGGTGGATGAGGCGGCCGTGGTCCTGGGGAGGAGAGGCTGGCCTTGCTCCTGCTGGGCGCAGCAATGGTGGTGGCGGCCCATGGCAGGAACAGTCGGGGTGCTGGCGGGGATGAGGGGCGCAGAGGGGAGCACTGAGAGCGATCCCGCCGGCCGGTGCTCACGCAGGGACCACCGCCCTCCTCCGGGGTCTCCATCGCACCCTGGAGGAGCCCCTTATGGCTGGAGTCTGCAGGGGCCTGAGGTGTGGAGGAGAAGGAGGCAGGAGCAGGCAGAGGGCCGCCCGGAGGTTTGCAGCAGCTTTGGGTGACCCTCCCAGAGGCCATGCTCTGGGGCAGTGGGCTGAGGTGCTCAGGACACGCTCACCAGATTGTGCCGGGGCTCGAGCAGCCGCCGGGTGATCCTCGAGAGCTGCTGCTTTGGAGCTGCAGACCGCGGTCATCGTCGACTGGCCTCCCTGGTCTCGGTGCCCCATGTTGGCCAGCAGCTGTGGCCTCGGGTGCCACGCCTTCATGCCTGTTACGTGGTCGGCGACTGTCTACCCCGCGGCAGTGGCTCAGATGAAGGGGGTGGTGGCCGTGGAAATGGGGCGATGTGGGTGAAGTGGTGAGAAGGGCGTGGCCACGGTGACCACCGCTCACTGAGGTCAGGATGCAGGTGGCGACGCAGGGATGGGGGAGAAACGTGCGGATGGTCATGGCAGTGCAGACACAGGCTGGGGTGGTGGCGACGGACAGGGCGCGGCAGGTGGCGGAGGTGGGGGTGCCGCCAGCGGGGACGGGGCAAGGGGCCGGCGAGGCGGGTGACATCAGAGGTGGCGGCAGAGGCGGTGGTGGGGTGTAGGGTGACGACCCTGGCACGAGGGTGGTGCCCGTCGGGCGGGTGGGGAGGGAGGAGCAGGCGCACGTGCTGGCCTGTCGCCCTGATGATGGTGATGGGTATGAACTTGGTGGAAACCCAGGCCTCATAACAGCACGGTCAGCACAGTGTGGGGTGACCACAGCAAGGTCGGGCGTGGGACCCAGGGTGGTGAAGCCCCGGAGCACCCCACAGAGCTGACCCTGGCCCCCGCTCCGCACCCTGCCTGGGGCTCCCCCGGCCTCCACTGGCCTCCTGTGGAGGAACCTCCTCTGACGCTGATGCTGCCTGAGCCCCTCAGCGGGCTCCCTGCCCTGCTCTCCCCCAGGTCCTGGGCTGGCCTGAGGTCCCCAGAGGGGGCGGGCAGGCAGAGGCTATGGGGGAGGAGACAGGCTGGAGGCCGTGGGGAGCGGGGCACAGTGCAGGAGGCAGGCTGGGCGAGGTGGGCAGGCTGGGCGAGGAGCCCGCAGGGCGAGGGTGGAGGGCGGCCGGGGACCGCAGCAGTGCCCATGAGGACGGCCGCACGCAGAGGGGCTTCCTTCTGTTTAGGGGGCTCCCCTTCTCTGTAGAGGGCTCCCCTTCTGCCAGCTTGGACTGGCATCCTCTGAGGCCCAGGAGCCGGAAGTGTCCGTGGAGATGGCGGGAGCGGCCGGCCCAGGCCCCTCCACAGACCCACCAAGGCCCAGGGCTGAGCCAACATTGACCAGCCAGCCCCCACCCTCCTCTCTGCCTCGACCACCCATAGGTGGCGAGGCTTCTCCGTGCAGGGCTGCCACTCCCTGGGGAGCCCCTGGCCTCCCTGGTCTCAGGCCTACCCGGAGCCCCGGCCCAGGGCGAGAAACAGGCCCTTGGGTGACCAGGCGCTGGCCGGCAGAGTCCAACCCCATGCCAGGACACCCAGAGAAGGCAGGGCGCACCCAAGGTCACACAGCGGCCCCAGGGCAAGCTGGTGAGGCGGCCCAGCAGCCAGTTGGTATTCTCAGCGGCCAGAGGCCCCTCTCTGTCTCTGTAATTAATGGAGTGGCTTTTTAAAAGGATTCTAATCACCCCCGATCCTATCTGCTTATCACTAGCGTCCCTAATTAGATGATTCTGGCAGTCACTCGGTTAATTCCCCGCAGCCCCGTGCAGCCCTACCCGGCCTGGGGCAGCCCCCCAGTGCCCCCGGCCCCCCACCCAGCCAGATGGGCAGGTCAGGCCTTGTCTCCCTTCGGGGCCCCCGAAGTGTGCTAAGTGCATTAGCTCCAGGATGGATGGGCCGCTGGGTGGATGGGGAGCGGTGAGTGCAGGCACTGGGCGACGGGCAGGGATGGGTGGACGCACGGACGGGCGGGGACGCTGTGCACTCTGCCCGCCAGGTCAGACAGCTGCCGTCTACCCGCTGTGCGTTCTCGAGGAGGTCACTGCTCCTCTCGGGGCCTCGGTCTCCTCTGTCAGATGGGGGCAGAATACCATCTTCCCCATCGGGTTGCTGAGAGGACAGCTTCGGGCGGCGGAGGAGCCAGCCGCCGTAGGTTAGTAACGGAAGTGTGGGTGACGGGCGAGGTCAGGGTGGGCGGGCGGAGGGACAGGACCGATGAGTGAAGGCAGGGGGGTGGACGGGCGGTCCGAGGAGTTGTGGGCAGGTGGCTGGGAGCAGGGCCACCAGGCGGGCGAGCATGTGGGGCGGCCTATCCCCCCAGACGCCCCAGGACGGCCTCCGCACAGACGAGGCTCAGACCTGCCGGCCCTCCCCGGACCTCCAGGGGAGCGTCCTGCCAGTGACACGTGCCCACCGGGTCTCTGCGTCCTCACCCTCATCCCCACCCAGGTTACACCCCTGGGGTGGGCCACGTGGCCTCTGGAGGCTCAGCTCCAGCCTCCAGTGGGCAATTACAGCCTGAGAGAATGCGTCACATGTGGCACCATCCCCCAAGTTCCAGAGTGTGCCAGCCTCCAGGGCAGCCGCCCTCTCCTCCCCACCCCCGCCTACAGCAGCCCTGGGAAGGGCTCTGATCCCAGTTCCCGCAGCTGGTTTCAGGCATCTAGGAGAATCCAACCCCCAGAAGCTCCCCCAGCACCCAGGGGCCTCTGCAGCTTCCTAGGTCTTTCTGGGAAAAGCATAGAACAAGGAAGCCTGAAGCCTGCACACACGTACACACGTTCACACCATCCACCCACCCACCCACTTGTCCACCCGTCCTCCTCGGCATCCGTCCACCCACTATCCGTGTGTCTATCCACCCATCCTCCCACCCACCCCTCCATCTATCCATCACTCACCCGGGTATCCATCCTCCCAGCCATCAGTCTGCCCACCCATCCTCCCCACAAACCCATGCATCCATCCATCTACCTCTCACCCGCCCACCTACCTACCCCTCCATCCGCCAATCAATCCTTCCCTCCGTCTATCCGTCATCCAGCCAGTTACCCATCCACCCATCCATCAATCTGCCCACCCATCCACCCACCCACCCATCCATCCACCCATCCATCCATCTGCTTATCCATCCACCAATTCCCTCATCCACCCATTTACCCATCCACCCTCCCAATCACCCATCTCCCCACCCACCCACCCATCCATCCACCCACCCACCCACCCACCCACCCACTCCCCCGCATACCTACCCACCCACATATCCATCCACCCACCCACAGACCCACCCACCATCCATCTCAAACATACCTTGAGCTCCTGCCAGGCATGTGCCGTGTGCCAGGCCCTCTCTGGGGGCTGTAGGTGTGTATGCCAGCGAGTGCCCCCGATGGAGTCTTGCCTTTGTGGAGGACTCTAGTGCAGAAGGTCTGAGGAGCTGCTGCAAGTGCCGGTTCGCGTGGTGCCGGTAGTGACAGCGCCTGAAGGAAAGACAGAAAGACAGCTCCTCCTGACGGGGCGGTCGAGAGGGCGCGCACCCTGCACACGCGTGTTCAGGCCAGGCCCCGGGCCCAGGGCACACCTGTGCCCATGAGCACACACAGCCCCCACGAGGCCGGAGGCACTGCTGTGCCTGGGGATCAGGGCACGCCGTCCCCTCAGGTGTGGACTCAGCGGGGCCACCTCCCTCTCCCCGCCCCACGCAGCCTGCGCCAGGCTCTGGGGAGGACAGAGACACGACCAGCTTTGAAGGGGGGCCCACCCTTTGACTGTGTGATACCAACAAGCTGGGAAATTCTTCAAGAGACAGGAATACCAGACCATCTGACCTGCCTCCTGAGAAATCCGTATGCAGGTCAGGAAGCAACAGTTAGAACTGGACATGGAACAACGGACTGGTTCCAAGTCGGGAAAGGAGCATGTCAAGGCTGTATATTGTCACCCTGCTTATTTCACTTCTATGCAGAGTACATCATGAGAAACGCTGGGCTGGAAGAAACACAAGCTGGAATCAAGATTGCTGGGAGAAATATCAATCACCTCAGATATGCAGATGACACCACCCTTATGGCAGAAAGTGAAGAACTAAAGAGCCTCTTGATGAAAGTGAAAGAGGAGAGTGAAAAAGTTGGCTTAAAACTCAACATTCAGAAAACAAAGATCATGGTTCCATCACTTCATGGCAAATAGATGGGGAAACAGTGGAAACAGTGACAGACTTTATCTCCTTGGGCTCCAAAATCACTGCAGATGGTGACTGCAGCCATGAAATTAAAAGATGCTTGCTCCTTGGAAGAAAAGCTGTGACCAACCTAGACAGCATGTTAAAAAAGCAGACATGTCACTTTGCCGACTAAGGTCCGTCTAGTCAAGGCTATGGTTTTTCCAGTGGTCATGTATGGATGTGAGAGTTGGACTGTGAAGAAAGCTGAGCGCCGAAGAATTGATGCTTTTGAGCTGTGGTGTTGGAGAAGACTCTTGACAGTCCCTTGGACTGCAAGGAGATCCAACCAGTCCATCCTAAAGGAGATCAGTCCTGAATATTCATTGGGAGGACTGATGCTGAAGCTGAAGCTCTAATACTTTGGCCACCTGATGTGAAGAGCTGACTCACTGGAAAAGACCCTGATGCTGGGAAAGATTGAGGGCAGGAGGAGAAGGGGACGACAGAGGATGAGATGGGTGGATGGCATCACCGGCTCGATGGACATGGGTTTGGGTGGACTTCGGGAGTTGGGGATGGACAGGGAGGCCTGGCGTGCTGCAGTCCACAGAGTCGCAAAGAGCCGGACACGCCTGAGCGACTGGACTGAACTGATGGACCAGAGGTATTCGTCTCATTCATATGCACATTAAAACCATACAGGTGACTTGTTTGGCTATTTGTTTCCTAATAAATTAACAAGGTCCGAACCTCGAAGCATGAAGGGGTTGCGGGGCCTGTGGGCACAGAGGCTGCAGGGCGCGGGCACCAGGCCCGAGTGTTCGTGTGTGTCCTGGACTGGGGGCCCCGGGGCAGCTGTGAATCAGCAGGAGGGGAGGGACTCAATCAGTTGCAGGTTCCAGAAAGACCTCCCCACAGCGAGAGACTATTTCACACCCAACAAACTAGTATAAACGCAGTGTGCCGAACAGACTAAGTGGTAGCGAGGGTATGAAGTTCCCAGACCCTGTAGTGGGAATGGTAACTGGGACAAGTCTGGAAACTCCTTGGCCTTAGCCTACAGGTGGGGGGCAGGGGGAGTCCCTTGACTCAGTGGCTGCAGTTCTAGGTTCCTCCCACTCCCCCGAGAAGAGGGGGCTCTGACTTAGGAGGGGTGTCGCTCTGGGACTGTGGGACTTTATATGAGCTCCGCCCAGTGGGTCCCTCCGTCCGAGTCTTGTTTGTTGCCCACTTAGAAGGAGCTGCAGGGCAGTCGAGCTTGGCAGCCGGTCGGGTGTCTCTGCGGCCCAGCCTCTGCTGAGAGGCCGGCCCTGGTGGCACGTGTGCAGCCACGTGGAGCCCTGAGCCGCCCCGCCCCCGGGCTCCCGATCCACAGACGGTGGCACGGACACGCGTGCGCCTTTGAGCGTCTGGTTGGCGGCGGTTTCTTCCGTGGGATAGAAAACCAGCGCCAGGTGGCGTGCATGCCTGGTCACGTGGGCCGGGTCTCCTCTTCGCGACCCCGTGGACGAGCCTGCCAGGCTCTTCTGCACACTGGATTCTCCAGGCGAGGGTCCCGCAGGGGGTTGGAGGTGTTGTGTGGCTGGCTCTTTCTGGGTGTTCACCATTGAAATGAAAAGGTCACACGTGAACCTACCCCATGGCAGAAGAGGCAGGTGGCAGGCCCCGAGCAGCGGGCAGGGAGTGGCAGAGGAGGCCAGGGTGCTGCCCATGGGTGCGGGCGGAGCCAGGCAAGTGTGTGATGGTGCCGTGGGGGGACGTGTGTCTGTAGATCTGCCTGCCTGCTCCTGAGGACGGGGGGCCTCCCCCAGCCTCTGCTCTGTGCCTGGATCACGGCCTCCCCTAGATCAGCACAGCCACACCTGGAGGTAGGGGTGAGGAGAAGAAAGAAACCAGCATCTCCCCGGGGTCCCCCCGGGAGCCCTGCATCAGGGTTGGGGTGAGGGGCTAAGGGGCCAGATAGCTGGAAGGAAGCAGCTGGGCTGGGGGCCCCAAGTCCCCTCTCTGGGGAGGAGCCCCAGCTCCAGCCTGCATGCCAGTGGGAGCCATCCTGCTTGCCCCTCCAGGGGAGCAGTGCCCAGCCATGCAGGAGGGTCATCGGGGGCAGCCCGCCCTGCTGGGGGCAGGCCGGGGGGAAACGTGGAAAGCACCCCCCCAACCGGCCAGGGCTGTCGCCTTAACACTCCCGTCCACAGCCTCAGGTGCCCTGGAGAAGCAAGAACAAAGAGGCCGCCAAACACGTGGGCCTCCAGGGGTGGAGACAAGCTCCGGGGCTCCATCTGAAGCCCCCTGAGCTGAAATGGCCCCAGAAGGCCGTCTCCTGCTTGGGTGGGCTTTCCGAGGATGGAGTACCCTTGGCCTTCCTTATATTACGCTTTCACCAACTCTGCAAGCTGTGGTCTGCCTTTACTGATGAGGACTGAGGGTTCAGAGGGACAGTCACTTGCTCAAGGCCGCACGGCAAGGGAGAGGCAGTTTTGTCTGCCCCACAACCAGGCAGCGACATTGGTTAGGGACTAGGGAGCCCTGAGGGGCTGAGCGGAGGGAGAAGTCAAGTAAGGCTTCCTCTAGGATCTTTGGCTGGGGTTTGGCAGGGTGAAGAGGCGTTCTCCGGGCAGATCTGAAGGGGAGAACCCCCGAGAGATAGACCAGAAACAAGGCAGATCAAAGAGAAAACGTTCTAATAATGATTCTTTATTTTCTACATAACACAAGTGGCAGCTTACGATAATAACACAAATTTATAAAGTGAAAACTACCATCTCCCCACCCGTGGCCTCTCACACTTCCCAGAAGTTAACAACTGTTACTCGTGAGGCATGTCTTCCCAGATTTCTTTATCTATCCACACAAATATTTTTTAAAACAAAAAAGTCATGCATCATATATTGTTCTGCATTGTCCTTTTTTTTCCTCCCCAAAACACCCTTGCAGTTGAACTTTTTATTTCTAGTGTTTCTGTGAAGCGCTCCTGAGACGAGCTTGCTGGGCCAGGGAGCACGTGGAATCCAGTCAACATTCCCACAAATGGCACGTGCCAGCAGCCATTCCTACAGTCTGCTGGCCTTTGCCGTCTTCCTGAGAGGAGAGGTTAAAAGTGGCACCTCCATGCAAGATCTGCGTGGACTTGATTCTGTCTGGGGTTGAGCTCCCGTCCGGATGATTGCCAGGCGTTCACTCACACGTCTATTGGGAAGGACCCCTGGGTCTGTCCTTTGCCTGTTTTCTTTTTCTTTTTTCTCGGGGGCCGGGCGGGGAGGTGTCAGGGAGCTGTCTTTTTATTACATGTTGCATCTTTTTGTTTTGAGCTTTTGCATATTGGCCCAGTTGCAAAGTTGTTATCTTCCATTTTGCAACGGTTAGTCTTGAAAAATTCTGTTTATTATTAAAGCTATTAAACCTCATTATGGAATAGTTGGAAAATGGGGAGAAGGGGAAATCGCCTGTCACAAAGACGTCACCCTCTGTTAGCGTTTGGGGACAATCCCTTCCCCAGACGTTGCAGCGCCTGTGGTCACCGTGCTATACACTCGGCTTCAGAGTATAACCTTCAGGAGGCATTTTCAAGGCTTTCTAGTGGGTGTCCTGTGGTTCCCTCACCCCTTTTTCGTTTACTGTGGCAAACACACGTAACAGAAAGGCTACCGTTGTAACGTGTCCGGGCACCGGCCATAAGTGCTTCCCCGTTTGTGTGCAGCCCTGACCACCGTCATCTCCAGGGCCTCTGCGTCTGGCCAAACCGAAGCTGTCCCCGTTAGACTGCTCCCCGTCCGCCCCTGCGCCCCAGCCCTGGTAACCAGCCTCTCCTTTCTGTCCCTGTGAGCCTGGGAGCTCCTGGGGCCTCAGATACGTGGGATCAGCCAGTAGGTGTCTGTCTGTCAGTGACTCGTTTCACTGAGCACGAAGCCCTCAAGGTTCGTCATCCGCGTTGTAGTGGGTGTCAGAGTTCCCTTCCTTTCTAAGGTCAAGTAAGATTCCACTGTGCAGATGGACCTCATTGCCTTCATCCACTCATCCATCAGCGGACACTTGAGTTGCCTCTGCCTTTGGGCTGCTGTGAATACAGCTGCTGTAAACATGGCTGCTAATAATACCTGCTTGAGTTCCTGCTTTTACTTCTTCAGTAAGTGCTCACCATGCCCTCTTTCTGAGCATGTGGGTTGTATCCAGGCTCTCTTTTGGAAGATTACTCAGCGTTCTAGCCTTGGAGCTAGAATGTGATCTCAGGGCTCATTACAGACGCACCGCACAACCCCAGGCGTTATCCCCACTCCCTCCCTGTCCCAGAAGCTTTGCAGTCTTAGCACATTTCCTTAAAATGGGCCCTTCTTTCTCTTTGATTGCTTCAAAGGCCAGACCTCACCTAGAGCTTTGCAGTGTTCCTGGCCAATCTTTCTGTTGGAGAACCAACCCGGGTGACCCAGCTGGATAGGTGGCAGTGAATGATTTTGAGAACAACTCCTTGAGAAGTCAGGAAGCGGCATAGACTCCATGGGACGCTGGGACTCAAGCCCCGTGTCGCCAAGACCCAGACAGGCCTGGGCAGGAGGGGCCCGGTGGGGACGGAGCAGGGCTTGAGGGGAGCAGTGCAGAGATGGCCCTGCACACACGCAGCCCCTCAGCTCCAGCTCTTCGGCCTCTTTTTCAGTGAATCTCCCAATTTTTTTTTTCTTGGCTGTGCCAAACGGTTTCCAGGATCCCCGTGTCCTGACCACGGACTGAATCCAAGCCAAGGCAGTGCAAGCCTGGAATCCTAACCACTGGACTGCCAGGGAACTCCCTGAATCTATCTTAGAAGTATTTGCAACTCAGTCATATTTTTGTCAAACATGGTGCAGCCCAAACAAAACTTGTCCACTGGCTGGTCTGGCCCACAGGCTGATGGTCCCAGACCTGAGCAGGCCTTCACCCGTGGAGGTGCTGCTGGCTGGGTGTTCCGACCCCTGAGACTGAATAGCCTGCGTTAATGCAGGATACCTCGTTGATCACCTGTTATCTTGTAAATAATCGGGTCTCTTTTGGGCTTACCCGAGTCTGAGCCGTTGATCGGCTTATTCTGTCCGCCCAGCCGTGAGGTTTGAACGACCGAGATGAGAGAATCTTGTTTAATAGTGGAAAGCCATGCACACACACTGCGCTCTGTTTTTTCCCTAATTTTCTGACTTGTTCTGCTGGTCTTGTTTTTCCAGATAAAGTTCGGAATCATTTCATCATTTTGCCTAAAAGCAAAACAAGCCAGGCCACCTTCTGATGTGCCGGCCGTGCTGTGGCTCAGGACTCACTGCCCGCCTCCCCCCCCGCCGGCCCCCATCGTCAGTCCCGTGGCTCACCTTCCCTTCCTCCCAGGTGAGCCGGACCCAGGCATCCCGCGCACGCCTAGTCCCCCCGGGGTGGGGTCGGTCTGGGGCCCTGGGGCTTGGAATGCTGGCTCCCTGCCCTGTTCCTGGCGGAGGGTCACCAGGAGCCGGGAGGAGGGTTTTAGGGACCGAGTTAGACTGTAAGAATTACAAGGAGGGGTTGGGTCCTTCCTCCCACAAATGGGAAGAAGGGGCCCCACAGGAGGAAGGGCCCAGGCCGCCTGCCCCACTGGGTGCAAACAGATGAAACAAAGGCCGGCCCACCCCCGGCGCCCGGCGCCGCCCGCAGTGTCATAAAGGCCCCGGCGCCCGGAGCAGCCCGCCAGCACGCCCGCCCTGCCTGGGAGCTCCAGCCACAGAATCGAAACTGTTTCCAGCACAATGACCCTGGGCTGTGGGAGACCTCGCTGGGGGTTGGAAACAGCGGTGCGGGAGCGGGAGCCCCGGGCCTGGGCGGCTGCTCCGGAGGGACTCGCTGGCTTGGGAGCTGGGCCTCCAGGGCCAGCACAAGCTGCCCCCTCTGCCGCGGGGAACACCGTCCCCCTCAGCACCGCGCCCCCACCACCACCCTCCGCCCAGCTCTGTCAGGACCCCTGCCCTGCAAACCCATCATCCTGGCAACAGGTGCCCCCCAGCAAGGAGCCTCGCGTGTCTCAGGCCCACCCCCACACCAAGCACCAACGGGGCTGGTTCCCGGGTGCGGGATCAGTGACCGGGTCTGGTTCACGGGTGTCTGAGAAGCGCCCGCCAGTGGCCCAGCGTCCAGCCGGCTCTCGGCACCTTCCGCAGCCATGGCCCGGGCCCCTGCAGGGACTCCAGCGGCAGAAGGAAGGAAGGAGATGGGGGGCTGCTAGAGAAGCGTTGGGGACAGAGAGGCCTCTTCCAGGGGTCATCCTGGGCTGTGGATTCTGTGCTTGGGTCGGGAGTGGGCTCTGGTTCTGAGCTGCAAGCTCTGGACTGAGGCTTGGGGCCCACAACAGGGCCCCGGGGGTTCTGGGCTCTGCTCTGACGCCTGGATTCTGAGGTCTGGGCTCAGGGCCTCAGGCTGAGTTCTCGCAGGTAGGTGCTGAGTTCTGGGTCGGGGGTCAGGCTCTGTGCCCCGTGCTTCGGGCAGCAGCTTACTCTCTGGGCTCCAGGTGGTGGTCCTGGACTCTGGGTGGAGGGCCTGTTGGCCAGAGGCCGGGTGGGGTCGCCATGCCGCTCACAGTCTGGAACGTCCTCTGCTTGGGAGCAGGGACTCTTGCTGGTCTTGTGGGCTGGGTAGCCCCCAGACCACAGCAGGGCCAGGCATGCGTGCGCGCTCGATGCACTGTCCAAGTGAGACACCCTCTCCTGTGGTCGGGAGCCGGGGTGCAGGTCAGCAAGAGCCCGGGAAGGGAGGCCGAGCCCCACAGCCGGGAGGGGAGCTGCTGAGAGCCCGCCCTGACACAGCGGGCTGTTCCTGCTCCAGCGAGGGCACGGGTGGAGGGCACAGCATGGGCAGGGGTGGCCTGGGTCAGGGCCCTAGGCAGGCACTCCCCTCCCTCTGTCCTGACTAGGGGAGTGGTCATCTGAGAGCCGCCAGCAAGGCACCTGAGCCCGCGCCCTCCAGCCTGCGGTCTGGGCTGACGAGGATAAAGGGGAGCTTCCTGGGCAGTGGACGTGAGGGCCTGGGAGCAGGCGGATGGCCGTCAGATACATGTCGCCAGGGACCCAGGGAGCAGAGACGGTGGGGGTCAGGATCATGGACAGTGAGCAGAGGGGCTTAAGGAGGAATGTGACCTCGGGGAGATCCGAGATCCTGATGGTGAGAGGCAGCCTTGGCCGCGGATACCAGGGCCGTGGGGAGTGAGGAGGTGATGGGGGCATCAGCGTCCCTTTGTCAGTGACCAAGAGTGGATTCGAGTCAGTGGCCACGACCACCCAGAGGTGTGTGATCTTGCGGGGATCGAGGCGCTGATGGCTGGAGACAGGTGTTCCCCGGGGACTTGTGAGGCTGGCGGGCGCTGCTGCTGCTGCTGCTGACCCGGGAATGAGGGACACTGGTCACCGGGGACTTGGAAGGGAAGGTTCGGCAGTCACCCGTGTTGAACGCGTGACTCTCACTGGGCAGTCGGAAGATTCGATGGCAAAGAGGCCCCTCCGCGACCAGGGGCAGTGGTCCTGAGGCCACTGGAGACAAGGGACCGAGGGCATTGCTGAGAGCCGCTGGTGCTGGGGTGGCGTCGGCCTGCAGACGCTGGGCACGCATGAGCAGCCAGACCCGCCCCTGACTAGGACAGTCCTGACCGGTGACCCCGGTGGCCGTCCTCTGCGTGACCTGGGACAGTAGTGACAGGACACGGTGGTGGTCGGGAGCAGGGGCGTCGGCAGCCAGGCAGCCCGGGTGCAGACACTGCTGGAGAGGGTGCAGCCTGGGTGGTGAGGTGGTTAGGAGCCGTGACTGGTGAGCAGGGCCTGCCGCTGGAAACATTGGTGAGCAGTCAGCGACGGGACACAGCCCCGAGCAGAGGCCTGGAGGAAACCCTGGTGATCACGAGCTGGCGATCGGCTGCTAGGAGGCGGACGTCTAGTCACAGGCTCTGGTGATCAGATGTGTCATTGATCAGGAATGTCGGTCATGATGACTGTCCCCAGTAAGTAACCAGAATCATTGATTAGAGAACAGCACTCAGTGACATCAGCGGTCAGAGACGCCGGTGATCACGTTTGCCAGTGGACACGGACACTGGTGAGCAGGCAGCTCAGACACAGCTCGAGGATGGCAGGGGGACGCGTCCCCCTGGGCTCTCCCTGAGCCCTGCTGAGCCCTTAGGAAAAGGGCCAGCACGCGGCTAGAGGGTGCAGAGCCCACAGCCTCCCTGAGCCTCCCCTGCACCCACTGAGACCCCAGGACCCCCACCAGGCAGTGAGGAAGTTCAGCTGGCACAGTTCAGGGGAGGCACAGGGCCCCAGGAGCCCTTCCGTCTGAACCCCAGGGCTGTAGGACCAGTTCGCTCTTAATCCCCACACCCAGGCGGGACTCAGGAGCCCCGTGAGCCCATGAGGCAGGCCAGAGGCATTCACAAAAAGTATTTTATTATTCTTAACAGTATTCACTTTGAAGGAATAGGAAGAGCATACAATTTTTACAGACAATATATAAACGTTGTACATAATTAACAATAACTTAGTTCACTAATCCAAAATAAAACGAGCCAAATAAAACATAAAACCAGAAAATACTGCCGATTCTTCTTCTTATGCGGATACTAGTACAAAATAAGTTACTTCCGGCTGTGGTGCCCCCTATTGCACTTGGCCTACCTCAGCGCAGTCCTCTTCCTGGGCCGGCCCCGGCCAGCCACCGCGCCCGCCGCGGCCGCACAGACGCTCCGCCCGGACGCGGTTATGTACAGCTGTACCTTGGGAAGGGTCCAGACACCCACAGCACAGCGCGGCGGGAGCCTGGCAGCCCCACCTGCTGCGCCAGCCCCCCGAAGCCTGGAGCCACCCCGGCCCCCGGCCCCCATCCGAGGACGGTGCCATCTGAGTCTCTCCAGCCACAGCCGTGGTTTGTAGGTTTTCCTTTTTTCCACAGCAAGGGCTCCTGTGGCCACGTACAATTGACTGGACCCAAAGAGTTTAAAAATAAAACAACTCATCAGCGAGTTAAGCTTATGCAGTCTTTCTCCTTTTGTTTTTATATGTTTTTCTTTCGCGTCGGTGTCGGAGAAGAGGGGGGTTCAGGGGCTAGCAGAAAAAGGAGTATGTACAGGGTGTCCCTGGCCGAGGCGGCGGCAGCGGCTCGGGGCCGAGGAGGGCGCTCGGGTCAGGCTGGCTCCAGCCTCAGGACCAGAGAGCGATGTGGGAGACGCTTCCCCTCTCAAGAAAGCGCTTCCTTCCTGTAACCCAGCCCTGGCCTGGGAATCTGCACAGGGCCGCCCCGATCGTCTCTGCCCTCCGGGGCCTGCGAGGCCCCCCTGGAGAGGTTCAGCCCAGCTGGGTTCGGCGCTTGCAGAGGGGGCCCAGGTCCCCCCAGAGCCAGGCAGGCAGGCTGGCCACGTGGTGCTTGGCCCCAAGAACCAAGTCTCCCCGTCCTCGTGAGAAACCTGAGCCAAATCAACTCTTCCGCCTGCTCCCCTGCCTCCTCCGCGGCCCCCAAGGGCCCCTCGCCCATTCGCGTCTCTTCAGAGTTGTCCTTCACGGTTAGAGTCCTCGGTGGAACCCCCGCCTGGGTGTGGCCAGGCCTGCCTGGGAGCTGCTTCACAGTGGTGGCCAGGGCGCCCACAGGTGAGGCCACGCGTGTCCAGCTGGGCGGGCAGGGGCCGCGGTCTCGGGGTGGGCCGGCCAGCTGGGCACTGGGTCCCCCGCGCCCTGGGAGCGCCGTCCCCGGCGTCCGTCCGTCAGTCTGTGGGGTGGTCCCTAGCCCATGGCGGTCACCATGCTGGACGGGTGGGGGTGGCCGAAGGAGAGGCTGGAGGAGGGGTGGATGGGCGTCGGGGTGGGCAGGATGTGTCCGGAGTGGCTGAAGGGTGGCAGGTGGCCGACAGGCGCCATGTGCCCCGCCAGGGCGGCGGCGCTGAAGGGGGAGGCCTTGTCCTGCACACACCTAGACAGCTCCTCGAAGCACTCGGAACCCTTCTTGCTCTTCTTGGACTTGCTGGACATCTTCCGGTTCCGGGTCTGGATGCCTTCCTTCTTCATGGTCAGCGGCCTGTTCACCTGGGGGGCCACGCAGAGCTTTCAGAGGCTGGAGCTCCCCTCCTGGCCAGACCACACCCCCAGCCTGGCCAGGGGGGGCCCATCCCCAAGGCCCATCGACTTCCAGGGCCTCCCCACCCACTCTGCCAAGAAAGGCGCCGGCAGGGCACTGCCCCCGCCCACCGACCCTGCAGAAGCCCACCCACGGCAGGCTCTGCTTCTGAGCAGAGATGCCCAACCATGGGGGCTGCCCTCCAGCAAGCTGCCCCCGTCGTGGGAAGCCCTTCTGGCACTCGCTCCCCAAGCCAAGCCACGCTGGGGATGGCGGCTCAGGCCACTCCCCGCAGCACAAAGCGCGGGGTCTCCAGGGAGGGGCAGGGCTGGCGGCTGACTCACATTGTGCAGCTTGTAGTAGAGGCCGCAGGCATTGCACACCGGGTCCCCATTGGCGTTCCGGCGCCATAAGGTGGTGGTCGTCGTCTGACAATTTGCGCAACAGGTGCCTGCTCTCCTGGCGGCCGACTGGGGGGGCGGGGCAGGGCAGAGTCGGCAAGCTGGACTCCCACGGCCCCCCGCGACCTCCCTCCAGACCCTCACGCCACCCCTGCTCCCTTCCCCCACCCACTGAGCCCAGAAGCCTCTGCATCTCAGAATCGGAAACCTAAACCGTCAGACTAAAGTGCTCTCAGAACCAAAGGGGCTGCAAGAGCTGCAAGGGAAAAGCAGCCGCCTCCCCCAGCCACCCCCGACCCCGGCCCCCGGACGGGAATGCCACACAAGGGAGCCGAGGCTCGGAGAAGGAGCCGGTCTAGACAGCTGGCCCGCCCCTTGGGCGCCTCAAGCTGGAGCTGCAATTCCCACAAAATACACAGTCCTGGGCACATCCAAAGCCCCAGGGCCAGAGGACAGGGCCCTGCAGCTGCCCAGGGCAGGGAGGGGAAATGCTCAGCAGTCAGGCTGCACACCGCCCAGCGCAGTAGCCACTGACCATTTAAATACAATTGAACTACAGTTTAAGCAAGTTAGAAATAGTTTCTTCAGTCACAGCGGCCACATTTGAGGGGATTCCCTAATCACAGCACAGCTAGAGGCGACCACGATGGATGGTGCATGCCCAGAAGGCATCCATCGGTCAGAAGTTACTGGACAACGCTGACCTACCTGTCCAGGGCCCTGTCCCCCAGTCCCCAGGGCCCTGACTGCCCCCAGCCCTTTGGGGAGTACAGGACTAACCCGGAGCCCCGGACTCCTGGAGGAGAAGGCAGCGGCAGGCGCCCCAGAGGCGGGGTGAGAGGAGTTTCACCCCAGAAAGCAGACACCCTCTCCAGCCCCACAGCAGCAGCACGTCCCAGGGAACGGCGGCGGGCGGGCTGGGGGCAGGGAACCCAGGCCAGCAGGGGCAGGCGTGACCCCAGGCCCCAGCCTGGTCCAGAGGGGCCAGCCTACAGCCCCGGGCGGGGAGGGGTGAGGGGTGAGTAAGCAGCCGGAGCTGGAATTCTGACTCAGGGGCTGGCCTCGCATCCTCCGCCCGCCCGGGCCCTCACCCCGCCCTTGCTCCAGGAAAAAAAACCAGGGGCCCCCGAATCGGCAAGCGATTTAAGCCTCCCTCGTAAATCACTTCGCCCTGAAAAAATATATTTATTATTCTTAGCATTTTACGCATTATTTGCAGAGTGGAGGGTATTAGAAATTTCAAAACAGCCCAGCGAGAGGCAGGACTGAGCCGAGGAGAGAGACTGAAAACTCTCGGAGTCCGGAAACAGATACGCGAAGTTTCCTTATCTTTGGGCTGCAGATGTCCGGATAGGAAACTCCGGCAGGAGATCCGAAAGGGCATTTTTTTAAAATCACTCAAATGAAAATACACAGTATAGGTGACTCCATGGAAAAATAATAAAGGGCAGGGGTTTTTTTTGGTGGTTGGTGTGTGTGTTTTATTTAAATAAGCACGCGGAGACTGTGTGTTGGGAAGCCAGGGAGAGCAGCCCCGGGCTACAGGGAACAGGACTTCACGGCCCTATTTTTAAAAGTTTAACAGAGGCCAGGGGACGGGACCTGGGCCCCTGGATGCTCTGCTCTGGTGGTGGTGTTGGGGGGGAATCCCTGAAGGTACCAGGCGGGCTGCCCAGGGGAAAGCTGGCCTGGAAAGAATCTAGCCTGAAAAGTCGGGCTGCCCCAACTGCCAAGCAAGTGCTTCTCCTGATAAAAGATTGCCAGCAGCTGCATTTGGAGCCTTGTTTTTTGTGTGTAATGAACTGCGGGCTCGGCCCAGGTCCACGCTGCGGCCCCCGGTGCTCTCCCACCCCCAGACCCCCCGCTGCTCCTACCAGCCTCCGCTTGGGCTTGATGAGCGGCCGGTTCTGCCCGTTCATCTTGTGGTAGAGGCCGCAGGCGTTGCACAGGTAGTGCCCGGTGCCGTCCCGCCGCCACAGAGGGGTGGCCGTGGCCCCGCAGTTGACGCACTCCCGGCCTTCTGCAAGGGGACGGGGACACAGGGTCACGCGGGCCAGGCTGCTGCAGGGGCCGGCGGACTCTTAGTTCCAGCCGGGCTGGAGAGGGACCAGGAGGTGGGATTCAGAGGGCAGCTTACGGCGGGGAGGGCAGCGGGCCCCGGGGTTCTGCTCAGGGCACCAGCTCCAGCCCGGGCCGGAGGCTGGGCCGCCTCGAGTCCCTCTCCTCCCTACCCCGTCCTCTTCTCTCTCCCCAGCTGCGTCTGCCTCTCCTGGGTCCCTGTCCCAGGCCCTCAGATTCTGCTCTCCGTCCCCGTCCTCGGTCACTTCCGTCTCTCTCCCCAGCCTCCCTTGCCTTCCGCCGAGGCCCTGGAGTGGGATGGAAGTTGCTGCTGTTTCAAACGAAGTAAATAATCAGCCCTTTCGTTTTTAGGCTGAGTGGCCTTGCCGGGTGGCTCCTGGTGGTGCTATTTTGTTTTGTTGTGAAAAGACCATCTGGAAACCAATTTGAGAGAAAGAACTACTTAAAAGGCCAGCAAGCTGGTTGGACAGGGCTCCCCAACATAGGTCCCAAGTGGACACGGGCGGCGGCCTCAGTGTGAGCTGACCCTGCACGTTTCTCCCCACGTCCTTTAAATCGGCAGCCCACACGGGCAGGAACGTGTGGCTTCTGGACTCTGGAACGAACGTTCTAAAAGTGATCTTGAAGGGAAGGAGGTGAGGACGGCGGGAGCCCCACAGCAGCCTCGGCGTCTGCTCCCCGGCGTCTGCTCCCCGGCTGGCTGGCCGGCCGTCTCCAGCCAGTCCCCTAGGCCAGGCAGAGGCAGCAGGGAGGGAGAGGGAAGGACACGCCAGGGGGCAGGGAGTGCCTGTCCCGGGAATTCGGCCTCGGGGCCAAGAGATCCCTGACTGAGTCGCAGATCTAGATTCCTTAAGGGTCTGGAGCCCCGAGGAGGGCAGAGGGCCCCCAGCGCTGCACTGACGCTCACGGACACGCGCATCCGAGCCGCCACGCCGCGCTGCCTACACCCGGCGTGAAAATGTTTGCTTCAGACTCAGGGAAGGGATGGGGGACCCCCAGGTGGGCAGTGGCCCACCTTGGAGGGGAGGGTAAGGAATGGGAACAGGAAGCAAACTCTGGGGCCGCCAGGAGCACCTAAGAAGGTCTGCGGGCGCCTTCTCCCCAGTTCTGGGGACTCAAAGATAGGTTGGGGGCCATCAGGCATGGACACCAGCCACCCCCAGATCGGAGAGACCCGGGCCGCCCCCTCGCCTGGGTCTCAGCCCCCTCCCACCAAAGCGCAAGCCCTCCCCACTCCAGGGAGGCGCTGGGCCCTTGCCTCACCTGAGCAGGAGCGGGCCTTGCTCCTCTGCTTCGGGGTGAAGCTGGAGGCCGGGCCACCCAGGAAGCCTCCGGGGTGGAAGAGCCCACTGCTGTAGTCGTGGGCGGCGGCTGGCACATAGGAGGGGTAGGTGGGGATGGGGTGGTGAGTGGCAGGCTGGGTGCCCATGGTGGCCAGGCTCGGACGCAGGGGGCTGCCGCCTTCCATCTTCATGCTCTCGCCCAGCGGCACCTGGTACTTGATGCCATCCTTGTCGTCCCCCCGGGGGGCGGCGCTCCCCCCTGCCGAGGAGGAGGCTGGCGAGGCGGCCCCGGTGGTGCTGGGGTCCGGAGACACTTCCTTGGGGGGCGTGGGCGGGAAGCCGAAGAGGTGGGTGCCCGAGTGGGCTGCGGTGGGGGTCAGGGAGGCCACCGAGCCACCACCGCCCCCGCCCCCAGCCCCGGCCCCCGGGTACACAGACAGGGGCCCCCCAGGGCCTCCGGCGGCCGAGGGGTGCAGGGGTGTCTTGGAGAAGGGGCTCACGGTCCAGGGGTTGTGGTGGTGCGCGGCGGCCGCGGAGAGGGCTGCCTTGCCCCCGTCCAGCCAGGGCAGCCCCGGGCTGTGCAGCAAGTGCGGCCGGCACATTTGGCCTCCGGTCAGGCGGGCTGCGGGGGGAGGGAGCGTCAGGGTGCGCCGGGGGGGAGCCAGGACGCCCCTCAACCGCGACCTTTCCCCAGAGACAACCGGAAACATAATACCCCAGTCGGCATTTCACCAGGCACGTCAGTCCCTGAAGGACGAGCGGCACAGAAGGAGACCCTGGAGGAGGCTGGAGGGGCCCCTCCCCCCGCAGGCCGGCTGGGAACAGGCAGAATCGCCAGGGGCCCCGGAGTCTCCCCAAGAGGCCGCTGCCCCCTCCTTTCCCGCCCCGATTTCTCAGCGGCCGCGATTGCTGCGGACCCCACATCCGGGAAGCAGGCAGCAGGCCTCCCCGCGTCCCGCGCCGGGCGCTCGGCGTCCGGGCTCCTGGTCACCCTCGGGCCCGGGGCTCACCGTGCGCCGGGCTGTAGGAGACGCGCGCGCGCGCGTGGGCCGGGTTGGCGTAGTAGGGGTTGCCCTGCGAGTCGAGGTGGTTGAAGAAGACGTCCACCTCGTCGGGCGGCAGCAGCTGCGCCGGCTCCATGTAGTTGTGCGGCAGGCCCGGGTGGTGCGAGTCGGGGTGCTGCGCGTTCAGCACGGCGGGGTGCGCCATCCAGCGCGGCTGCTCGGGAGCCACCTCCATGGCTGGCGGCGGAGGCGCGGGGTCTGCGCGGAGGCGGTAGCGGCGCGCCTGCACGACGGAGGGGGCGTGAGGGGGGCCGTGAGGGGCGCCGCCGCGGCCGGACACCCCCAAGCCCCGCCGTGAGACGTCCCGCGCGCCGCTGCGCCCGAGCCGAGCTCAGCCGCGGACCAGTCCCGGGTGGGAGGAAAGCCCAGAGCTCAAAACGAAAGGAGGGGCGCGGGGAGCCGGCTCAGCCACGCACGCTCACACGGTGACTCGGGTACCCAGAGCCACACACTTCTGCGCACGGGGTCACACGCAGGGACAAAACCTCGGCACCAGTGACCCCAACGCACGTAGAGAGCCGCACTTTAGTCACCCCCCATCTCGCCCCGCACCATGCCACCCCGCACCATCCCTGTGCATAAACACTGTAAAAAGTTAAAGCCCGGCGCCCGGGGGGGCCCCCGCGGGGCGCACGATGCTGGCGACACTCAAAACTACTCTTGGCGCTGATCTCGACCCCCCAGACACACACACACACACACACGCACGGAGCCCCACGGGCCAACCGCCAGCCCCACGAGCGCTCCCCGGCGACACAAGCTGAACTTCTCACCGAGGTTCCGCACAGCGGCCACCCGCGGCCCGGCCCCCGCAGGGACCTCTCGGAGCCCGGCACGCCCCAGGAACCCCCGCCCGCTCTCGAAGCCCGAACTTACAGACGCAGCGGCGCGGGAGGGGCGCGGCCTCGGCGCGGGCGGAGCGGGCTCGGGGACGGCGCGTCCGGCGGGCCGAAGGGGCTCACGGGGTGCAAGCGGGGGGCAGCGCGCGCCTCGGCCTCGGGCCCGCCCGGCTCCGGCCGCTCCGCATCGTCCGGGCGCGCTGGCGCCAGCTCGCGGCTCCGGCACAGACATGAAGCGGGGGCCGCGCGCGCCTAAGAAGCGCGCGCCAGCCAATCAGCGCCGCGCGCCGCCCAGCCTCCGCCCCCCATTGGCCGGCCCGCGGCTCCCGGGCCACGGACTCCGGACGCGCCCGCGGGCCGCCCCCCGCGCCCGGCCGCCCCCTCCCGGCGGCCCCTGCTGCTGACGCCCCCCGCCCCAGGACCCGCGCCCCGCGGCGGGCTGCTGCGCCCCTTTCTCAGGGCCCGCGTGGTCCCCCTACCCTCCGGGCCCTGCTCCCAGTAACTAACCTCCAACCGGGCCCCCTCCCCAGGAGCCTGGGCCGCGCACCCTCTGGGCGTTCGGTGTCCTTTCCAGGGGACCCCAGTCCGTCCACTCTCTCGGACCCCGCTCCTTTACCACTGAGCGTGGCCACGGTGGTCCACCTACCTCCCCAGGCCGTTCCGGCCCCCAATGGGGGCTCTGGCCAGACCGGGGCCAGGGGGTCGGAGGACAGCTGCGGGTCAGGAGCAGCGAGGGGCAGGAACTCCAGGGCCCCCGTGGGCACCTGAGTCTCGGGCGCTTAGGACCGCTGGACCCGGTGGAGGTGGCCTGTCTGGGGCTCCGGGGAGGGGGAGGGGGCGCCCCCTTCCCGGGCGTGGCCTTCGCAGACCGAAGGGCCGAACTGCCTGGGGCGAGGCCGTGCAGACCCGGACTGGCGCCGGCGCCGGCTCGAAGGAGACGCCTCGGGGCGGGAGGAGGCATTTTCTTCCTGGGGGGTGGGGTGGGGGGGTCCCTAAGGCGGCCCCTGGGTAGAAGGAGACGGTGGTCTGAGAACTGGCCTCAGCCGCCTGGAACTGCTCTCCACAAACGTCCAGGCCGGGGATGCAGCCGCGGGCGAACCCGGCCCCGCGCGCCGCTCTGCTCCCTCCCATTGTACAGACCGGAGACCGAGGCGCCCCGGGAGTGGGTCGGGAAAAGGAAATTGGGGAGGGGGCCTGGAACAGGTGCGGGGGTAACGGGGAGTCACCGACGTCCTCCAGCCCCTCTCCCCTCGCTGGGCCCACGGCCCTCGGGGGTAGAAGCCCAGAGGGATGCTAGGTGGGCCCGCGGCAGGAGGGAGGGCCGGGGTCCCGGCCACCCCCGGGAGGCGGGGGGGAGGGGCGGCGGGATTGACAGTCGGTAATTGGGTAACTGGAGGCGGCTTCTCCGGCCGGGCAGCCCCGCCACCGCGACGCCGGGCCCCTGACGTCACCCGATTCGCCAGGAAATGAACTTTTTAATAATCTGAGGAGGGAGGAAAGCCCTCGGTCCCCTCGGCTCGGGGGGCACCAGGCCAGGCCGGGCTCCGCCGGCATGCCCCCGTCACCCCCTCCAAGGCCAGCTCTGGCAGCGCCACGGGGGCCTCCCCCTGCCTCGGCGTCCCGCCGGCCCTTTCTGCCCGAGGCCCTGGCGCAGGTAAAGGAGCGGGGGCGGGGGGGACAGGGGTGCAGAGGCCTGGGCCGAGGGAACCCGAGCGTCTCTGGCCCTTGGGGACCCGTCTGCCCTGGCCGCCGCCGCGCCTCCCGCTCCGGGGCGCGCGGGGCCCTGGCTTCTCGGAACTCCGCTCCGCGGGAGAGGAGGCCGGCGCTCGCCGGTAAGGCGCACCGGGGCCGGGAGCGAGAGCTCGAGGCCCTGAGCGCCGAGCCTCGGCTGCCGGCCCGGGCAGGTGAGTGGCCTCGGCGCCTCCCGGCTCGCGCGCCCGAAACGCGCGCGGCCTGGCCCGGACCTGGTCTCTCCGTACGTCTGTTTCTCCTCCCTGCCTGTAGCTTACGACTCATCAACGCGTAAAACGCGATCGCAGCGAAGCCTCCAGCCTGTCTTGCCGCCTCAGAGCCCAGCCGGGGCTTCTCAAAGACAACGCGGCACCGGGGACAATCCCCGGTGTCCGGAAGGCCGCCCCATGGAGTTCAAACTCGGGGACCGAGCGCGGGAGGCCCCGGACTCGCAGGCCGGCCGCGAGGCGGTGAACGCCGGAGCCGAGCGGAAGCTTACCGCCGGCCGCGATCCCGGCGTCGGCTCGCGCGGAGACGGTCGCTCCGAGCCTTCAGGAGAGCAGGTAATCGCCTTTTTCCCCCCAAAGCGCGGTTCAAATGATCTCCGGGGCTGGGTGGGTCTGCAGTTTCATAACCGCGAGCTCGGCTGCAAGCTCCTCCGGGGCAGCCTGAAGCCCCTCCGGGGCAGCGTCCCGGCCGCCGCAGGGATGAAGTGACCTGCCCGGTGGGTCGCTGCTCGAGCCGCAGACTCGCGCTGCCCGCCGGCCCGGCGCAGCTCGAAGCCCGAACGGGGGGATTTAATTACGCCGCTCGGCAGCTCAGAAAATCGCCGCGAAGAGGAGCTTAGCAGCGCAGTTAAGCAATGCTCGAGCGGGGGGCCTCTAGAGAGCCGCACCAGCTCCGCTTCCCGCAATCCCGGCCTAAAGGAAAAAAGGGAAAGAGGGACCCTGCCCAGTCTCCCGGGAACGTGGGGTCGCCTTCCCAGAGACGGCGGGCGGGCAGGCGGCCTGCTCGGCGGCGGCCTCCACGGTGAGTGAGCCCCTGCGTTGGACCCGGGACTGCTGCCTTCTCCCGCAGGAACCAACCCGCGGGGAGAGGGAGGCAGGCACCAGGCAGCTCGGCCCCCAGCCGGCCAGTGGTGGGGGTCCCCCGTGAGTGTGTCCGCTGGACAGACCAATGGGTGCTAACCAGGAGCCGCCCCCACCGAGCAGTGAGACCACCGGATCCCTGCTGAGGGAACAAACCTCCAGGGAGGCTGAGGGCCGCTCCCAGCTCCTAGGATGGGCTGGGCTGGGGTGGGGATCCCGGGCTGTAGAGAGCGGATTTATGTCAACGTAGGGCCTTTGACTTTGGGGGTCTCCAGACACCCACTTTGGAGGCACATGTTCCTTTTTTTGTTTTTTCTTTCTCTCTTTTTTTTTTTTTTTTTGTCTCACTGGCAAGGATTGTTGCGAATGCGGGTCGCTGCCCTTTGGTCTCACTGAAGCTGTCCCTTTCCTTACATGGGAACAAGATTTTACAAAGGACTGGGGAAGGGCAGCCACGAAAACAGTTTTCTAATGACCTTTTCCAAATGACTGGAGACTCTCCGGTGGAGCGTGGCTCGGAGGTGCCTGGGTGCTTTCGCAGGGAGCTGGGAGTGCAGATATCCGGAGCCTCAGCCCCGCGCCCAGCTGCCCAGGGCTCCCTCATCCTGGGCAAGCCTCCTCCCCGCCCTTTGTTTCGACTTCGCTCCCCTCTGGGACTGTAAGTTCGCCCTCTCTTTGTAACCGAATTCTTCTCACCTTTTCCCTTGGGCACGAATTGGCCAGCAGTGCAGGGCGTTTAAAGAAATCCATTTGCTTAGCAGCTGCCTTCCATAGGGATATTTAATTTGCCACCCAGCAGCCCCCCAACTCCACTCTGGCAGTTTGACTTGAGGGGTCCTGAGGAGAAGTAGGGGACTGCTCTGGTCAGAGGGGTTCAGAAGTCTCTAAGGCAAGACCTGAGATCGGGCCTCAGCCACCCTCCAGAGGGGCACCCCCGTGCGGGGACCAGGAGCCCCCGCTCTTTCAGGTTCACTCCCAGCCCCCTAAACTCTGACTCTCTCTCTCCTCCCTCCTCCCTCCTCCCTGCTGATTCTCCCACTCCCTGTACGTTCTGGGCCTTTTTGAATCATAAAGACCAGGGCCCAACGTCCTTCATGTGTCTGCACCCTGGGCCCAGGCTCCTGGGAGATCTTGGGAGGTTCTACCCGCCACCTCCAAGCCCAACTGCGCGGGGCCCTGCTGAGACCTGCCGACATTCGAGCGCGGTTCCCCCTCCTCCGCGAACGGACACGGTTTGCTCGGAGGCCTGGCGGCCCTGCAGCCCAGCAGTAGGACAACGGGTAAATCCGTTTCGTTAGATGCAATTTGTCTGCAATTTGTCAACCCGGCTGGGAAACGCGCCCCAGACGCCCGGGCCGCCGCTGGCCCTTCCTGCTTCTCGGATCCTGCCTACTCATGAACGAATCCCAGCGCGAAGAGCCTGCGTAGACCAGAGCTCACAGCCAGATGTCCCCGACCCCTGGAGACCTGGCTTTTTCCAAAACAACGAATTTCCTTCCGTGTTTTCCGGGAAAGGAGCGGCCGCAGCATCCGGGGGCCCTGAATGCCAGACCTTTCCCCTCTCGGTTGGGGCAACCTGGAGTTCAAGCCTGACCTCTGCGGAACGATTCTAAATGCCCTGGGTGTAGACAAACCCAGACCCCTGCCGTCTACGCCTCCCGCCTCCCCGGAGGCAGATCCCTGAGCCGGCAGCGGGCCCATTCTTATTGAAATTCCACTAAAAGGATTCCGACTCCGGCATGGGGCAGGGGGGGAGACTTCCAGACCCCAGGTTCTCCCCATCCGCACCCCAGCCACACAAGATAAAGGGCCGCGGGGCGCGGCGCGCGGGGGCACACGCAAGAGCGCGCTGGGTTAAGCCGCGCAAAGCCGGCGCACGGGGCCAGCCGGCAGGTGCAGCCCGCGATCTGCTGCCCGGCTCGGGCGCATCGCCGCCGCGGCCTGGAGGTGGGGGGCAGCCAACACAAAGGGCCCGGCCCCGGGGCTGGGGCGGGAGGGTGCTCTCTGCGTCTCCCGGAGCAACCGGGAACCCGGGGCCTACGGCTCCGTCAGAGAAATGGGAAGGCTCCTGCCCGAGTCGGGCCTGCTGGCCACAACTCCCTCAAATGCGCCCTCCGGTTTTGGCCCCTATGACCTGGGGTTCCAGGCGCTCGGATTCTTAGTGCGAGCCCCGAAGGCCACATGTTGGGGGCACCAGGCCAGGCGGACTGCTCGGCTAGGATGCCAGGTGGGCCGAGTCTGGGGGCTGGCAGGGCCCTGGCCAGGCGAAGGGTCGACTTACCAAGCGAGATGCGGTGGGCGGCGCCCCCGGGCGGCCGGGTCCGGGGCGGAGCAGGGTGCCCAGGGAGCCGCGCGGGCAGGCCGCGTCACCAGCAGGGCCCGAGCGGCGCGGAGAGCGGCCTCATGGTGTGCGGCGGGCGGCTTTTGTTTGCGGGGTGGATGACGGGGCGACGGCAGCCAGGAGGAGACGTGAGCGGTGAGCCCGGGCGGCGCTGGCCCTCCCTGCCCCCCGCTGCCGCGGTCTGCTTTTATTTCGACATCACTTTGGCTGGGGTGGGGGAGGCGGGTGCGCTGCGGGGGGGGGGGGGGCAGGAGGGTGCGGGGCTCGCGCCCAGCCTCCCTGGTCCAGCCACTGGCGGCTGGTGGGCGGTGGGCACTCAGGGCGCCTCTCCCTACTTGCCTCCACTCCAGCCCACTCCCGCCCTGGCAGGGGTGCTCACGGTGGGATGTGCTCAGAAAGGCCGGCGGTCTGTCTTCCAAGACTCTTCCCCAGGACTTCCAAAGACGTGGGCACACGCACTCAACACACGCACACACACAGATGCCTGCTCCTCCTCCTCCAATCCACCTCCACTCACACGGCCACATGTACATCCGTGCACACACATTAGCACACTCGGCGTGGATGGACATCCTCAGGCAGGAGGTCTGGGTCACACCTACGTGTACACACGCAAATGTACCTTGATGCCTATCTGGCATTCACACGACTGCCTCACTCCTAGGCTGATCAGCCTGGGTGTAACAAAGCCCTCGCCCTGGCCCACCTACAGCCCACCCCAACTCCAGAGCAGCCAGGGGATTTCAGAAGTGGAGTTTGAGGCACCGTCTGGCCCTTCTGAGGAGAGACCTGGAGTGAGAGGGCGGTGAGGGCAGAGAGCTGTTCTTGGAAGGCTGGGTGGAGGAGCGGGGAGTCTTCACCCCAAGAAGCTCCTGAGGTTGGGAGCTAGGAAGGCCAGTTCTTGAACTTCCAAAGTTCCTACCAGGAGATTGAGCACGGTGGCTGGAGTCCCGTCCCAGGTGCCCAGGGAGAGTGAAAGTGCCCTTGGGGGCTTTTGGCCCAAAGACAAAGTACTTTGCCTCCAAAAGACTGGGAAGTGCTTGCCCAGGTGCATCCCAGCTGCCAGACCAGCGGCGTCCGCTGTGTGGGGGGCTTTCTTGGAAGCTGGGGGTGACTGTACTGCCTGTGTGAGCCCTCTGGGCTGAGTGCCCGCGTGTGTCTGTGGCCATTCGTGAGCACACTGGAAGGGAAGTCTGCAAAGCTGAGGCTGTTGGCCTGACTGCCTCCTCTTGAGGGTCCCAGATTCTTTGTGTACCGTTCTCTGGGTCCCTGCGAGTTCGTGTATTGTGTGTGGCTGTCGCAGAGTGCGACCCCGCGAGTGCTCTCGGGAGGGAGTAGCTCTGGAATTGGACCTGTGCCCCTGTGTATCTGCGAGACCAGGGTGACCGTGGACCTTGCGATAGGAAGTGGGTATTTCCAGGTGCCTGTCTACACGTTGCTGCATGTCCCTGAGGACACACGCAGGAGCGGGGGCAGCAGCAGCGGCGTCTCAGACCCGCTGTGTCTGTGAGCTGGGCTGCGGGCCTCCGTGCGCAGGGGTCTATCTGCGAGCCGCGTGCGACTCTTCCCAGGGTGACTGTCTGCGGGCTGCGGAGGAGCGTGTCCCTGGCTGACACTATGTGTGTCTCTTCCCAGATTGCCTGCCGGAGCACCTTCCCTGACCAGCAGGGCAGGCCGCCAGCGGAACCAGGGTGCCATTTGCGAGGGCACTTGCTGTCTGTCTGTGGGAGGGGGAGATGAGCTGATAAGGCTTATCTGCCAAAGCCAGCGCCATGCTGAATAACTGCTCTAATGAGGTGGCCTCCTTGGGGGGGACGGGGGGCACAGGAGTGCACCCCACAAACCCAGCAGGCGCTGTGTCTACAGTGCCTTTCCTAGTCTGCCCTGCTCCCTGGGAGAGGGAGCTCCCTGTCTCCCCCCAGTTACAATCTCCTTTCCTGGAGGGGCTGGAGCCTCCCTGGGGTGGATGGAAAGACAAGGAGAGAGAGTCTGTGCTAGAAAGGTCCAGAGAGACACGTAAAGGGGACAGGCAGGGAGACCCCAGGACAGACTGTAAAAAGCAACAGCAATAGAGGGCCTGGTGGAGGGTTGGGGGAGCCTCAGGGATAGAACCAAAAAGTAGCAGAAAGAAAAGAAAAAAGTGGCAGAAAGGGTTGGAGAGATGGGAAGGAAAGCAGTGAAAGTGTTAACCAGAGAAAGAGACACGGTCAGAGAGACGAGAGAGATACGGAGAGAAGGGCACCCCAGGGGCTCCTACACCTTGGCGGGGAGGGCGAGCGGAGAAAGGGCCCCTCGGGGAAGGAGGCGGGAGAGCGGACGTGAAAGATAGACTGGGCGGGGTGGCAGACGGGGACGGACCGCCAGCCTCCCCCCGTCCCCCGGCCACCGCCTCCGGCACGTCCGAGTATCCTCGAGTGCCCAGGCCCGCCGCCGGGAGGGCGTGAGCGTGGAGCCCGCGGGCGGGCGGGCGGGGCCCCAAGGCGCGGGCAGGGGGGTCCGCGCGGGGCTGCGCCGCTGTCCGGGGGTAATTTTTCATCTCGGCCGGCTAATCTTTGTTCCCGGCGAAGATAATGAATAGCCAATCGTTATCTGCCCGGCTCCCGGAGGCTGCCCGAGAATGGGGCTGTACAGGGTTAGGGAATTGTTTCCAAAGTGCCGCGGAATAAATGGTGTTCCTTATCTCTGCCTTCCAGATTATCGGAGCCCTTTCAGAGCGCGCACAACAAATGCGCCCGCCATCGAATGCATCGTTTACCACCGCAGACCCGCGCGTTGATGGGCAGGCAGATAGCCGTCTGCGGGGGGCATTCGGGCGCCCGGTGCGCGGGCCGCCGGCCGGCCTGCCTGCCGAAGGCACCCAAGTGTGTGTCCCCGGGTGTGCCCGGCGTGTATAGATGAGCAGGGCGGTGTGCCAGTGGGTGGGCACCGAACGAGCAGGGGCGTTGGCGTACCTGCGGGCACGTCGAACAAGTGTGAGATGAGGAAGCGCGGGTGTGTGTGCTCAGGCCGAGTGCGGGCGTGGTCCAGGTGAAGCTGCCTGAGGAAGGGTGCTGCGTGAGCGTGCGGGCATGCGTGTCCCCCAGCGTGAGCAGACTTGTGCGAGAAGGAGCGGTTGTGCCAGCCTGCGGGTGAAGGCGTGGTTGCGGGGGGTGTTCCACGTGTCTGCCCTCCTCAAGGCCGTCTAGGAGTGCACACGGGAGGAGGTGTCGCCTGACACCAGGCCAGGCTGTGGGTATCCAGACGTGGGTGTGCCACAGGTCCTCGGGTCCGCATGCTCCAATGCGTGCCTCCACGCGTGACTCTGTGCACAGGTCTGCACGAGGGTGGGTGCGGCCTCATGTATCTTCTGTGTGTCCTGGGGAGGGGGCAGGGGCCTGGCCCTGGGCCTGCCGGTGGTGGCCCCCCCCACCCCCTGCACACACCAGCCGGCCCCACTCCAGCCAGAGGGGGTGTGTGCCAGGTACCAAACGAGGAGTTCGGCAACACCCAGGGGTCCCCGCCCGCCTCGGGGCTCGCCTGCCCGGGGCCCCAGAGCCCCCTCGCTCAGGACCTGCGGCGAGAGAGACTGGAGCCCCGCCTCCAGAGGTCCCCGCACCGCCCACAAAGGCCGTGCTTTCCAGGCGTGCGCGCGCACCGACATGGACACACGCACACACACACGCACACACACACACAC
>NW_024070193.1:1315593-1331656 GCF_014754425.2 Oryx dammah
CCGCCCCGCCCCCGCCCCGCCCCCCGGCCGGGCTCGCGACCCCCGGCGCGCGGGCGCAGCGCGCCCCCTGGCGGCCCCGCGCGGGAGCGGCGGGCCGGGGTCTCTGTCCGCCACCAATGCGTCCCCGGGCCCGCCGGGCCTCGGGACATACCCTCTAAGTGTCTGTCGAAAGGATGGATGGATCGGCAGGAAATTACAGACGGGGCCGCCTGTCAATGCCACCCAGCCTAGCTGGCAGCAAGATCACCTCTCAGAAGGACCCTCGAGAACCTACCTAACAGGCCTCACTGACCCTCAGACCCTGTGTCCCCGTCTCCTGCTACGGCCACAGGGGCCGTCTCCCCGCGCTTTGGGGCTGGAGCATCCCCGTCCTGGGCTCTCTGCCTGCTGTCGCCCTGCCTGGCCCTCTGTTCTGTCTGTACTGTTTCTCCTGCAGTGCGGACTGGGCCCAGTGTGAACTTGCCGGGTCTGCGACTCTGCCGGCCCCCGGGGGGGGAGGGCTGGCTTGCTCCCCGCAGGCGCTCAGCCCTGGAATCCTTGGGGGTCCAGGGAATGTGGGCAGGTGGGCTGGGCCCGGCATCTCCGCTCCACTGTTACAGCCTGCCCACCACCCAGGGTGTGTGGTGCACCCTGGTCCCCGGGGTGCTCAGTTCCACTGACCTGCTGCGGCCTCCAAGTCTGGTGGTGGGGGTTGAGGACCCCTGCCGTGGGTTTTCGAGGGCAGGGACAGGAGCCTGGTCTCTCCCCCAGCCTGGGCCCCAGGAGACTTCACTCATAATACAAGATAATTGCCCTGCCTTGTCAGCAGACCGCGATGATGAATTGCTGTGAGCGGGCCGACAGGAGGCCACGGCCCCAGTGGGCTTCCAGGTGGAGCTCGGCCTGCCCATCTCCCTTGACGGGGCTACTCAGCAGTGCCTGTTCCTCCTGGAGCACCTCAGGCTCTGGGGCTGGAGCCCCCAGCACTCACGGCCCCTTCCGGCTGGGTCGCCTTTGGCAAGCTCCTTTGCTACTCTGAGCCTCGGGTCAGGCCCTGGCATTGTTACGAGAATTCCTCCCGAGCATGTATTTAAATAGCGAGTCGCCTGCAACAACCCACTACTACCGATATTTGGAAGCGGAAGAGCTCGCGTGAAGAGATTCATTCCCAGCTTCGCTTGCAAACCTGGCTGTCCCAGGCCCACATTTGGCGTGGTGGAGTGGTCTCACCAGCCCCGGGCCTCCGTGCAGGCCCCTGGGTCGGGGATGTGTCCTCCATAGGAATAAGGGCGGCTGTAGCCACGCTGCTCCTGCGTTCCTTCTCCGCACGCTTTGCTGCTGTTTCCAGTGTCTTTCCCCCTCGGTTCTGCAAACTCTGTAGGTGTTTGTCAGCTCGGTCCAGTGGGCGCTTTCCAGTGCTCGGCGGCAGTATTCTGCACCCTGGGTGCACAGTGTCGAACAAAACGTGCTGGCGCCTGTCTAGGGACCGCCTCTGCGAGCGAGCAGACTGACACCCGTGAACACACTGTCGCAAATTGTGAGAGGAGCTGTGAGGGGGAAAGACCACACATTTAGAAATACCGAACCGAGGCTTCTTGGCGGAGATACTCTGGGCCAGGTCCTGTGCTGAGAGGTTGGGGGACGAGGAATAAGATCAGGGGTGGCCACTCCGAGGTGGAGGTACAGGCACATCAAGAGACCCCACTTGTCCCCGTCCAGGGGACCTGGGATCCTCTGCTTGCGTGAGGAAAGGCACTTGCCCTGGTCTGGGAGCATTATATACAAAGAGTGTCTGCAAATCAATAAGAAAAAAAAAGTACAACTACAAAGTGGGCGAAGGTAGAAAAAGAAAATTCAAAGAAAATGAAAAAGAGAGGGATCTTAATGAAGACGTGCTTGATCTCAGTCAGAGAAAATTTAAAATATGTGAGCGATTCGGGAAGAGAGAAGTGTTCTCAAATTAGACTGTGGTGATGGTTGTAACTCCATTAGCTTACTAAAACCCACTGAAGCAGACAACTACGTTAGCTTTATGCGGCGTAAATCATAGCATAGCAGGATAAAGATGCTTAAGAATAAGCTAGAAGCCAGTTTGAGATGCCACTGGATACCCAGCGGTGTTAGCTTGCTCATTGTCTTCCTCGGTGGGCGGGGGAGACAGGCTGGCAGGAGTGCCCACGGATGCACTGTCAGGTTGGCATAGGAAATGTGACACTATCGCCTGTGCAAATGCATTATGCTTGGAGCCAAGAGTTCCATTTACAGGGCTTTTCCGAGAGATACGCTCCCAGACTTGTGCAATCTGTAAGGGAATCCACGGCAGCCTTGTACATTACAGCACGATTGGAAACTCAAGATGCTCTCCTGGAAAAGACTCTTAAAAGTACTGTCACACAGCCAAACAGTGGACTGTTATGCTGAGAAAGAAAGGAGGGAGGGAGGGAAGAAAGGAGGCAGAAAAGAGAAAGCAGCAGCTCTCTATATGGATATCCAGTGATCCCAAGAGAGAATTAGTAGCACACTGCAGAAGCCTAAGTGTGGTATGGCTACAAACGGGGATAAGATGAGACGATCCATACAGATTTGTTTACATATTTACAGAATTTCTCTGGATGGAAAACAAAAGAACCGGCTAACAGTGGTTGCACCTATGAAAGGATATACGTTTGGGTAGCTGGGGGCAGGGAGAAGAGAACGACCTTACTGTGGAAGCGCTGATCACTGTTTAAAATTACACAGATGATAGACAGATGGAGGTAGAGATACAGACGGATATATACAAAAAAATCAAGGTTAAAAACCAAAGTATTTCGATTAGAAAATAAAGATAGAGAGGAACAGAAGTCTGCCAAGAAGAGAAGTTGGGGGCAACTCCATCACTGGCTGCAGCGCCGGGAAAGAAGAGCCCTCTGGCCCTCTTGGCTGAAGGGCGAGTTGGTGCAGGTCGCCTGCCGGCCCTTTGGCCATATCTAGTAAAGTTGGAGACAGGAATCGTGTGACTCCGCACTTCCTCGTCGAGGCATTTCAGAAACCCTCACACCTGGGCAGAAGAGATGTAGGCAAGGATATTCTTGGGGCACTATTTGTTAAAAAAAAAAAAAGAGAGAGAGAGAGAGAAAGAAAGAAATTAAAAAGAAACTCTGGACATGAGCTAATGGCCCATCTCAAGGGAGCTGGATCAGCCAAGAGTGGAAGCATCCTTGGATGGAATGCCATGCAATGGTGACCTTGTGTGGCTGGCACAGAGCTTCGGTCAGAGGAAGAAGGGGCAGAATTCTAAACACAAAACAGAACCGTATATTGTTTGTGAAAATAAAGCACATGAAGTAGAAGTATAGAGACAGAAATGGGATTAAATCTTCTGGAAGATATCATAATAAGATCTGGAAGAGAGCAAGCCAGGGCATGTTCTTGGATGGGAAAACTTAATACCATAAAAATGTCAATTCTCCCATATTTTTGGCACAAACTTAACAAAATTCAAACTGGAATACCAACAGTGTGATTTAAAAAAAAAAAACAACTGGATAAAACAACCTCAAAGTTTATGTGGCAGAATAACCAAGGAAAGCTGGAGAAAGAGTGACATGGGGTTTTTGCCTTCCCGGAAATAAGAACATAGTACAGAGTCACCGTGATCAAATCAATATGGCTCTGGCAGAGGAACAGACAGTGGAGAACAACAGAGAATCCAAAAATAGGTGCCCACGCACACGAGGACATGATATACGACAAAGGTAGTCGCTCGGCTCGGTGGGAAGAGGGCAGACTGTGAAATCAGTGGTGTTGGCACAAGTGAACGTCCATCTGGCAGAAGAGAAAACTGGACCCCGCTCAGATATGGCCAAACACATTCCAGATGGATTAAACATGTAAACGTGGAAAATAAATGGCGAGCGATCTTGAGAAAAAAAACCTCAGAGGCGACACGGGAAACCTGGGCGGAGGAAATGCAAGGGCCAGAGGCTGGGTGGCCTCACGGGCACCTGGACAGGCAGGCGGGCGCCCGCGGGCCGGTGGGGAGGTGTGCCCCGGGCCTCCCCGGGGCCGGGTCTTACCCGCTCCCCTCTGCAGGAATATTTGCCTCAGTGCTTCACCTCCAGGGCTGTTGCATCCATCATTTTCTTCACATCGATGGATGTCTTCATACAGGAAGTTGTTGCTAAGAGATGATTTTATATTACTGACAAGATAATGGGTTTGGTGAGCTAGTATTTTAGGACGAACGTGGCAGTAAATGTATTGACTATCAAGACGGAAAACTTTGGCGGGTGGGTTCAGTTGGCGTTTGGGAAGTCTCTCTGTGGGCAGAGGGGACTGGAGGGGGGTCGGAGCAGGGGTCCCCTAGAGGACAGTGAGGCGTGAGCCAAGGTCATGGGTAACATCCACCCCGCCTCCCCCCGCACCTGCCTTCAGCCGGTTGTTCCAAACTCTGACCTTTACCAGCGTCAACACAGCTCCGGCCCTGGTCCAAGCTGCTGACATCTCTCCTGGATTCCTGCAGGATGGAAGGCCTCCAGCTGCCCCACTGTCCCCTCGGACCACCACGGCAGAGAGACCCTGGGAAAATGTGAGCCTGCTCCTCCTCGCCCCAGGAGCCCAGGCCGTCTGCTCTAGCCCCTTGTTGACCCTTTGATCTCACGCGTTTGCTTGCTTACATCCAGCCTGCAGGGATTCCTGGCTGTTCCTCAAGCCGACCTGGCACACGGTGACCCCAGGACATTTGCACTTGATGTTGCCTTTGCTCAGAGAGCCACATGGCTTCTTCACATCCTCCAGGCCTCAGCCCGAGAGCCTTCCTGGACCACCTCCTGGTGACGACCAGGCCAGCTGTGGGTAATAGCCAGAGAGGAGATGGGTGCTGCAGTCTCTCCGGAGAGAGGGAGATAGAGACTGAGAGACAGAGACAGGCAGGGGAGTGAGAAACGGCCATGCAGGCAGGACTCTGCTTGGGGAGCTCTAACTGCGGTGCAGCCAGCTGCAGTTCCCGTGCCCAGGCAAGGCTGCAGGAGAACACGGCTGCTGCTTCTTATAGTCGGGCTTTCCAACCCCTGGCGAAGCGAGAGGGCGTGACCATAGCCGGGGGCACGAACCACAGCACCTCTCCAGGCTTGCGAGCAAGAACCCTGGGAAACGTGAGGAAGGACCGCCGTGTTCTCTGCGCCACCAGAGCAACACAACTCCCAGGAGTGTGTCCAAGACACAGGAAGATGCATCCACACACAGGCTTGTACATGTGTGGCCATGATGGTCCCAGAGTGGAGACAGGCCCGTCAGCTGGTGAGCGGCCAAACAGTGGTCCAGCCACATGGTGGAATATTACTTGGCCGTAAAAAAGGAACGAAGCCCTAAGACACACTAAAACTTGGAGAAGGTAGTGGTGAGTGGTTTTTAGTATATTGACAGAGTTGTGCAACCATTACCACAATGTAAGTTTAGAAAATTTGCAAACCCTTTATCCATCAGCAGCCCCTCTCCTTGCTCCGTCCCCAGCGGCCCGTGGCAGCCAACAACGTGCTTTCTGTGTCTGCTGTGGATGTCTGAGGCGCGTGTACCCACGCACTCCACTCTGGTCTTCTTCCACTCGGCGTGACATCAAGGTCCACCCTGTCATAGCTTGAAACTTCTCCCCAAGTTTCCTGGGCGGCTTCTCCTTGCCCACCCCCCACTCCACGGCCACGTCTGTCTGCGGTGGGCATTGGGGTTTTCCATCTGCCAGTGGCAGCCGATTCCTGACGGTGCCGTTTCAGACATTAAAGATTGCTTAGGCTTACAGACAATGTCACGTAGTCTTGTTTTGTTTCTTTGTTTTTGTGAATTTGTTTTTGCCAGGCTTGGAGTTTTTTCTGGCAGTGCAACCCCATCAAAAATGTATTTGGTTTTCTCCTCCCTTTCAGTTCAGTTCAGTTCAGTCGCTCAGTCGTGTCCAACTCTTTGCGACCCCATGGACTGCAGGAGGCCAGGCCTCCCTGTCCATCACCAATTCCCAGAGTTTACCCAAACTCATTGAGTCGGTGATGCCATCCAACCATCTCATCCTCTGCCATCCCCTTCTCCTGCCTTCAATCTCTTCCCTTTACTTCATTATAAAAACAGACTCTGAAATATTTCAGGCACACAAAAGTACCTGAAGAATGTAAAAAGATACCTATATAACCAACACCTGGCTGAAGCATTAAAACATCCCCAGTATAGTTGAATCACGGGAATTCACTACATTCTACAACTTCATTTGTAACTTGGAGGTAGCAAGGGGTTTTCTAAGCATCACACAGAAAGCAGAAAATATGAAGAAAAAGGATTGAGCTTCCCTGCTGGTCCAGTGGTTAAGAATCTTCCTGCCTGAGTGGAGGACACGGGTTTGATCCTTGGTCTGCAAAGATCCCACACACCACAGGGCAGCTAGGCCCTTGCACCACAACTCCTGAGCCCACGTGCTGTGGGTACGGAAGCCTGCGAGCCCAGAGCCTGGCTCTGCAGCAAGAAGCCACCCACGGAGAAGCCTGCCCACGGTGACAGGGGCCCCTGCCCCCGAAACTGCAGAAAGCCCCTGTGCAGCAGTGAAGACCCGGTGTGACCAAAACATTTTAATTAATTAAAAAGAAATTTTAAAATTGAAACATTGGACTACATAAAAAGTGCCAACTTCTGTATAGTTAACGGAGCTATAAACAAACTTAGAAGGTCAACAACAGACTGAGAGAGAATTAGTATCTGCCACGCATATAATGAAGTACTAGTCGTATCTGTAATATGCAAAGTGCTCCTAAAAATCAATAAGAAAAAGGCAAGTAACAGAGAAATAGGCCATTCGCCTAAGAAGAAACATCAGGGTCAATAAACATATGAAAAGAAAGCATGCCCTCCTTTGCAACCAAATGAACGAAAATGAAAACCAACAGTGAGATAGCATTGGGCGTTTAGCAGATGGAACTCATACAAGCAACAGGAGTGATAACACCCTTGACTGCGAGCCTCAACCCACAGGAACATGGATCCTGTTCTCCACTGCTGATGGAATATAGATTCGTAAAGCCTGTGCACAACCCGTTAGCCGGAAGCCACCTGAGTGTAAAGTGTACATACACTTGGTAGCAGATCACACACTCTAAGTAACAGATCACGGCAGAAATACCATGAATAGCATATGAGAAGATAAATGGACCAGCCTCATTTGTAAAGAAAAAAATCTTGAAAACAGCTTTAAGGTTCATAAATCGGGACTGGTTAAATACATTTTTATGTAAACATGGACATGAGTCTGAGCAAGCTCCAGGAGATGGTGATGGACAGGGAAGCCTGGGGTGCTGCAGTCCACGGGGTCGCAAAGACTCGGACACGACTGAGCAACTGGACGATGGCAGCCGATATTATCTGGCTTGTTAGGCAGCTTTTTCAGTGGATGAGTTTAAATCTGCATGTGCAGATTGGGAACACGTCCCCAATTTATTTCTTGGGAAATAAATAACTTGGGAAAACCAGGTTATAGAGCAACAGGTATAATCCCGCTAGGTTATTTTAAAACCCTGTATGGTAATTGTATGTGCACTCCCCAAGGTTCTCTGTCAGAGACATGGTTTGAATTATAATAAAAAACATATCTCTTTTGTAATACAAAAACCGGTAAGAATTTTGAAAAACCTAACACAGAATGTGTACTAAGTATGTGACCTAAAGCTCTGAGGTTTAGAGCTATGATCCCTTTGGGGTTTTTTTGAGTATGGAGCAAGGTAAGAGCTGGAATTCTTTTTTTTTTTTTTTCCATAAAGACATTTAATTGTTCGGCCACCATGTTTCAAAAGCAATATTTTCCTCCACCGAATTACTTTGGTGCCTCTGTAAAAAATCAACTGAGCCGGGGAGGGATAAATCGGGAGATTGGGGTTGACACACGGCTATATACAGTAGGTAACGAGAAACAGGTACTGAACACTCTGTGCTGGCCTACAAAGGCAAAGAGTCTAACCTGTGTCGTGACGCTGATCCCCTTCGTGTGCACCTGAAACTGTCAGCGTTGCAAGTCAGTCACACTCCGATAAAAATTCGTTTCAAGAAACTCAGTTGACCGTATTCACATGGGGTCTGTTTCTGGACTCTCTTGCGTTGACCCAGAGGCTTCTCCTGATACCGGTAGCACCCTGCCCGCATTGCTGTAGCGGTATTACAAGTCTCAAGAGGAGACTGCACGCATCTTCCCGCTCTACTGTTTGGTTTTTTTTCAAGATTGTTTTGGCTCTCCTCGGTCCCCTGCCTTTCCACATAAAATTTAAAATTCGGTTGTCAATTTTTCTTTTAATCAAGTCCGTAAGATTTTGACTTGGCGTGTACTGAACGTGTCGGGCAATCTGAGGATACCTGACATCTGAACGCCGCAGGACTTCTGGTTCATGACGGTGCCACATGTCTCCACTTTGTTAATTCACCTCTCATCTCCGTATATAAGGTTTTGGAGATTTGGTTTATTTTGGTTTATCATTTGCCCGAGTGGACAGGGAGAAGCTGGGCTGCGATGCAGTCACCACGAGCTCTGCCAGCCCTCCGAGAGCCCTGGTGGCTGGGTGGTCTCTGTCCAAGAGGGAGCAAGGCAGGGGCACCACGCCTCTGGACTCCTACACTAGGCAGGTACTGGGGGCCGGCCGCCTCCCAAATGGGGCCTGACCTTGAGAGACACAGGTTCCCCTGAGCTGCAGCGATGGATGTGGCTGGGAGCCAATGGCAGGACTCCTGGCAGGCAGGTGAGGGGTGAGTGCGGACCCTGAGGCCCGTCACCGTGTCCACTGGGCCTGCTGACTCTGCCGAGAACCTCTCCAGGAAGTGGGAGCACCCCAGCGGGGTTGGATTCACCTGCCAGTCCCTGGAGCATCGATGCCCCAGGAGCTCGGGCAGACGGCCACGTCTCCAGGCTGGTGGCCTTCTCTCTGTTCCTCTGCAACCAGTGGACGCCCGCTGCGCCCTCCTCCGAAGGATGCCCGCGGGGTCTGCCTGAGGACTGATGTGAGCCAGTCTCCCACCAGCGTGCCTTTGGGGCCGATCTTGCCATGAACACCAAGAAGGGCTCCCGGCAGGTGACAGCGGCTCCTCGGAGAGCCACGCCTCCTGGGGCTGCTCGGTGGGCTCGCGGCTCTGCTGTCTGGCCAGAGGATGGCGGGGCCCTGGCAGCGTCCCTGAGGACAGCCGGGAGCGGGTCCCAGGCGGCGCCGTCAGCGTACTTCACTCTCAGACTTCCTCCGGCCTCTGCGGGGGGCCTGGCAGTGCCAGCCGACACGTGTGGCACAGCGGGCTGGGTTGCAAAATATATCCGGCACGGCAGTTGGTGAAAGAGTTATGCAATAGCTGCCAACTTACGGAAACCACCTCGAAGAGCCCCTGGGAGGCGAGGAGGCCGGCGGTGCCACCCCAGCCACAGGCTCAGGCTCCAGACCGACCCAGACTGCGCGTGGCAGGACCCGTGACGGATCTTCCCTGAAGTGGGAGCGCGTGACCCACAGGACCCCTCGACGCTGGCATCTCCTCCTCGAAGGAGTCTAGGGTCCCTCTGTCCTTCACCAGCTCCAGGAGATGGACCCCCAGACGCCCATCTCAAACCCCCAGAGAGGAGGTCTGGCCTTGGAGAGGGAGCCTGGAGGGGACAGCTGGAATGGAGGGACTGGGGATCCCCCCAGCTGAAGGGGCTGAAGTGGGCTCAGCCTGGAGAAGGGTCCAGCTCAGGGGGAGCAGTGGCATTCAGGGGCACAGGTGGCAAAGCTGGGCTTGCAGGGGCGTCACAGGGAGGCTGACCTCAGCCCCCCGTCAATGCACGTCCCGTTCAGAGCCCTCCACCAGCCGACCACCTTAAACCCCCAGACCGACACCTCACACAGAGGCTCAGCACCTTTGAGAGGCGCTTAAACTGGGTCCAGGTGGGAACACACCCTGGACACATTCTCCCGTACCTTTTCCTCTTCTTAGAAAGGCCGGCTGTGACCGAAGCCTTGAGCTAAACTGTGATTTGTGTGAAACTTCAACGTATGCACGCTCACTACAGTAAGTAAATGTTACTACATTTTGCATATTATTCTGCACCTGACTTTTTTCACTCAACGTTTTGAAAGCAAAAAGGTGCGAGTCCTCCGACTTTGATTTTCTCCTTCAGGATTGTTTTGGCTCGTCTTTGTCCCCTGCAATTCCATATGAAACGTAGAATTAGGTTTTCGATTTTTACGGAGACGCCATCTGCGATCCTGACATGGATTGCGTTGAATCAGCAGGTCAGTTTAGAGAGTACTGTCAGCTAAACAATACTGGGCTGCGCTCACTCAGTCGTGCCCGACTCTTTGTGACCCCCTGGCCCGCAGCCCGCCAGGCTCCTCTGCCCATGCCCTCCTCCAGGAGATCGTCCCAACCCAGGAGTCAAACCCAGCTCTCCTGCATTGCAGGCAGATTCTTCACCAGCTGAGCCACCAGGGAAGCAACATTAAGTCTCCAACCCATGAGTACGGAGTGTCTTCCCACTGATTTGGACTTCAGTTTCTTTCATCAATCTATCATAGCTTTCAGAGTATAAACCATGCACTTGTTAAATGTATTGCTGAGTCTTTTATTCTTTTTGGTGCTGTTGCTCTTTGAACTGTTTGCTTGATTTCATTTTCAGATTATCCTTTCTAAGTGTATAGAAGTACAACTGATTTCTGTGTATTAATCTTGTATCCTGCAAATTTGCCAAATTTGTTTATTAGAGCTAATAGTCTTTGCGTGGTTTCCTCGGGATTTTCTATATGCAACTTCATTTCATCTATGAACAGAGATAATTTCTACTTCTTCCTTTCCAATGGGGATGCACGTTATTCTATTCAGTTATCCAACTGCCCTGGATAGACCCCCAAAACAGCGCTGAATCGAAGTGGCGGGGTGAACATCCTTGTCTCGTTCCTGTGGTTGAAGGGAAAGCACCCAGGGTTTCACTATTAAGTATAATGTTGTTGCTAAGTTGCTTCAGTCGTGTCCAACTCTGTGTGACCCTATAGACGGCAGCCCACCAGGCTCTCCCTCCCTGGGATTCTCCAGGCAAGAGTACTGGAGTGGGGTGCCATCGCCTTCTCCGAAGTACAATGTTAGTGATGTGGATTAAAAGATGCCCTTTATCAGCTGAAGGAAGTTCCCTTCCATTCCAGCTTTTTTTAGTGCTTTTTTTCCTTAAACCACAGAAGGGTGTTGCGTTTTATCAAGCTCTTTCTGCGTCTCCTGAGATGAACACGGGTACTTGGTGCTTCACTCTATTGATCCAGTGTGTTCCACTGATTGATTTTCACATGTTAAGCCACATTTGCAGGAATCCAGTTTGGTCGTGAGTGTAATGCTGTCACATATGCTGCTGGGCTCGGCCTGCAGCCGTCCCACTCGGGACCTCTGCATCCATGTCTGTGTGAGATGCTCAGCTGTAGTTCTCTCTTCACGTGATGTCTTTGTCCACTTCTGGCATCAGGGTGATGGCTGGCCTCACAGAATGAGTTGGGAAGCAGTCCGTTCTCTTCTAGTTTTGGAAGATTTTGTGAGGAATTGGCGTTAATATTAATTATTCTTTAAATGTTTGGTAGAAATCACCAGTGAAGCCATCTGGCCCTGGGCTGCGTCTCTTTGTGGGTAATTGTTAAAGAATTATTATAA
Organism: Oryx dammah; assembly: GCF_014754425.2. NCBI lineage: Eukaryota > Metazoa > Chordata > Mammalia > Artiodactyla > Bovidae > Oryx > Oryx dammah. The sequence continues at coordinate 1,327,216 of NW_024070193.1, forward strand.
TTCAATCTCTTCGCATATTACAAAGCCCTAGTCGAATTGTCTGTTCATTCTTGAGTCCGTTTTGGTATTTTGTGTCTTTCTAGGAATTTGTTCATTTCATCTGAGTTATCTAGTTTATTATCATACTGTTGCTTACAGGGTGCCTTTATAACCCTTTTTATTTCTGTAAGGTCAGTAGTGATGTCTCTTTCCTTGCTGATTCTAGTCATCTGAGTTTTCTCTCACTCTGTCTCAATTGAGCTGAAAGTTTCCAGGTTTCCTGGAGTTTCTTAAAGAACCAGCTTCTAGCTTTGCTGTCTGTCTCTGTGGTGCTTCTGATTCTGTGTGTTCCGTGTGTGACCTCTTCTTTTGTTCCTCTGCCCTTCCTTTACTGCTCTCATCTGCATTAAGTGAAGGTAGCATTTGAATTCGGAGAAGGCGATGGCACCCCACTCCAGTGCTCTCGCCTGGAAAATCCCATGGATGGAGGGGCCTGGTGGGCTGCAGTCCATGGGGTCGCTAAGAGTCAGACACGACTGAGCGTCTTCGCTTTCACTTTTCACTTTCATGCGCTGGAGAAGGAAATGGCAGCCCACTCCAGTGTTCTTGCCTAGAGAATCCCAGGGATAGGGGAGCCTGGTGGGCTGCCATCTATGGGGTTGCACAGAGTCGGACACGACTGAAGCGACTTAGCAGCAGCAGCAGCAGAATTTGAATTTCTTTAATGGTTTTTCACTACATTGTTTTGAGGTATTTCCTTAGTAGGCTGCTCTAAGGCTTATCAACAGCTTCATCTTTATACTAATTTAGTTTGTGACATATAGAAACACAACTCTCATATAATGTTCCCTTCTCTTCCTTTTTACAGTATCGTATTAAACTCGTTGCTGTTGTTCAGATGCTAAGTCATGTCCCATGGACCGCAGCTTGCCAGGCTTCCAAATTCATGTCCATTGAGTCGGTGATGCCATCCAACCGTCTCATCTTCTGCCTCCCTCTTCTCCTTTTGCCTTCAATCTTTCCCAGCACCAGGGTCTTTTATATTAAACACGCTACATCTGTAAATGTTGTAAACCCACAGCTTGTGATGATGGATATTATTTCTGTGATTTGGTGTCTGCCTGGTCCACCGTCCACGCCCCGTGACGGAGCTCCTTCTGCAAAGGACCCAGGCTCATGCAGGCGGCCACCAGACTGGGCCTAGGCATCCATCAGTGAGAACTTCCCAGGAGGAGGAGAGCGATGCTGGGAGAGGTCGGCTGATTCACACCGTGGAAAGACTGGCGCCCTGGGCTGGGGGGCGGGGTGGGCCCAGTTTCCAGGAAGGCCTCGGGCAGGACGCCAGGCAGGAAGGGGCTGGAAGTTTCTGGAAGGGCAGCCTGGACAGGCCGGGCCAGCAGCCTCGGGCCTCCCTGCGCAGGGCAGCTGCCCTGCCTGTCAGGGCCGGGGAATCCGCGGCACTTCCTGGCACACGCAGGGGTGGGGGAGGAGGGCAGGAGGCTGCTCCTCAGCAGGCCTCAGGCGGGGGGCACGGGCGACAGGAGGGGAGGGCGGGTAATGCTGGGTGCACCTGGGCCCCAGATGCCCGACGGCCACCCTGTCCTGGGAGCCGCACCTCTTGCCCGGGGATGTGGCGAGGGGGCCAGGGTCAGGGACCCGTGGGCAAAGAACCCGCTGCTGTGTGGGCAGGAGCCTCGGGGCCCACAAGGCAGGTCCACACATCAGAGACTCGGCTCTCTCTGCCTGAGCCAGACACCCCCACGGCCAGCATCCCGCAGCAGGACATCAGAAGGGGACAAGGGGTGCCCCGACCTAGCGGGGGCCATGCCCACCTGCAGGGACACCCTTCGTGCGTGGTCACCTGCTTCTCTGCAGGTGCTGCGACTGAGAAATAGCGGGGCAGACATGGGGGCCGCTGGCCATGTCCCCCACGTGCCCCCAACATGCGAGCCCACACACAAGCCAACTTCTTCCTCCGAACACCAAAGGGACGCCGCTCAGGGCGCGCACAACAGCAGCACGACGGTCCAGCCCGCCCGCAGCCCAGTGTGACCCGGGCCTCTCGCCTCCTGGCCCGGGGCCCCACACACCCGCTCAGGCGAGGCCTGGGGCTCAGCCCCGCGTCCACTTGTCCATTCGGCCTGCGGTCAGTGAGGGCCTCCGGAGCCCCAGCCTGCAGACCCCTTCCCACACAGCAGTCAACCCAGGGGGTCCACGCAGGCCAGACGAGGACCCAGGCGGGCAGTGCTGGATGAGGCTGTGAAACTGGGAGAACAGGGCCTGGGCTGCAGGGAGGGGAGGGCCCTCCGTCCCCCTGCCGAGAGCTGCACGGAGAGGACCCATCGGGGATGGGGAGGCCTGGCTCCGCTGGTGTCTGAGCCCCTGGGAGCGAGGCTGCCAGTGGAAATGTTCAGGGACGCTGTTTTCTGCTGCCTGCGATCCAAGCGGACCCATCAGATCCAGCAGATGTCGTCCTTGCTCAGGGGCCTTCTCCCCACTTTCCCCCTGGCTTCACCGCCTGTGATGGCAACACTCTCCTCCCGGTGGAGAGGTGGCCGCCGCGGTTCCAGCCCTTTCATCAGGAAACCAGGCTGTCTGGCCCACTTTGGGTCATGTCCACCTCTGAACCCACTGCTGTGGGTGTGAGGAGCAGGAGGGGCCGCTGCAGCCTGGGCAGGAGCTGAGGTCGGAGGGGAGGGTGGGGAGGAAAGGCTTTCCCCAAACAAAGCTACTTTTGGGGAAGACGAGCCTGCAGGATTTGCTGATGGACGGACTGGTGAGGGGGAGGGAGGGAGAGAGATTGGCACAGGCCGCTGGAAAGCCCGGGCCAGGCGGTCTTAGGAAGCTCCGGGCTCTGAGTCACCATGCGGGCTGTTTGCAGTCACGGCACCTGCCTGGCCGCGGCAGCGGCCCCAGAGAAACTGCAGGTGGTGGCTGCCTGCCGGCAAGAGGCCAGGCCCCGCTGCCTGCCCCCGGGACCACACGCTGGCCCGGGGCTACTGCGAACCCCCCTCACCCCCCATGCCACAGGCCAGTCGTCCAGGGGGCTAGGCCTGCAGCTGGGGGCCGAGCGGGGGGCGGGGGGCAGCTCTCTCTGGAGAGAAGCAAGAGGGACGGCAAGCAGGGGCTGCTGTGCTTTTTCAGGAAGGAAACCTTCTGGCTGCAACAGTCTGGGAGCCTCGGTCCGCCCAGCCAGGAAGCTCCCCGCCCCCGCCCTCGCCGGGGTCCAGGCCAGCACTTCTGAGGCCGGAAGGGAAGAGGTGAACGCGCATCGGAGCAGCTGTGGAAGCCCCTGGCCGGCCCAGGTGCCCCATCTTACGTGCTGATGACAACCTCCATGCCCCCGAACCGGGAACTGTCCTGCGAGGTGGAGAGGGGGTGGGGGCGGGGTGGGTGTGCAGGGCAGGGCGCCAGGCTCCAGGACTCGGCCGGAATTCCTGCAGGACGCTTTGTTCTCAGACAGCAGCCCCGGCTAGGGCCCTGAGGCCCAGGCGGCTGGAGCTCCGCCCCAGGAAGCCCTCCACCGGCGGGGGGCTGGGCACTGCCCCTCGGTGCCGGCCAGCCCACCACCAGGCACGCTCCCCCCCAACACACACACCCTGGCGCCTCCACCACTCCTGGGCCCCCCGCCCTGGAGCCACCTGGAGCCTGGGCCCCGGCCGGCCAGACAGGTGTGTAGCTGCGCTCGTGGGCTCCGCAAGGCCTCCGCTTCCTGCAGCAAAGTCCTCACGAAGTCCCCCACCCCGACCCGTCCATGACCGCCCCCCCAACGCCAACCTGCTGGGCACAGCACAAACCCAGCAGGCCTGCCTGTCTCCAGAGCACTGGGGGCCGTCAGAAAAACAACCTAACCTCTCTGCGGTCCTTTGGTGTCCGCTGCGGCATGGACGGCCTCAGGCCCCATGAGGGGACAAACATTCGGCTTCAGGGACTGATTCAGAATTATGCAATCAGAAAAGTCTGCAGGAAAATCCAGATTTCAGCACGAGTTTTGATGTTACTTTGATTTGTGGGAATGTTTTTAAACAAAACGCACGCGGCACTTTGTTCTGGGCACTGTCGCGGCCTGCACAGAGGCGCCAGCGGCCGCTGCTCCAGGTACCAGAGGCGGGCCCCAAGGCCTGGACAGGTGGACCGCTTGGCCAGAGGGGGACGGCTGCAGAACTGGGGTTCAACCCAGCGTCTCTCTCAGGGCCTGACTCCTAACCCACTCTGCACGCTGGGTCCCGAGGACCAACACCCTCAGCTGACCACCTCAGCCACCCCAAGGGTCCCCTCTCAAGAAGAAGTCGTTTTCCAGAACTGTGCAAGGGGGAGGCATCTGTGTGTGTGTGTGTGTGAGTGTAAACTATGCGTGCACTGTACATGCGTGTGCATCATGTGTGCGTGTGTTTGGATGTGTAGGTGGGTAGTGCGTGAGTGTGTATATGAAGTTGGGGTGAGTGTGTGTGTGAGTGTGCTG
>NW_024070193.1:1331666-1363759 GCF_014754425.2 Oryx dammah
GGGCAGTGTGAGTGAGTGTGTATATGAAGTTGGGGTGAGTGTGTGTGTGAGTGTGTGTGCACCAGCCCACAGACTCCCGGAGAAGGGCTGGCAAGGAAAGAGGGCAGGGGCAGGGCTGAGACTTTGAGATGCGCCTGAAAAACTTAGAGAGTGACTAGTCCACGCCGAATTGTTTTCCTAAACTCCTGATGCAAACAGCATGTGGAGCAGCGCCCAGATGGTGCCCGGGAGCCCCCGGCAGGGTCCTCAGGAAACAGGTGCTCTGGGAATGCTTCCTGCCCCGGGCGCAGCGGGCGGGCGGGTGAGGGGGCCCTGAGCCCCACCACGGTCAGGCAGCCCGTCCAGCTGGGTGGAAGCCACGGCAGCGGTCACGGCAGCACTGCCCTTGGCTGGGCCAGGCCCCACCTCCGGCAGGCCCGGCCTCGCCAGTCGCAGGAGCGCAGTCTCGGCTGGGCCAGGTGTGGGGCGCGGGTGTGGGGCGCCGGGCCCTGTCCACCCTGAGGGGTGCTGGCAAGAGGCTGGCGAGCATCTTTACTTGGGAAAGCCACTGCCCATCTTTCTCCCAGGCGTGGCGCCATGAATGGTCCACCAGCGGCAAACGCTCAGCCCTGTCTGTGCACCTCTCCACAGACATGGAACCTTCTCCATCTTCATCCTTGCTCGTCTGATAGAGGAAAACGCCATCTCCCAGGTGGGCATCTCCAGCCAAAGAGGGGCACAGTCACGCTCATTTTAGGAAGACTGTGATGGGGGCTAAGCCGACGACAGCCTGGGGTGCAGCCTGGATTGTGTTCTGACACAAAAAATATCTCAGCAACTTAAGCAGATAGGGATTTATTCTTTTCACACAGTGAGAAATCCAAAGTGTTCAGTGGCTGAACCATGCTTGGGCTAATAAAGTGTGTTTCTCTGTCCTCATGGTCACAAGATGACTGCTGTAACTCCAGCCAATAGATTCATGCTCCGTAGTGTTTCATTTTGGGACACACCATAACGTGTGTGTGTGTGTGTGTGTGTGTGTGTCCTTTTGTTTTTTAAACATTGGTTTTGATGTGGAGTGCTTCCGCTTTTTTTTTTTTTTTTTTGAGGCCTTTTGTTGAATTTGTCGCAATATTGTTTCTGGTTTCTCTTTTGGCTTCCTTGCCCGTGAGGCATATACTGGACCAGGGATCACTGACCAGGGATCAAACCCGCAGCCCTGGTGTTGGAAGGCAAGGTCTCAACCCCTGGACCACCGGGCATGTCCCACCACCATAATGCTTTTGTTAACTTACTGACAGGCGTTTGGGTAGCTTGGACTTTGCAGCTGTTAAAAATAGTGCTGTGTCAGGACCTCCCTGACAGCCCAGTGGTGAAGATTCTGCTCTTGCACTGCAGAGGGTGCAGCTTTGATCTCTGGTCGGGGAACTGTGACCTCACGAGCCACGTGGCACAGCCAAAAAAGGAAAAAAAAAGGTATTTTAAAGCTCCATCCCCCCGCCTTGGGCAAGACGCCCGTCACCCACGCCGCCAGGGATGTCTGCCGGGCCCTGCAAGTCCAGCCTGTCCCCAGGCGTGGAGTCCACAGAGGGGTCCCCGAGTCTGGAGCTGGGGCGAAGTCAGGGCTGGGGATCACTCAGCGGGAAGTTGTTGGCGTGCATGTGGTGTGTAAAGACAGGAGACTGAGTGAGATCTCCGAGGGAGGGAGGGGATGGAGGAGAGGTCTGGGGACTGAGTCTGAGGCTCAGCATTCCCACGTGAGGAGGACTGACTCCGATCAGCCAGCGAAGGTGAGAAGAGAGTGGGGTTCCAGAGCTGGTGAGCCTGCCCACTGACGGCAGCTGGTAGATAGAGAGGCAGACAGACAGACTTCAGATGGTCGAGAGGAGGAGGATGGCAAGCCGAGACAGCATACTAAGAAGCAGGAGCATCACTTTGTGGACACAGGTCCCTAGAGTCTAGACTGGTTTTCCCAGTCGTCATGCACGGATATGAGGGTTGGACCGTAAAGACGGCTGAGAGGCAAAGAACAGATGCTTTTGGACTACAGTGTTGGAGAAGACTTGAGAGTCCCTTGGATTGCAAGGAGACCAAACCAGTCCATCCTAAAGGAGATCAGTCCTGAATATTCATTGGAATGACTGACATTGAAGCTGAAGCTCCAGTATTTTGCCCACCTGATGCAGAGCTGACTCATTAGAAAAGACCCTGATGCTGGGAAAGATTGAAGGTGGGAAGAGAAGGGGACAGAGGATGAGATGGTTGGATGGCATCACTGACTCGATGGACATGAGTTTGGGCAAACTCTGGGAGACAGTGAAGGACAGGGAGGCCTGGCGTTGCAGACTCGGACACGACTCAGTGACTGGACAACCACAGACAGATGATAATAGAAAGATAAAAGACTACGGACGGATGAAAAATAGATGACAGACAGTAAGTAGACCAGCAGACGATGGTCGGATGGGCGGATGGGTGGCTTGAGCGGATGGGTGGATGGGTGGCTTGAGCGGATGGGTGGCTTGATCTATCCGTAGACAGGTGCACCGACTTGCGGAGGATTCCGGTTTCGACGGTGAAGCGCTCCCACCGGGGTTTGTCCCGAGTGTCACTGTGGAGTCATTGAGCAGGTTGCTGGCACACAATCAGCTCTTGCAAAGCTGATATGAACTGGCTCCTGCTCAGCACTGCCTGGAAACCAGGCGAAGACAGAGTCCCGAGAGGGTTAGAAGAGCGGAACAGTGACCCTCGTATTAAATGCTGTTGACACGTCAAACTGGGTGAGGACTTCTGCGGAGATGTGCGTCACGTTTTGTCACACAGAATTGTTAGCCTTCGTTCAGGAGCGCTGCAAAACCAGCATGACCCCATACCCCGCTTGTGACATCACGTTCTCCCAATGCGACTCTAAAAACCAGAGGGAGGAAGAGAAAGGACCACTTAGCTCGTTTGTTTTCCATCTTTTTTCTAATATATGTATTAAGGCTATAATTTTCCCTCTAAGTATGACTGTAACTGCATTCCACACGGCTTTATATTTGGTATTTTATATACCATTCTCTCAAAATATAATTTTTATGGCCCTAGTGTTTTTTCCCTTTGGCCCTTATGGTTTGGGGTTTGGCTTTTTATTGTTGATACTGTTTCGCTCAATTTTTAAAGCAAAAGTCACTTAATTTTCTTAAATTGAGAGGCCAAGAGAGGAAGTATTCAAAGAAACCATGGTTTGATCCCAGGCTGACTCATTTTTACCTGCGTCCACATTTTTCTTCAGCTTCTTTCTTTTTGATGGAATCTCTCCTCGAATCTTGTGCATAGCTAACATCTGGAAATTTTAGTCAGATTTAAAGTGTCACACTCAAAGACATCTCCATAATCTTCAGATCGTTTTAGGATACACTGTTTTATTAGTGCAAACCTCGGAACTTGTCCACTATAAGCATTAATAACATTTCAATTATATTAGTGTCTAAGTAACAAATGCATAACGTTTCATCTTTTAAAAAATAGTTATTTTTAGTAATTTTTAAACCAACATTTCTAACTTCAATATATTGTGGTCAGAGAACACGTCCTGTAATATTCCAATTCTTTGAATGAAACTTTTTCGGACTTGCTTCCTACTATGAGCACATTTTTGGTAAACTTCCAACATGTGCTTGAAAAGAGTGTTTTCTCGAGTAGCCGTGTGTCCGTCAGGTCCAGTTCTCCGGTCCTGGTGTTTGGGTCTCTCCCACCCTCCCTGAGCTGCTCCTGCTCGCTCGGCTGTCTTTTCTGCGGCTCTGGCTGTTTCTCCTTGTCTGTGCTTCTCTCGGTTCCCATGCCATGCTCGTCTCTGTCTGGCCTGGTTCCTTTCACTGGGTGCTTTGCTGTAAAAAGTTTAAACGTTGTTGGTACAAATAATTTGAGGCCTCAAATGCAGCAATCTTCCTTCAGAGAGATATTTAAATGTATTAAATGTCTTTACACGTATTAAATATCTTCACACGTATTAAATATCTTCACACGTATTAAATACGTCCAAAAAGCCTCTCTAGTACCTTAGACCCTAAGCCCTAAATCTGGTCTTGGGAGCCGAGCTCACGGGAGACCGAGCAGCCGCTCCAGGTAGGCGATGCGGGTCTGCCTGCCGTTCAGCCCTCAGTCCCTGGGCAGTGGGGTGAGGGGGTGCGGCTTCAGGCCCCCCACCAGCTGCAGTAGCCCTGCGCCACCTCAGCTCGCACCCTCCGGCGGCACCTGCTCCCGAAAGCGGCCTCAAGGGAAAGGTGACCCCAAGCGCTGAACTCACGCTTCCGGAATTTGGACCTCACACTAGGCTCCTGGCCCAGTAGTTTTTCGCTGTTAGCTCTCCAGTGCCTTCAGGCTGGCGCTTCTCTCTGCAAGTGTCCTCAATGAGAAGGGGGATACCTGTCACTCAGCCATCTTTACTAAGCAGCAAAACTCTTGCTGGAGTTTTCAAAAGAAAAAGTCATGGCTTCCGGTCCCCAGGAGAAGGAGCGCCTTATTTCACATCGCGGAGCGTTCCCTTCCACTGATGGAAGTCTCAGGGGCGAGGGCCGTCAGTAAGGACTCTCAGAGGCAGACAGCTGTAAGAGCGGAGTTGGCAACGAGCAGCCAAAACACTGAACGCATTCTGTTTCCAAACGCACACAGATTGCTAAGCCGCTGCACTGAACTCCTGCAAACCTCAGGAACCATTCCACCCCGAGCCGGCAGCAAGACTGAAACAGCACTGATGCTTGGTAACGGCGTGTCCTACCCAGGGGGAAGCAGAGGTCCAAAATCAAGCCTTGGTTAGGACAACATCACCACAGGAGGGCTGATGGCCAACCCCTGCCTCAAAACACCAGGAAAGGGCTGATGCAGAAGACTGACCTGGAGAAGAGAGACTCAGGCCAGCGCCCACGCCCAGCTCAGCCTGTCTGCCCCCGTCCTCAGCGCTCAGCGGGGGTTTACTTGCAGTTGACACTCCAAGGTCTCGAGAAAAATCTTGGTCAATGTTTTAGCCACCTCCCTCCATTCAGCCTCTCTCAAGTTCTCTTCTGGACGCCACCGACTGACCCACCGACACAAACACCATTTCTAGTTCCCACCCTAACAGCCAGAGGAGCCTGGTGTTGACATTGCCGCTGGGAGCTCTCCAGTGACCCTTCATGTTACAACAGGAAGAAGCAGACACTCTGAGAGCCTGAGCTCTGGCCCAAAGCTGCAGCCACTGAGGCAGGGCCCGGCCGCTGCTGCCCGCCTCCCGCCCCGTCCACGCGGCCTCGGGCCCGACGCGTCCGTGAGTCCAGCTGCCCTGCGTCTGACTCTTCAGCAGCCTCTGCTTGAACATGCCGAGGGATGGGGCTTCACGTGGGGCTAAGCCTTGATGGACCAGCGAGCCTTTACCTCAGGAGAAAGTCACCCGCTACAGCGCCCTGGGCCCAGCTCTGCAGCCTGAGCCACACAGATTGGCCCCCGCACGAAAGCGCAATAACAGCAATAATAATACTAATAACAATAACAGAACAGCAACAGGGCTCCGGGTGGGCTAGAGTGCTGCCACCGGGCTCCAGGCCCCTGCACCGACTGTGTCGCTCGGGGCTGGAGACCAGCGACTGTGCCCAACCCCCAGCCCAACAAAGACAGGAAGTCCTCAATTTATGAACTAATTGTGCTCCTGAAATTCCTTCGTAAGGCTGTTGTTTGGATGGAACCGCTTTCCCACATAAACAAGTTATAGATGGCCGCAGGCGCCCGAGGAGGCCCCGAGCCTGGCGGTCACCACGCCCGTGGGACCCCAGGGCCTGATGGTGACGGAGACCAGGGCTGGGGGCTCGGGCCGCAGTCATCACCCAATGTAGGGAACACGGGCGTCCATTCATCTTCACCACGGCCGCCGGGGGACGCGCCGGCCCAGACCAGCACAGCCAAATGTCCACGCCGAGATCGGTCCCAGAGCCAGCCCTCCACCAGCCCAAGGAACACGCCCGAACAGTGCTCACACGTGGAGGGCATAGCGTGGGCCTGAACAGTGCCGGACGGCTGGCCCCCGTGGAGGGCAAAGGCTGGCCCCCTGCAGGCTGTGGCGTGGGCCTATATCCTGCTGCTGTGGCCCTGAGCGGCCTCCCCACCACCTCGAGGGTCCCGCGTGGAGATGCAGCCACTGTCCATCGCCCGCTGCCCAAGCCTCCCCTAGCCCCCGCGCTGCTGGGGGTCTGGGCGCCTGCGAACCCCAGTGTGAGGGTGCCAAGTCTGTGGGGCATCAGCCTCCCTGACCTCAGGGTCCCATGTCTGCTCCACGCACAGACGCGCCTGCACGTGCAGAGCTAATTTTGAGGGCTGAGATGATGCCGGGCACACGCGCAAACACACACACACACACACACACACACACACACCACAACTGGTACTGAGGCTGAGACTCCAGGGACAGCAAAGAGGCCAGCGGAGCAGCCCCTGCCCGCCGCTCTCACCCAGATGGCTCCGTCCTGAGTGCACCTGCTTCCTTGGGGGGAACCACCTCCTACCAAGGTCCAGGACGCTGCTCACACTGGAGCTCTGAGAAATGGAGCAGTTTGCCAAGGAGCGGGCCTTTTTCAGAGACCGAAGCGGACTCAGGAGAGACCATCTCCTCTCTCCACCGGCTCTGCCAAGTCTCTCCCCTGACGCGGCCTCTCCCAGGAAGAGGAGGCTCAGCTGGGGCTCAGGTCCTGCTGCGTGTTTTGGGAAAATTGCTGACCCTCTCTGAGTCTGAGACGCTCATCTCTAACTGGGGGGAGGAAGGTGACAAGCATTCATTCACGCACGTTTTTACTGAGCGTCTGTGAGGTCGGGCCCTCAACCCGGGGGCCGCAGAGGCGGTTGGGGGTGGGAGGAGGGCGGGGTGGACGGTTCGGGGGAGGGTCAAGCTTCAGGCACAGCGTCTGCAGAGATCTAACTGCCACACAACACACCCAGCTAGAAAGTTGTGGTCAGGCAAACGTTCTTCCAACAACTTGTTAGGACCCCTTTGCTCAGCACAGAAAGTGACAAGTAGATCAAAGGGCAGCTGCTGGGAGGGGCCTCGCGGGGGACACGCCTTGGAGGGGCACAGCGGGAGCCTGGCGCGGGTGGGGGGCAAGGGCAGGAAGCATCTGCAGGGGGCCGAGCGGTCCCAGCCCAGTGGGCACGGGGGCCCACGGGGGACCGTCACCCCTCTCTAATGGGGGAGACACGAGGCCCCACTTCACCCGGCGTGGGGGTGGGACCCCGCGTGTCTCCGCTGGCAGGGCCCCTCCTTCCTGCCGGGGGTGCCCGGGGTGGGGGCGGGAATCAGGGGCGTGGGGCCCAGGGACACGATGAGGCAGGGGCCGGGACGCTGGAAAGCAGCTCCCTGCGGCCGCCGATTATCTGATGGAGCGCTTCCTTCATCAGCGCTAATATCCATGTAGTGAAACAATGGAAGGGTTTCCTATCAGTTCCAAATAGGACGCGAAACACTCTCGGTGCTGAGGGTAGAGGATGCTCAATAGGGCAATGGGAAACGCCTGAGTCACCAGAGGGCTCTTTGATTCCGACGGCCAATCGGAGAAAAGAGAGAGAGACACACAGAGGTTCATCGCAGTTCTTCCCGAAGGGGGCGGGGCACAGGAAGGGCGGCCCTGAGCCTGGGACACCACCCCCCCCACGCCCCGCCCCAGGCTGAGTGGGAGGAGCTGGCCATGGGGACGCCACCCGGAGAAGGGGATGGAAGGCCCGAGTCCCCGGCCTGGGAGCACGTTCCCCCACTCCGCCGCAGCCCCAGGCCCCAGGGGCAGTTCTCCAGCCGGGCGCGTCCTGGAGCCAGTGGCCCCCGGGCCAGCCCGGCTGAGGAGGCCTGTCCGCCCAGCTCCTCGTCCTGCGGCTCCGGGCAGCCTCCTGGGCAGTTCAGATTTCCTGCAGGTAAAATGGAAGCAGCCCTCGGGCCTGTATTCCTGCCCAGGGCTTTTGGAACGGGTCTCCCAGGCCCTCCAGACGGCGGCCCGCTTCCTCCCCTTCTCTAAGAGGGTACCGCGCTATTTTTCTGGAATAGACGCAGTGATCCTATACCCAGCATCTACCTGGGCAGAATGGCTATTAGCGCCGTGGTGGGTGTGGGAGTACACAGCTGTACCCCTAAAGCTAACTGCAGGCCGCTCGTCGGCCTGGAGCATACAGGAGGGGCTGGCACGGCTCCAGTCTACAGGAACTGCACAGCTTTCACTTAAGGGAGCCGGCCTTGACCCGATCTCACTTGGCCTAAGAAAACGGTGCTGGTCTGAGTCTTGCTTGAGCAAGGACTCCCTCTGGGGTTAGAAGTCCCTTCCTTGCGGGGTGATGGTAGCCTGTACCCATCTTTAAGTGCCAGTGCTTGAACTGGCCTGTGGGCATGTCACCTGGGTGCCTGCCTGCACCGGGGTGCCCGGGCGGGGCGCATGCAAGCCATGACCTGCCCTGTGTAGACGAGAGTTGGTGGGAGAGACCTGTAGGTGACCAGCCTGCTCAGGTCCACGTCCTGTGCCCAGTGGGGGGCCTTTCTGAGCCCAAGTCCGTGGACCCTGAGCTGAAGGGAGCTTATTCAACGCGTGTCATCCAGGGTCTCCATCCCTGGGAAATGGCGCGTCGGGCAGAGGGAAAGCTCCGTGGGCTCCATTCCAGGTTGACCTGGAGGCTCCTGAGAGAAAGGGCCCCCCTGTTCAGCTCTGGGTGGAGAACAACACCAAGCACTCACCAGGGCGCAGGTGTGTGAGCTGGGAGCGGCTTCCTGCGGCCTGCGTCCCCGATCGCTCTGGTGGCTGCCTTGACGGTGGGACCTCGGGGGCAGCATGCCAGCATCTGTTTTCCCTCCCAGAGGCCTGCTTCCGGACCCAGGCTCATGGGCCCCCCAGACCCCGCGGGCTGTGGCGGGGGCTGGGAGCTCGCGGGCCTGACGGCACGGCATGCTAGCCCCGTAATAAGCAAGGACTCCCAAACATCAGGGCCTGCGTCATCCCTCCTGTGGGGAGCCGCACCTCAGCCAGGCACAGCGGGGGGCACTCTCACGCCCCTCTGCACCTCACTGGGAGAACATGGGGGTCCCGTTTGGCAAAGAACCGAGGCTCAGAGAGGCCACCACCCAGGTGGTAAAGAGAAGCACTGGGTTCAACCACAAGTCTGTCCCAGGCCTCAGGGCTCTCCTGCAAACTCAGATTCCTCCAGGGTCCGGGCAAGGCACCCCAAGGGGCACTCTGAGGGGCAGGACGGGCTGTGGGTAAGCAGGGGGCCGGAGGGCGCGAGGAGAGCCTGTGGCAACCTTGGAGCAGCTGCCTGTGCTGCCGGACCCCCATGTGGACCCCCACGTGCTCCTGCCTCAGTGAGTGGCACCAAACACTGGGCAGGTCAGAGCAGGCCGGCGCCCCGGACTGGTGGCAAGGATGCACACCTCCGGCACGCACGGCGGTCCCTCCATCTCTCTGCACCCCACCCACCCACAGCAGCTCCCGTCCAAGGCACAGAGCAGCAGATGGGGGCCAGCCTGTGCCCGTGTGCCTGCTGCGGTCCCGCCAGGCCAAAGTGGCCCCATGTTCCCCAAGAAGCAGGGGGAGTGCTCAGGGGTCCAGAGGAGGCTGGGGTACGCTGACCTGTTTCCTGGGGCCATTTTCCCGGTGCTGGGATGGCCCGGGGCCGTTGCCGGGAGCCCGCACTGACCGCCGGCTGGCTCGGCTGGGACCAGACCCCCTGCCCCGCTCAGCTCTGCGCTCAGCCACCAGCTCTTCTCACTGGAGGCTCCACACCCCGACTGGGGGCCCCGGACGGTCTCCAGCCCCTGCCTAGCCGCCTCCCCCAACTCGAGGTGGCCGCACCACTACGTGCCCGCTGCCCCCGAGTGATAGGGCCGCCCCTGGTGGAGGGGAGCCTGGAGCGGGCGGGGGGGGGCGCCCCGTGCAGCCCCCCGGGATGACAGGAGCCGTCAGCCCCACTCGCCTGGCAGCCCGAAGCACGGGAGCCTTGACAGGCCTGGACTGGCTCCAGGGGGGAGTGTGGGGGGCGGCGTCCTCGGCACAAAGGCCGGGCCTGTCTTCACACCTGCGGGAGAACTGAGCGGCCGGCGCGGGTGGGTGCAGGGCAGCGGGGGCCGGGCCCCCTGAATAATTTGCTCTGAAAGAAGCATGTCACAGGGAGATAGCTCAGCCAGACACTTCAAATAAAGGCGAGCGGCCGCAGTGACAGGGGACATTCTTTGCCACCGACGCGCTGCTGCGACCTCAGGGCTGGGATGTCGAGAAAGAAAGGCGTCTTGGACCCTTCATAGTTATTTTTATTTAAAAAAAATGAGAGCGAGAGAGAAAGGATGAAAAATACCAGCACGACACGGGGATGAGCCTGCAGCCCCAGGAGGCCAGATAACCCGGCGGCAGCTCTGTCCCGCTGGTGCAGGGACAGGGGTCGGGGCCAGGTGGCGCCCCTCCTACTCACCACCCACGGGCCTGCGCCCCCACCTGCCCTTCCTCCTGCGTGAGGACCGTCCGGCCAACCGCCCGCCTTCTGACTGCCCCCAGCCTCGGGGCTCGGGTGCGACCCCTCCAGCCAGCCCAGCCCTCGCAGCAAGGACCCCGCTCTGCACGCTCTGTGTCCCCCAGCAGAACAGAGGGTCTCAAAAACAGTGGCCGCCGCCTGTACTCAGGGGACCGGGCCTGAAGGCTGGGTCCCTGAGGCCAGGTCCCGGGAGCCCCCGGACAGCCCCCCTGAGAGGCGGGGGAGACCCGAGCTGAAACGGAGTCACGCTGGAGTCTCCTCTTGGGGGAAGGCTGGTCCCCAAGCCACTGTCCCTTCAAAGGGCACCAGGTCTGCCCTGGTCGGAGAGGGCCCAGGGCAGCTGCAGCTGCGCCGGGGCTGGGCTGTCTCTTGCCTGAGCGGTGGCTGCCCCCAAGAGGACAAACACGGCGCCAGGCTGGCGTTTCAGGGGCAGGCTGGCTGGCCGTGGGGAGAGGGGGAGGGAGAGAAGGGCCCAAGGGCCGGACACATAGACACACCCGCCTGCGAGAGGGACTGAGCAGGGGCCGTCTGGTTCGCGTGCTTTAGGGTAACAAGAGCTAGAGCTGTTGGGAGACCAACTAAAATACGCTACCTGGGGGGATACTCACGGAAGCAATGAGATGTACGCGCGCAGGTGTGTCTTACGCCGGAGAGGCTGAGTGCCGAGGTGTACGCGCGCAGGCGTGTCTTACCCCGGAGAGGCTCTAGGGGAGAGGGGGCCGCCAAGAGGCACAAAGTCACGCCCCAGAGAGGGGCACCATCTCCTTGCAGCCCCGTCGGGGGTTTCTGCCATTGTGTTCAATCTTGTGTTTTTTTTTTCCTGTTTTTAATTTCCACCCTGTATTTCAAGCAGTTTGAGATTCACAGCAAACACGAGTGGTATGTACTCGTTTCCACACACTTCTTCCCCTGCCACACACACAGCCCCCGCGTGATCAGTGTCCCCCAACCCCGAATGAGGAGGCTTTGTTACAAGTGGTGAACCCACAAGGACACAACGTAGGCGCCCGGAGTCCGCAGGTTCCAGGAGGGCTCCCTCTTGGTGATGCAGACCCTGGGACATCAATAAATAACAAAAGCACAAGGACACACATTCACCATCACCACATCACACAGAGTGCAAACTTCCCGGAATTCCTCCGGGCTCCACCTGTGCCCCCGGTGCCTCCCCATCTTTCCCGCTGTCTCCACAGTTTTCCCTTTTCCAGAATGAAATAACAGTTGAAACCACACAGTGGGTAGCCTTCTCCGATTGGCTTCTTTCACCGAAGAAGTGTAAGTCCCTCAACTGTAACCTACACTGCACTCTGGTTCAGTGACAATGACCGCCGTGTGCACGTTACTCCTTCGCTCGATGAAGGACGTCTAGGCGACTTCCGTAACCATAAGTAAAGCGGCTATAAACCTTCCTGTGCAAGGTTTTTGAGGACATAAACTTGCAACTCCTTTGGGTGCATACCAGGGAGCATGATTGCTGGATCGTATGGTGAGAGTCAGTTCAGTTTTCTAAGAATCTGCCAAGCTTGCTTTCAAAGTGGCTGCAGCCACCTGCCTCCCTGCGAGCAGCGGGTGTGAGTGCCTGTTGCCCCCCGCTCGCCAGCCTGGGGTGTTGTCTGTGTCTGGATTCTGACAGGTGTGCAGTGGGGCCTCCTTGTTCCCGTTTGCATTTCCCTGAAGACACACAAGGTGCCGCGTGTTTCCATGGGCTTGTCTGCCCTCTGTCCATCTTCTTTGGAGAGCTGACTGTCCAGGCCTCTCTGGACAGTCGGGCCGTTCACTTTCCCACTGAGAGTTCTCTGCGGAGTCTAGACAGCCGTCCTAGGTCAGATGCGTCTTTTGCGAAGATTCTCGGTCTCTCTTTTGTGGAAAATATTGAAGGTCTGAGGCTGAGACCCACCCACATGCCGTATCTGTGGGACCCCCACCCTCCCCGCGCCCCGCGGCCCCTCTGGGGAGGGGCCCGTGAAGGAACGCTTTGTCCTCACCGGGAGGGACCGGCTTCC
This sequence comes from Oryx dammah, assembly GCF_014754425.2. NCBI lineage: Eukaryota > Metazoa > Chordata > Mammalia > Artiodactyla > Bovidae > Oryx > Oryx dammah. The sequence continues at coordinate 1,344,146 of NW_024070193.1, forward strand.
TCCCTCGGAGGAAAAGGCTGAATGTGTGTGTGTGGCCAGGGGTTGGGGGGGTGGTCAGAAGGTGGGGGATGGGGGAACCCTTGGGGACAGCCCGGGGGGCGGGCAGGGAGGCCTAGCCGGCACAAGGCTGGGATGTCCTGGAGATGGAACCACAGGGACTTTCCTCTGCCAGGACGCTGGACTGGACCCTGGAGAGGGCCCTGGACTGGACCCCGGACAGGACGCTGAAGCGGGCCCGGGAGCGGACCCTGGAGAGGGCGCTGGACTGGACCCCAGAGCGGGCTGACCAGGCCTGGAGGCACCGCCCTCTGCTGCCACTAGGGGGCCGCCTCCAGCTGCTCCGGCCTCTGCCAAGTGCCCCGCCAGCCGGCCCCGTCACTGGGGCCTCGTGGAAGGCCAGCACCCCCGGTGCTTCCACGGGTCAGACCCTAAAGGGCCTGTAACCAAGTGCAAGGGTCAGGGCCCGCTACGTTCCCCCCATGCCCTGCACCCTGGACGTAAACCAGAACCCAAATTCAAACCATTCCCCGAGGCCTGAGTCGGGGACCAGGGCCCCTGGAGGAACCCTCACTTAAATATTCCCTGACTCGACAGAACAGGCTGCTTTCGGGACGCCCATGAACTTGCTGGCGTTTGATTTCCCTTCTCAAAACCCCCATCGCCAAAAATAATCGAGGAGGTAAGCGTGACTCCGGGCTGGAGTCCAGCTGTCTCTTCGGGCCTGAGCTGCTGCCAGTTCCGCACACGCCCGTCAACGGTCACAGCAGAACCGCGGCTCTATCCGCACCCCCCAGGAGGAACAGGGGCGGCCCCCAGCCCCCATCACGAGATCTCAAGGCGGAGATCTCAGCCAAGTGTCCTCAGCCCCCAGAGGCCCAGAAGCAAACCCAGCAAGGGGCCTGAACTCTGGCAGTCCCGCTGTGGGACGACTGTGTCAGCTCATCAGCACCTGGAGGTCCTCAGGGGCTCTCAGGTTGGGGGCCGATCCCCGGGGGGAAGGATGCAAGAGGAGGAGCTGGAATGAGTGAAGCTCAGACAGGACGTCAGATAAACGCTAGGAGCATCTGAGTCACCAACCTGCAGATGTCACAGGCAGGAAGCACACTGACGCCCACCCCTGACCCCGGGACAAGGGGGCAGAGACCCCAGCGCTCCAGGCACCTGACCTCCGCGTGCCCCCAGCGCTTCCCCGGTGCCGTCGCCCAGCACCCCACCCTCAAGGCTCTGATCTCCTCTGGGACACATACGGACACAGGGGTCAGCGTAGACAGATGCAAACAACAGATGCAAGGGACACTCCCCGCATCACGATGGAGCGCGACACAGCCTGGAAGGGGAGAAGCTCGCCTTCGGTGGGTCTGCAAGGGACATGGCTCAAGAGAAAAAATCAAGATGCAGGACCTCGGTATAAGAAGCAGGGGGACAGAGATACAATTCAACCAAAAAAAAGAGAGAGAGAGAGAAGGAAATCCCACCATTTGCAGCAACACGGATGGAACCAGAGGGCAAACTGCTAAGTGAGATGAGTCAGAGAGAGAAGGAAAAATACGGTACGACCTCGCGTACACAGAAAACGTTACAGCAAATAAAGAACCCTGAACTCATGGAAACAGAGACTGGTGGTTGCCAGAGGCGAGGGGTGGGAGGGTGGGGAAAGCGGGTGAAGGAGGTCAAAAGGGACAAACGCCCAGTTAAAGGGAAATAAAAATAAATGAGCCCTGGGATCACAACAGAGACACACTGACTACGACATTGAAAGCGTCGCCCAGTCACGCCCGATTCTTTCCAATGCCATGGACTGAAGCCCACCAGGCTCCTCTGTCCATGGGATTTTCCAAGCAAGAGTACTGAAGTGGGTTGCCGTTTCCTACTCCAGGGATTTTTCTGATGCAGGGGTCCAACCCGGGTCTCCTGTGTGCCAGGCAGGTTCTTTACCGTCTGAGCCACGAGGAAAGCACGGAAGACAGTGACTAGAGTCATTTAACAACGCTGCGCTGCGTGCTGCAAAGCTGCTCGGACGGTAGAGCTTAGAGAAGATCCTCCCAAGAGGGACTTCCCTGGCGGCCCAGCGGCTGACGCTGCGCTTTCACCGCAAGCCGTGTGGGTTCAGTCCCTGGTTGGGGAACTAAGATCTCGCATGCCGTGAGGTGGGGCCGAAAAATCATAAAACATTAAAAAAAAAGAAGGTCCCAGGAAATGCCGTTAACTATGTGTAGTGATGGGTATTAATCAGCCTTCCTGCCCAATCATTTTATAATGTACACGGGTATGGTGTCATCACGTCCTACGCCTGGGATGAACATAACATTGCGTGTCAATTACATCCCAATGTAAAGAGAAGACCTATGTGCACATACGCTCGTACGTGGGAAAGCCATGACTAGAGCTCACTAGGGGCCGAGACGCTGGCTGTGTCTATGGACTGCAACCGGGGGAGGCAGTGGGAGCAGGGGTCCCACCGTGTGCCCGTCTGTGCCGTCTGAATCTCAGGTCACCAAAATGTGTTGCCTTTTAAAATATATTCAGATTTTAAACGGAAGGGAATAAAAAAGCTCTCCATGGAGAGACGCTGAGATACAGATTCGCGAGTCAATGAAAGCTGGTAACAGGGTGTCCAGGGTGCATCAAGAATATTCACGTCTTTTCTTTCCTTCAGAAAACCGAATCGAAGGAGCAGGATGCTGTAGCTTGTGAGGGCATCCCTCCCACCATTTCCCGGAGCCCCTTCTGTTTAAGGAGGAAATGCCCAGGAAGACACAGCCGACTACCTGAAAGGTGCCCAGCAGGCCCCTCTGGGCAGCGGCTTCGTCCTCCAAGAGAGCACTTCCAGGTCGGCCCCTCGCGGGCGCACAGTCCCCGCCACTCTCCACTGTCCGGCACCGGAGCTGAGATGCTCTCTGAGGCCTAAAGGCCTGTACATTGCTGCTCTTCCTACGGCGAACACACGGCTCTTGGTGCCTCATCGAAAGTTGGAAACCAGAAAGGCAACCGGGGGACCGTGGGTGTTACTTTGCACACGTGGCGTCCACCTGCGCTCGCCGCCCTGCTCGCCGCGTGCATTGCCAGCTCGGCCAGGGCCGCCTCGCCAGGTTGCCCGGGTTGTGCCCTGCTCATCGCAGGGCCCCGTCAGCAGCTCCTGGGGCCCAGCACCCGCACAGCTGAGCCAGCAGAGGCCCCGGGCTCAGCCCCCGTCGCCCATGCGCTCGGGACGGCCCCCCTGTGTGGGCCGCCCTCGCCCTCCGTGGGAGCCTCTGACTCACGAGGAGTCCCCCCGGGGCAAGGCTGACTCTGGCCAAGTCTCTGCCCGGCCTCGCGCTTCCTGAAGGGGCCTCAGATAACGCGATGTGGATGACCGAGGCGATAAGGGCGCCTGGGAGCCCGGCATTTCCCGTCAGCGCCCAAAGAGCCGTCTAATATCCGGCTTCTGATCCGCGACTCCCACACGCAGCCTCCGCCAACGGGGATCCCCGCGTTCAAGGCTGGGCGTCACACACGCGCTGCCGGGAACCGTTTACGAATCTTTTAACTTATCCCCCTTGCCATGGTCACCGATTTCTGGAAATCTAGCCTCGGAAAGCCATGGAAAGAAAACGAGAGAAGGAGGGAGGGAGGACGGAGACGCGAAGGTACATTCAGGAAAACGTCCACTGGGCAAAATCACGTCCAGTGGCGGCGGCAGGCATGTGGTTGAGCAGGCAACGATTCTTCTTCATTCTATTCCTGTGCCCTTGAGAACTTTCTGTAATGTTACGTTAGTTTGATAACTCAGACTAAATCGATGCCACCTCATGGCCTGACGTGACTGAAGGACTCCAGGCCACCCAAGGTCCGCAGGGCGGGTCTCCGAGCTGGACAGCCTGGGCTCCGCTCCCCTTCACTCCCAGCGGCGTGTGTCCAGGAGCTCGGGGACCTCTCTGGCTCGGCTCCCTTACTGTCCAAGGGGCACAGAGACAGAACCAACCTCGCGAGGCCGCCACAGCATCGAATGAGTTAACGAAGGTGGAGACGCAGCTCTCAGCAAGCCCTTCTCCGCTGCCCTCACGGTGCAAACAGCGGCTGTGCCGTCATCCGCGTCCCTCCCAGGACAGGCGGCCCACCTTCCGGCCCAGGGCGGCCCAAACGCAGCTCACCCGGGAACACCACGGCTCTCAGCTGGGGCTGAGGGTCATGGCCGAGGAGGAAAGGCCTGGGTGACAAGGACCACACACCCAAAGTACAGTGAGGTTCCCCACACCCCGTCGTCAGAACGGCCGTCGTCAGAGAGCCCACAAACCAAACACGCCGAGAGGGTGTGAGGAAAGGGAGCCCGCCTACGCGGCTGCTGGGATGCAAGCTGGCGCAGCCACTGTGGAGAAGAGTGAGGAGGCTCCCCGGAAAACCACAAATAGAACTATTCATGGTCCAGCAATCCCACTCCCGGGCACGTATCTGGAGAACTCATTCAAAAAGACACACGCAACCCAGCGTTCACAGCACTTAGACATGGAAGCAGTCTAAGTGTCCAGAGACCCAGCGGTTTTCATACGGAGCGAAGCAGGTCAGACAGAGAAAGACAGACATCGGACGATGTCACTTATACGCGGAATCTAGTATATGATGCAAGCGGACTTACTCAAAAACAGAAACAGACCCACAGACAGGGAAACAAGCATGCTTACAAAGGCGGAAGGCAGGGAGGGGGTGAATCAGGGGCGTGGTATTGAGACACACAGATACAAAATGGACAACAAAGATGGGGACTGCATTCAACATCTTGTAACCTACAACAGGAGAAGAATCTGAAGAACGGTATATATATATATTTATAGCTGAGTCACTTTCCTGTCCACTTGACCCTAATACAACATTGTAAATCAACTATACTTCAATGGAAAGTCGCAATTGTTTGTTTTGGAAAAAAACTCTATCTACATATAACTGACATTCACGTTTTCTCCAAAATAAAGGGAAGGGGCCAGAGGCTGCAGACAGTGCGCTGTGTCTGCTCTGCTGTTTGTGGAAAGATGGGGGGCTGTGGATCTGAGCCCACAGGAGAGCACGCAGAGTGGGGGCCGGGGGGTGGGAGGCGGTCATCCGCCGGGGGAAGGGAGAGAAGACGGCGGAAAGGAGAGTGGGCCGCAAGGCCCCGCCTGGGTCTGCCGGGACCACCCTGACTACAGGGCTGCCTCCACCCCTCCGGCCACCGCCCTGCGCGGGGCCAGCTGGGCCCCAAGGTGGCCCTTGCAGACCACGGCCCACACCTCGGGCACGTGGCCCCCGCAGGCCCTGTCCCCTCAAGGCCCAGGCAAGAGGCCCCTCAGAGCAGGAGGCAGAAGGGGCCCCGTGGCCGCCGCCTGGCGCCCATCACTTGACATTCCCTCTCCCGGGCCTCGTTGCTAGGTGGACGGGGCGGCCTGCGCGTGGTGGGCCTCGCTGCCTGGAGGGAACCCCCGAGTGACCACCACGGACATCTGTCCCTGCAGCGAGGTCTCCCCGGGGCCCCTGGCTGTAGGCATGACCTCCGCCATCAGGAGCACGGCTGTTACTGACACTGGGTGACAGCCGCTCCCACTGCAGCTGGGAGTTCTTGAGCAAGCCCTCGATGTCGCGGCAGGCCCTTCACAGGCGCGTCTCCGAGACTGTCCTCAAGAGTTGAAAGGACTCCCGATGGCTGAGCTGGGGGGCAAGCCTTACAGCCCCATCTCCATGGCCCCGGGGGCAAGGGAGACACACGTGGGCCTGGCCCGGGTCCCACCACGGCAGGGGTGGACCCCTGACTGGACCCCCAATCTGGCCGCTCCCCCCACCCCATCCACCCTTCCCCTCCAGGGGCCTGGCCCCAGCCACCGCTCCTGCGCCCCCGCCCCGGGCGGGCCTAAGCCCCCGGCAGACACGGGGGGCACCTGCCCACAGGCCCGGGAGCGCCCCCGGAAGGTGGCCGGCCTCCTGCATCCGTTACGGCCCCGGGCCCGGCTCTGCCCACCACACGGCAGTGATGGACAGTTTGTGAAACACCCCGAGTTTGCGGTTGACCAGAATTCTGAAATAATTCCATTGAGACCGGAATTCATGCAATGTTCTGTATCCTGATGTGGTAAAGGGGGCAGCCCACGGGGGCGGGGTGGGGGCAGGGCACGCGAAGGCCAGGGATGTGAGGCAGCCTCCAGGCCCTCGGGGGGGGCTCCCGCCGCCCCCCCAGCCCGCGCCCACGGGCTCCGGAAGGCCCATCTGACAGGAGCGGAACCCTGATAAGCACCACCTGATCAGGAGGCCCGGGGCAGAGAGACCAAGGCACAAATCGTCAACAACCTCCCCCGCCCCCCACCGTGGAGCAGGGGCTGCTGGGGTGGGGGGGCGTACAAGGCAAGGAAAGCTAGCCCGGGCCTCGGCCAGAGAAGGCGGGCCCCAGCTCCCTGACCTGCAGCACTGGGCCCTGGGCCCCCCACGTGCAAAGCGTGGCGGGGGGCTGGCTCCAGAGACCCCCTCGGCCTGGAAGCGGCCCGCGGCTGCCCGGGTGGACGCCTGAGCCTCCAAGTCAGCACTGGGTTTCAGGTGCCTGGGCTCCTCCCGGCCTGCAGCGTCCTTGGCCGAAGGCCCGCTGGTGGGCCTACTTTGCTGCCGGGGTAACCGGGTCTCCCTCTTTAAATCTGAGTCCACTCTTGAGCTGCATTCCCAGCCTTGCTCTGGAAGCTCTGAGCCCCAGCCCCTGGCCTCAACCTTTTGGGGACCGTCTCGACTTTTGAAGGTGGAAAACGAATTTAGCTTTCCATAATGATAATAACATTCTGCAAGAAAAGACGAGGTGATCCACCAGAGCCCAGGCTACACGTGGCTGATCAACGCTGGGAGGACGCAAAACCAGCTGAGGCGGCGTCTTCAGAGCAGCCCTGGGTGCCCGCGGAAGGTGGAGCCCACCCCAGGCCCCGGGAGGTGGGTGTGGAAGGGCGTCAGAGGCAGATGGCTGCGGAGAAACTGCGGGCCTGTCACGAGGGCTAGGAGAGTTCCCTGCGGGAAGCGCAAGGACGTGCCTCAGGAGTTTTCCTCTGGGAGGGGCACTGGCAACCGGGGGCTGCTGGCAAGGTGGGAGCGTCCACTTTCCTCTCCACCTCTCAGGTGCTTGAGTGTTTACACGAGCAGGTATTATTATTACTTTCACAATGTCTAAGACACAGGAAGCACTCTTTAACGACTGAATGCAAACCGATGACTCGCCACAGTTCAGACCTCCAGGAGGCCGGCAAGGCACACCTGCCCCCACCTAGGAAGGGGGGACAGCCTTCCCGGGGCACGCTGCGGGCTGGGAATGAGTAGGAGCTCCTCTAGGCAGACGAGGAGGGACACGTCTTCACAGACCAGGGAAATCAGTGGCTGTCGCGGTCACTAGATAAGGTTTCATGGAGCTTATGGAGGGCTGGACCTCAGCTGGACCTTGGAGGAGGGAAAAAGTTTCAGTGAGAGAGGCATCAGCGGGGTGGGCCTGGGACCAGCAAGGACGGAACGGAGGAATGAGCCTGTCCTACGTTAGGGATGCCAGCTGGGGCCCAGGGAGGTCCTCTCCCAGACCAGCCTGTCCCATCGCCGAGCCATAACCTCCAGGGTACCGCAGGGCACCTCCAGAGCGGGCACCACCCCCGAGGATATCCCCAGGTCCCCTCAGGACCTGGCCCAGAGCTGCCACCCAGAGTCCAGGGGTCTGCCTCGGGCACTCTGCCCACGGGGTGCCCGCGGGCTCCCAGGGGAGCCTGGGCCAAAGGCGCTGGTCGTTGCAGAGGCCTGAGCAATGTGGCGTGACCAGCCCCTGCTGGGAGCCGGTCACGGGGCCTGGATCCCGCTGGAAACTGCACTCACCACGTGGGACCCTGAGCCAACCCTCCCTAACCTCCGATTTCCTGCCGGGCAGCAGACGGGACCCTGGGGTGTGAGGCTCCAGGTCCCCACGCAGGCCCTGCCTGGAGCAGAGCAGCAGGCACCCGGCAGTAACTGCCAGCGTGGACCGGCTCCCATCCTAAAGCTCCTCCACCGCCAGCTCCCTCGGTCTGCAGAGACCCCTGGACGGCGGCTCCTGGACGCCCCGAGGTGGCGGGGGTCCGCAAAGTGTGGGAGGGGGCCGGGCGGGCAGCACCTCACCTGCTGGGCGGGCACCACGCTGCTTCGCCCTTGTAAGTAGAACCCCCGTCCCCCCCAAAACAGAGCTCCCCCGGGCGGGGCCAGAGCACAGCCCCAAAGGCACAGCGCGGTCTCTGCGCAGTGTGCGCGTTTCCCAGGCAGGGGCTCCCTCTGGCGGTGATGGGGGGTGGGTCGCAGTCCCCACCAGCCTCGGAGGGTCTCGGGGGCAAACCTGAACCTCGCTCACCTCTCAGGGGTCAGGGCCCAGCCACCCGACTTTGCGAGGGAAAATCAGGCCCCGACGGCAGAGCAGTCGTTTCATACGGAGCTCCAGAACCCTTCCCCGGGAGAACGACAAGAAACCGGCGGGAGCCCAGAGGCTGGCCTAGGGTGGGGTGGGGTGGGGTGGGGTGGGGGGGGGGTGGGGTGTGAAATGGGATTCCAGCATTTATTGAGCACCTGCTGTGTGCTCTACAAATATGGTCTCCTAAGACCCCTATTAAAGAAGAAATTATTCCAGAGGCCCTGACATCGGGGGGTCTTGCAATGAGGGAACAGATGGGGCGTTCAGCACAGCCAGGAGAAGAGAATTGACAGCAAGGAGCAGGCGCGGGCAGTGGGTGGCAATGACTAAGAGGAAACACCAGCGGGCAGGGTTCTGGCCAAACCAACCTCCCCAGAGCTTCGCTGAGGGTGGGGTGGCGAGCGGTGAGGAGCCCATCAGATACACAGGGTGGGGGATTCCAGCTGCATAGACCTGGCAGGATTCTTGATAAACCCAGACAGTGCAGAGAGGCGCACAGAAGCCCAAAGGTCAAGGCCCGGGGAGAAGGGGGCTCCGAGGAGCCGGGTCGGGCTCTGGTCGCGCAGAGGGCCCCCTCCTCGGGGTGTCGCCCCCCACAGCAACCCTGGGCACCCCATCGCATATGTGGGATCCGAGGCTCCGGGGCTGGGCGCCCAGGGGAGTCTGGCACTGAGACAAGGGGCTCAGCTCCCCGGGGAACGGCAGCCGAGTCACAGGGCGTCCGACACCCGCCCCTCCCCCGCCACCATGTAAATGTTCGTTACAACAGACCCCACCCAGAGTTTCCTGCGGGCCAGTGCCCACCCCGCCGGCTCCTCCGAGCCTCACGCCGACGGTGCCTCTCAGTTTAGCAGTGAGCGTTACCCATTTCCCAGGTGGGGACGTGAAGGCACAGGGCAGCTGAGCAGTGGCGGAGCCAGCAAAGCAGCCCAGCAGCCCGCCTGGAGCTCGCGGCCTCTGGCCCCGGCCCTGGCGCCAGTCTGCATCCCCACCCAGGGGAGGGCTGGGGTCACTCGCCACTAGCGAGCACGTGGGAAGAGATACTGTACTGCTGAGCGTTAGGCTCTGATGCGCCCAGGCCTGTCCCCAGAGCCTCCCACCCAAATCAGGGTTTCCCTCAAGTCACCCCCAGACTCTCCTGGGCACGGCTGCTCTCTGGGGACCACCCCGATACGCAGCCCAGGCTTTGCAGGGGGCCCATCTCGGGCCAGGTCAGGTCAGCGGTGGCTCCCAGCACTGGGTGGGTGGCAGCTCGTGGTGGCCGCTCCGCACGTCCCTAACACCTGCCTGGCCCCCGACCTGCCTGATGGACACAGGGCCCCAGAAGGGCCGCTTCTCCTTCCCGGATCCTGTTCTCGTGGAAATGAGTGACACCCCCTCCCCAGGTCTGCTGTAAGGACTCAACAGGTACACTCTGCACCAAGCGGGGGTGGGGGGGCACCCTGAGAAGGGGGCACACCGTGGCCACCCTGGCGGAGCCTGAGAGCCCTCCTGTGGGCACCGACGGGCCTGCGGGGGCCGGCGCTGTGGGCGGGGGCGTCCAGAGGCAGGGGACACATGGTGAGGTCGTCTGGGTCAGGACATCCGCGTGCACCGTACACGTGGCATTGAGAATCGACCCCAAACGTGAGACTAACAAGAAACAGTGAGCTCTAGAGCCAAGTGGCCACGTGCTGGGACGGGCCCTTGAGTCGAGCTCTGCTGGGACCTGTGACCCACAAGCCCGGAAAGGGCCCCGACGCCCTCCCCAGACACACACGAGTCACAGCTGCCTGTCCAGATTCCTGCTGGTAACATGGGCATGATCGGGTCTGTTGTCTGGGTCAGGAAACGGGTGGGAAGGTCCCGGGTGACTTGCAGAACCCAGACGGAACCCCAGCAGACTGACGGTCCCTCTTCCAACGACCCAGCTGCCGCCCACAGTCTGGGAAACAAAGGCCTGCGTTTCCCCCTTCCCGGCAGAAGCTGGTCCAACATCCACCCCAGAGTGTCAGGGCTGGAAGGACCCTCAGATGTCGGCCTGTGAAGGAAGATTTCAAGCCCAGAGGGAAGGGACTTGCCCAAGGACAGGGGGCCACCCAGAAGGAAGACTTGGGGGCAGGAGGTTCTGGGGGTGAGGGGCAGAGAGACACCAGGGGTGGAGGCAGCAGGACCCGCAGGGCTGGCTCAGCCCTCCAGCCAGCCCTGGGAGCCTCCCCACGCCTGCAGCCAGCCGCGGTGATCACATCACCCACTTCATTTCCTTCAGACCATTCAGCACTACCTACAAGGATTTATTTTCCAGTTTCTCATCCTTCTGAAAGTCACAGAGGGTCCTGTCTATTTCCTGCGTCCCCAGTGCCTAAAACCCTGTCTGACACACAGTAAAGACAGATGGATGGACAGGGTCTCCACTGGCTTCCTGCACGCAGCTGCGGGGAGGCACAGCCCAGCGCTCAGAGATCTCCCATGAAACCCGCTTCGGCCCTCAAGGCCCTGCGGTTCGAGACCCTTCCCTCCACTGGCCCCTTCTCTCCTGATCGGCAACCTTTCCCTCCCCGGGACCTCCTTCTTCCCCTCCAGCATTGAAAGGGGCTCCTGTCCTTCTCATCTTAAGATGGATCTTCCTGGATTCCACCTCCTGCATGGAAGGCCACAACCTGCAGATGCTCCGGACAGGGAGACCGCTCCCCTAACCACGCCCCATCGCCGGCTCTCCCCGCAGCCCACCCGGGCGCTCTGTTCACACGTTTCCCTGCACTTGGTTCTGGCCTGTTGCAGTGACCATGGGGCCAGTGACCCCAGGGAGGCTGCGAACGTGAAGGGCCGGGTCGGGGGCTCCACCACGGGAGGGAAGGCCGCCCTTAGCGCCGGCTCAGGCCTGGCCCACTCTGCAGGCTCCGTCTTCCCTCCGAGTCGCCTCCCTGGCCATGCAGGCAGCTGACCGGTGGGTGCCCAGGTTCAGGCCCCGCCGTCAGGGCAGCAGCCGGCGCAGGCGGCCGCGGGGGCCTTTCCTGCCTGGGCCGCGGCCCCAACCGCTGGCAGCGCTTCCGGCGGGCCTGCCGCGGGCTGCACTATCAGCGCGGCGCCAGACGCCCGGCCAGGATACTTGTGGTGAAACTGTGAGGGCGCACTCGGCCCTCTGGGGTTTCTCTGTGTCAGCCTCCAAGACAGATGGAGGGGGAGGCCGCCACCCGGCCCGCCTCTTCGGCCCCCTTTTCCTCCGCTGGCCCCCCGCGGCCGTGGGGCCCGCTCGAGGCCCGGCCACGGAGGAGTCGGGCTGGACCACGGGGCTGGACAGCGGCGCCGGATGATGGGCCGGACGGCAGGCCGGCCTGGGCGCCTGGACCGCCCATGGCCCAGGGGCACCCACCCCCCCAACCAGAGGCCCAGGGAGGAGGCTTGTCCGCGACCAGTGGACGCGTCCCCGTCTAGGCACCTCTCCGGGCACCCGGGGCCGGCCCAGTCCACCCTCGCCCCTGGCCTAGCAGGGGGCGCCAGGCCCCACTGGCCACGAGGGAAGCCAGGGCCAGGGAGGCGGAGGGCGGCCCGCGGCCCGCAGCTTAGGAAGCGCGGAGCTGGGGCGGCCGGGCCCAGGCCTCAGCCGGGCCGCGCCGGGGTGATGGGCGAGCCTGGCCGCCCGCCGCTCCGGCGCACCTCTGGTCCAGGCCGGGCGGCCGCTCCCGGCGCACGCCCCTAGGTGGCGCCCTCGTCTCCAGGCCGGGTGCGGCCTTGCGCATGCGCGGCTCCCCTGGCCGCGCTCCCCGGCGGGCCCTCTGCGCCTGCGCACTCGGCCCCGGACGGCGCGCTCAGCGGCCTCGGCGCGGCCCGCCGGCCCGGCAGAGGGCGCCCTGCGGCACGAGCCCTCGGCCTCGGCCCCGCGGTTCCTCCTCTTCCTGCTCCGCATCGAGGCATCGACCCGAACTCAGCGGGCGGGAGAAGCCGCCGACGGCCGGCCGGGGGGGTCCCTCCGTCCGAGGCGGGCCGGGGTCGCTGCAGCCCGCGCGGCGGCGGCCGGCTCCGTTGCCCCGCTCCCGGCGGCCGGTGCGGGAGAAGGGCTCGGGGAAGACGCCCGGGAGGGGCCCCCGCGGAGAACGGTCGCCCGGCCCGGGCCCGCGTCTCGTGCCTGGAAGACAGCGGGCGCTCGGCCCGCCCTTCGCCTGACCGCGGAGTGAAGCCCGCAGCCTGGAGGCCCCGGGCCTTGGCACGGCCGTCGCGCCCGGGCTCTCCCGCGTGTGCCCTCAGGGCCTGCCAGTCTGTGACTGCGTCTGGCCGTCAGGTCACTGCTGTCGCCCTAGAGCCGGGAAGACCGCGTGCCCCGGGTGCTCCACACCCCTCCACACGGCCACCGTACCCTTGTGGCATCAGGGTTCCCAGAGGTAAAATGTAACCTATACTCGCCACACAGACTTGCTCCCAGGAGCAAATCCATTGCTTAGTGGATAAAAAGCACCTGATGAAGTACTATCCCCAAAGTTGAGAAATGAGTGATGAGATTTTCGGCGCAACGAAACCCCAGTTCACAGTCCCAACTTTATTGACACTTGGTCACACACACTTTAGAAAACACACACGCTTGTAAAATACCCACACATCAGGGTTAGAGGCCATAAAACAAGGGTTACAGGCGCCAAAAACATCCTAGGACTCAGAATAAACAACACTCAAAAACGTCTTTGTTCAAAACACATTTTGTTTTTCATGACATTTAAGTTTTGCTGCTGTTTTAAAGAGATACTTTAGGGACAAAAATGAAGCTTCTTGCATTGCCTGAGGCAGGGCCTGACTTCTGTCTTCCTTGAAAGCATTTTACAAAATCCAGAAGCCGGTCTGTGCTGGCCTTGCCGTTCACGCCCAAGCCTGCCCTCTGCAGGGCTACAGGGCATCCAGGATGTGGTCAATCTTGCTGACCAGCTCCTGCCGCTTTCCCGAGATGAGCTTCTCGTTCTCGATATACGTGTCTTTCTTGAGCTTGCCGGCCACCAGCCGCTCGGCCTCCACCGCCGCCTTCAGGACCAGCTCCTTGACCTGCGCGTCCAGTCTCTGCATTTCACTCACCTGAACGAGGCAAAAGCAGGGCAGGGTCGAGAGTGTCCCTGCACCACCTCCCAAGGCAGGGACACTGGGGAGAGGCCAGCTTCACCCCCACGAGCCCTGTCCCTTCAGCCTCTGGCCCCGGGGAGCCAGGCCTTTCACCACCCCTGGCCCAGCCGTGGAGCGTGAGCATCAAGTGTGACAACACACGAGCCCCCCACACGGAGCTGGGCACACGCAGGCACTCGAGGAACATCTGTTCTCCCCTCCCGCTGCCAGACGGGGCCAGGGACCGTCAGGCAAAGCACCGACAGCAGGGCAGGCCACGTGCGTTGCCACTGACTGGGGGTCAAGCTGAGGCCTTTACAGCCACGTTCGCTCGACACTTAGTGAGTATCTATGAGCCACGGTGCCGAGCATGAGTCTACGCTCTGGAAAGCAGCAGACGAGACAGACAGGCATCCCGCCCGTGGGAGGCCAACAGACAGTACATACTCGAGGACGCGACTGAGTGGGTCAGAAAGAGCAGGTGCACTGACGAGACCGGCTCAGGGTGACAGGAGGGGGCAGTGGTCGGGGGCTCTCGGCCTTACCCCCGGGCTTCCCACACGTCACACACGCTCACAGGCTCGACAGCCACGACGGCTGCGAGCTCAGCCAGGACCCAACAGCTCCCCCCAACCCCCAATGTAAAGATGCAGAAACTGAGGCACCCAAGTTAGGTAACTTGCCAGGCTCACAAAGGATCAATCAGAGCCTGGATTTCAAACCATCATGCAAAGTCTGTGCTCCTCCCCACAGCCCAAGCAGCTGGAGGGGCAGCGTTCCACAGCGGCCATATGGACAGTGCTGTGCAGGCCCCGAGACCCCAGATCTCACAGCCCTGGGGGGCACGTGCAGCACGGGAACTCGGTGGGCATGCTCGCCCCCCAAGCCGGGGGCGAGGTGGGGTGTCCCACGCCGTCGGCCACGTGGACCGAGGCGGCATCGAGTCGGGTGCATGGCGGCGGGCACTCACCTTGTCACACAGGTCAGAGCCCTCGGCCTTCAGCCTGGACTGCAGCAGCGCCACCTCGCTCGTCAAGGCCTTGTGCTCCGTCTCCAGGCTCTTCCTGCCGCTGTTGAGAGTGGACACGTCTCGGGACTGTTTGTACCTGTTGACTGTCTCGTCAAAGTGACGGTAGAGACCTAGTCTCTTGTTGACCAGGGTCAAGACCTGCTCTGTGATGCAGGCCACCTTCATCCTGGCTTCCGCAGCCGGGTCCTGGGGAGAGACACCGTGTGTGACGACATCTGGCCCTGAGCCCGGTCTGACCGTCACCTCCCGAGGGGCACCCGCCCCAGCTGTGAAGCCAGAAAAGCATCTTCTCGGGAAGCCAGGGAGCATACTCGCTGACACAGGCGCTGGACAGCTCAGCGGTGGGCAGCACGGGGCCGGGAGATGAGGCAGACGCCCACATCCCGGTCCGGCAGGGGAGACGGACGGGGTGAAAGGGGTGTTACTGCCAGGGGGCCCCCGCAAGGGCAGGGAGGTGCTGAGGGAGGCGAGAGCCCGGCTTGGCGGGGGCTCCCGGGACCTTTACTGTGTCTCCCTCCCGCTCAGCACCTCCACGTGTTTCCAGGGCCTAAGGACGAAGCCCGAGCTCCGTGGCCTCCACAGCCCTTGAGACGTGGCCCCGCACACTCCCCAGAACCTCTCAGCACGGGCCTACTGCAGAGAGCAGCGGACAGTGATCCAACAGAACACTGACTCCAAACAGCCAGCAATGCGGGAAGCTTTTCCTCACAGTGGACAGCCGACTGCTAAGGGGAAAGGCCCCCACAACTGGTAACAGACTCACACAAGAACTAATGATGAATACTGTTAACTCACGGGTGAATGTATACAGTGTTTATATAGCCTCAAACAGACTGTATTAATTGCAAAGAGAAAAACAGTAGCTTTTTGGTGAAGAAACCAGACAGGCACCAAGTCATCCAAGAGGTCACCACCACCAACCCTGGACCAGCTGACACCAGGTGCCTGCTGACATCACTCACCACAGACACGGCACCAGTTTATCACACTCTCACCAAAAATGCATAATAGGAATTCTCAGGGAGAACCGTAAGAAACCAAATTACAAATGTTTTAGATTAAAGGGGCCTAACAGAGCCTCAAGCATGGAAACCATGCGCTCTACAAGCCGCCCGCGGGGCAGCAGGCGCACGGCTGGTCGTCATCACGCAACACCACGTTCCCAAGGTCGATCCGTGTGCTCCAGCCACTCGAGGCGGCGCCCGCAGGCTGCACACACGCCTGAGCACGCACAGAAGGGCGGGGGCTCCCCCTCAGATGGTCCAGGGAGAAGATTACAGACAGACGGGGGCCAAGGGTTAACTGCTCCATCTGGGTGATGGAGGCACACAACTTATTTTTTCTGTTCCTACAAAATGTCTACATGTAGGATTATTTTAAAACTCAGCATTTTTTAAATTAATGAAAGAATAAGCAGTTTTTATACCTTAAAAAATGGGCATATGTCGTCATAAAACCTGGACTCAGCCCTCCCCCGTGACGGGGCTAACTGGCTGCTGCGCGGTGCACCCCCACCCCGGGCAGCCTGGGGGACCAAGGTCCTTGCTCAAAACCACAGCCCCGCTGTCTGCACGCCGCTCCGTCCGGCCAGTCGCCGCCCACCTCCTGCCCGGTGGGGCGCCTCGCTCGAGGCGCTCTGCCCACCGCCCACTCGACGGCATTCTTCGCCCGGCGGCACCGTGCCCCCGCAGCACCACACGCCCGTGATGACAGCGACAGGAGGAGGGGCTCCAAGGTTAAGGATGGCCGGGGCCACAGGCGGGGGGGGGTCCCAGGCGGCCGCGTGTCACCCAGGCGGCCGCAGGGCAAGCGCGCCCCGCAGGCGGTACCTTCGTTATGGAGAAGTCCAGCCTGACGTAGACGATGACGGTGAAGAAGAGGATGTAGAAGGCGGCCACCACCAGCAGCGGCTCCTGCAGCATCAGCACCTTGTTGAAGCTGTAGTGCACCTGGGGCGGGGGGCACTGCTGGCACGCTCGCCCGGACGCAGGGCCCGGGGGCAGGGGCCTCCCCAGGCCGCGCGCGCCCCGCCCGCGCCGCCCTCGGGGTGGGGGTGGGGCCCCCTGGCGTGGGCGCGTGCCCGCGGCCGCTCTCGGGCCAGTGTGCGCGCGTGCCCGCTCTCGGGCCAGTGTGTGCGCGCCCCCGCCCGCTCTCGGGCCAGTGTGCGCGTGCCCGCTCTCGGGGCCCGGCGTGCGCGCCCCCGCCCGCCCTCAGGGCCCGGCGTGCGCGCCCCCGCAGCCGCCCTCGGGGCCCGGCGCGCGCGCCTACCACGATGTCCTGGATGTGCTGCTCCACCAGGTTGTCCTTGCGGGCCACGATGACCGGGCGGCCGAACGTGTCCAGGTAGGTGTAGTGCAGCTCGTCAGGGCCGCGGCTGATCTCGTAGGGACTGTCCACCTGGATGTTCCTGGAGGGGACGCAGTGGGACAGCCTGAGAAACCACACTGCCCGGCTGCAGCTGGCCCCACAGCGAGGGTCCCCAGGCCCAGGGCCCCAGTCCTACTCCTAAGGCCCCACCTGGCCCCCAGACCGTGGGCCCACTGCCAGAAAAGCCTGCCTGAGCACGTTTTGCCCCCTGCGCCAAGGGCAGGTGGCCCACTGGTTTCCACCGGCTGGACTCATGGAGAGGCTGGGCTCTGTCCGCCCCATCCTGGTTCAGCAGAGGCCGTCTTCTGATGAGATCCCTCTCCCTTCCAGATTCCTTGCTTTCTGCTTAAATCGGCCAAAGACAGCTCCTCTGTCCATAACCATGGAACCTGATATACCATATGAGACCTTGCCCTTCTGAACCTGGTGTGACCAGCCCAGATAGGACAGAGAGTCTTCACTGTCCTTCCCTCTGCGAGGAGCCCAGCACAGGCCACCTGCCTGCCTCGACTCTGCGTTTTCTGCTGGCAGGCACCCGTCGGCCTCAGGCCATCACCCAGGCCTGCTGTGGATGTCCCAGGTTAAACTGCCAGGAGCCCCTCCTCTGCGCCCTGGAACCCAGCACCCCCAAGGCACCAAGAGGGTGGGACCAGGAGGGGCAGGAAGGGAGGGCGCACTCACTTGGCCCCTTCCGGCAGGATGATCTTCACGGTCAGAGAGTCTATGACCTGCTCATCAAACACATGGTCCACCAGCCTCATCTTCAGCGCATACTGGTCTCCTAAGGGTCGAGCAGACACAGCAGTGAGTGGCTCGCGTGTGCCTTTCCAGCAAGTTCTAGAACCCAGGCCCTGAGCACCACACAAGGAGACAACGGCCACCACCGAGTGCCCGCCGCTAATGAAAGAACACATCAGCCAACTCTCGCTGAAGGGGCGCCCTGCGTCAGGCTGGGCTCCAGAGACACCTGTCAGTGTGCTGGAGACACGGAAGCCACCCGTGAGAGGGGTTCCTGCTGCCAGCCTTCCTGAGAATAACATGCTCTCCCCATCAGACCATCACAGAGAACGAGGAGAAACCCCCACAGGAAAGAGAAAGACAGCCTGTGCCTTTTCCACCCTCTAATTACTGAAGACTGACCCAGGTTATAGAGGTACTCGTAGCTTGGGAGGTTGTAGCCAACGATGTAATGCGTCTTCCAGCCGCCGAAGAGCGGGAAGCGAGGCCGGATCTCCATCTCTACGGAGTCGTCCAGGACGAGCAGGTGGCTGGTGGACACGTTGCCGATCTCGTCGCGGTAGTACACGTCCTGGGCCGCAGCGGGGAGGATGGTCTGCAGAGAGCAAGCACACTTTTTTGGAGACCCCAGAAAGGGACCTGGAGAAGGACCACCGAGCCCAGGACAGATGTCCCGGCCCAAGCTCCTCACCACAGCGCGGCGTAATGAGACCACCTCCGTGTGAGCCACCGCAGGAAAGCCTAACTTCCCCCAACAGGCTTCAGAGTTCTAGACCCCTCATCTGCTTCTCAGTCAAGGTTGGCAAATAGCCAGATTCTCATAAACACCTTTGCAGATGCTAAAGACTTAGTACAAAGCTAAAAGTAACCTGTAAGTTGTTTTGCAGGAAGGGAAACTAAAGATGGAAGAAATCACATCAAATCACTAGACGGTTTACGGTTTATTTTTACAAAAGGGGTTTCTCCATCTAGTATTTTTTACACTTTAAAAAAATTTTTTTCTTACTTTTAAATTGTTTACTTCCAAATCTGTAAGCATCTTTTGATAATCAAGGGGAAATATAATGCCTTTGTTTGCTCACTGAGCCCTTCTGTCTTATGCAGGTACATGAACATGCTTCTACGATTTCATTTATAAGACAAAAGAAGATATAAAACTGCATACACGATACGATCAAATGTTTTTTAAAAATGATATTATAAGAAAAAAGAAATACATCTAAGTGTCAGCGATACTAGGGTCTGGTTTTGTTTCTCCTTTTTCCATTATTCCCATTTTCTGTAAAAGAAAATGGCCTACTTACACGAATGGGGCTTTTTGGGGGGGGTGGGCTGTGCTGCTAGTTGCCCACCAGGGCCTGAAGCTGGGCCATAGTTACCTCCCCGACTAGACAGTCCCAGTGTCTCCCAGGGTCCAGGCCCATGGGCCCACACCTTAAACGAGCGGACGGAGGAGACGCCACTGTCCGGCTGCCTCTGGTAGTCGTAGCGCGAGAAAGGCCCCTTGAGCACGGCCCCCGTGTGCTTCAGGTCCACATCCTCCTCCACGGCAATGTTGCCCCAGTGGGAGACCTCGATGACGCGGGTCATGCTGGTGATGGTCAGGAAAGGGCTGTTGTTCTCAGAATGCACTCTGAACGTGTCCTGCAGAGGAAGGAACGCGGAGCTCCAGGATCCGAGGGAACAGGAACCAACACTAGCTCACGGCAAACCGACTGGAGGCGACCTACACCTCAGCCCCAGGATGGTTAAAAACAGAACTCCACACTTCTTTAAAAATCTTAAGTTGTAAATAAAGAAAAACAGTAATGAGGAAATAGCAATATATGTAAGAGCTAGTGAAGACATAATCTCACCAGTGAGCTAACAGCCAGCTTAAAACTGAGCAAGACACATAGCATTACTGATTTTTCTCTCCTGGAGAAAAGTAATCTGGAAAAAGTCAGAGGAGACTTTTTAGGACAATGTGGTGTTACACAGCTAACATGCACGTATATAAGTTATCCTGTTATGCCGGGGGAGGGGGGGG
>NW_024070193.1:1368759-1407670 GCF_014754425.2 Oryx dammah
CCGGCGCCCAAGATGGCGGCGCCCGCCCGAGGACCCCGTCTCCACGGCAACGGGCGGCCCGCCGAGCGCCTGCCTGCGCGGGCGGCGGCCTCGGGCCCCGGGGGGCGGCGCCTGCGGTCCCGCTGGAGGGCGGGGCGCCCGCGGCGTGCGGGCCTGGACGTGCTGCCGCCGAGTGGGCGGCGTGTTACCCGGTAGCTGGGAAAGTACTGCCCCGCATTCTCTGTAAACCTGAAGGCGCTTGCGTTGTCCTCATCGACTGTCTCCGGCAGCGACTTGACGGAGCTTTGAGCTGCGTACCCATCTGAAGGAAGGACGGCAGACATGCTTTTAGCGGAGAACCCAGTTTCGGCGAGGAAGAACGAGAGCGAGGATGTCTGGAAGGTGGTGGGCAACCCGGGCCATAGAGCTCCGCAGTCCCTCGGACTTTGATTGCTTCCGCTCGTGGGTCGGAGGGCACAGACATCACCGGTGCCCGAAGGCAGCGAGACCCCAGTCTAGGCCGGACTCGCTCTCCCAGAAGCTGGAACCTGAAGGCGGCAAGCACCCCTGAACACTGCGGGACTGACGCGTCGGCGCTGGGCGGCCTCAGCTGCCTCGGGTCCCAGCTTCTGGGTGTGTGCTTCTTCAGCACCTCCCTGGACCCCAGGAGCACAAGCTCTTCTCAAAAACGGAGGAAGCAGGAGCTCATCCTGCTGTAGCCATGCGTTGCGGGAAGCAAACTCATGGGAAATAGATGGGGAAACAGTGGAAGCAGTGTCAGACTTTATCTTTGGGGGCTCCAAAATCACTGCAGATGGTGACTGCAGCCATGAAATTAAAACACGATTACTTCTTGGAAGAAAAGTTATGACCAACCTAGATAGCATATTCAAAAGCAGAGACATTACTTTGCTGACTAAGGTCCGTCTTGTCAAGGCTGTGGTTTTCCCAGTGGTCATGTATGGATGACTCTCATTGGACTGTGAAGAAGGCTGAGCGCCGAAGAATTGATGGTTTTGAACTGTGGTGTTGGAGAAGACTCTTGAGAGTCCCTTGGACTGCAAGGAGATCCAAGCAGTCCATTGTGAAGGAGACCAGCCCTGGGATTTCTTTGGAAGGAATAATGCTAAAGCTGAAACTCCAGTACTTTGGCCACCTCATGCGAAGAGTTGACTCATTTGAAAAGAGTCTGATGCTGGGAGGGATTGGGGGCAGGAGGAGAAGGGGACGACCGAGGATGAGATGGCTGGATGGCATCACCGACTGAATGGACGTGAGTCTGAGTGAACTCCGGGAGTTGGTGATGGACAGGGAGGCCTGGCGGGCTGCGATTCAAGGGGTCGCGAAGAGTCGGACACGACTGAGCGACTGAACTGAACTGATGCCATTTCTATAGACACCGGGCACAAACTTCAGAGTCCACTTGGTGGGTGCTCATGCGTGTAGCCTGATGTTCACAGTCTGGCCTAAGATGGAGTCCAATTCTGTCTCTCTCCTTCATTAACCCCTCTTGATGCTCTTAACTCAGTATGCATCACTCAGGAATATATTACACCCTGGTTCTGTGACCGCCAGTTTGGGAGAACACCACCAACCTTTGGGTTACAAAGTTCATAATACATTGTAAAATGCAGGGTCCACAAAGCAGAACTATCAAGGCAAGTATAACAATGGTAAATATAATTTTCCACCAATCGCCCTTCATCCAAGATAGGACCAAAGTCCAGAAAGGAATGTTTTCCTTTGACAGTGCTTTTACCTAGATTTTCATGTCATCTAAAGCAGTTGATACATTGCCAGGTAAGTCAGGAATGTATACACAACATTCAACTTTGGTTATAGCACAGGTCCCTCCTTGAGCAGCTGTATGTCCAAAGCCATTCTATTTTGAATTACCGCTTTTCTCATTTGGACTTGCTCTTCATTTAAGCCTTGGCTGGCTTTCGTACTATCTAGCAGGGCCTGTTTTGTGAAATTAGTCAAGGCCTCTACTTAATCATAACATCTGTTGTCCCTATAGAGGGTATGAATAAGGCAGCAATATACTCATACCACTGAAACACAGACCCTTTCCACGTAGCATGTAAATAAGATAGATTTACCAGGGCTTGTTGTAGGTTAGGCTTTATGTTGCCACGGGCAAAAGCGAATCCCAGTGTGCAGCGGCCTACCCAGCGGATTGGTAGCCAAGGCGAAAGGTTAGGCCCACAAAGCCATTGGGTTCCATTGGGCGCCACCCAGTGGATTTCAGGGTTATATTTCTAATCAGAGCCTGGCCAATGGATGGAGTGGTTGGGGTGGTATGTGACCTCGAATGTTTGTTTACATTGTTCAGGCGATAGGTATCCCATAGATTTTGGTTCTTTCAGGTCTAAGGGACTGTCACCAAACCCTACCCTATGTTCTTTTTGTTCTCAGCATATAGCGGTGGGAGTAATTAATTGACCCTTTTCTGGAGTCATTCAGAAATATTCATCCCAGACTTGGTAAAATTCTTCAGCATACCTAGAGGCTTGTCCTCCCTTGCTGGTCAGGGAGCCTTTTTCCTTTTTGCTCTTGAAATATGAGGTATAGGCTTTTGTTACTTCTATGAAACTGGCATTTATATCAAATGTAACCCCATTACCCGGGTCTATTGACTGTAGGTCTGGTTTACACCAAGAGAGCAGAGAGAGATTATGATTGACAAGAGAAAGGAAAGTCTCTTTTTGTCATCCCAGAAAAGACCAGAGTGGTTTAAAATCTCCTTGGCGGAGCAGTGACACCCACCAAGGAACTCCATCCATCACAGACAGAGGCATAGCCCCACACACCCAGCAACTGGAGGTGTTGTGGAAGTCTGTGTAGGAATGTGCCCATGAGATGAAAACATGGTCCTGAGTTGAAACGGAAGTTAAACTCAAAATCACGTTGATGAGGCCGAGCGACAGGAGTTGATTGTGCGGCCTCATCCTGAAGGGGCTGGTCTGGGATCTTTTCTTTCTTCTTAAGGATGGTCTTAGTCTCTCGAGGGTCAGTGGGGTCCCTCTGCGTAGTCCACTCAGCGTTTTCTGGGTCTGCGTGGTATGCTCTCTTCACCCTCGTATGATGGATCCAAGCGGCAGTACCTGCAACTTTAACTGCAGTAGGGGTAGTTAGAATAACAGTATAAGGGCCCTTCCACCGAGGGGCTGGTGAATCATGTTTCCAATCTTTGACCCATACTTGGTTGCCAGACGTAAACTCATGAATCTGTTCCCCCAAAGGGAACTGCACTCTTTCTTGTACACACTTAGTTGCCTGACTAATTATCTTACCTAACTGCTCCATCTGCTGTGAAATCCCCTCCCCCCTCACCTGAGGCAAATTGGTTGATACCTGTTTTATTATGGGAGGGGGTCTCCCACAGACAATTTCGTATGGAGAGTAGCCATGGGACCCTGGGGTCATCCTGAGTCTGAGTAGAGCCGTCGGAAGCAAGTCCACGCAGGAACAGTCTCTGTGATCCATTTGGAGAGTGTCTCTTTCAGTGGCTGGTCGGCTCCACCGTGCCAGAACTCTGGGGTCTATGTGCAGTGTGCAGCTTCCATCTGACGTTTACAGTTTTACTTACTTGTTGTACTACATCAGCTATGAAAGCCGGGCCATTGTCCGATCCGACGCTGGTAGGAAATCCAGATCGGAGGACTCTCTCCCTAAGCAGGCACCGGGCTACTTCTGATGCTCTTTCACTCTGAGTAGGAAAAGCTTCTACCCATCCCGAGAAGTACATACCATGACCAGCAGGTAATGGTAGTGTCGGCGAGCTTTCATTGCAGTGAAGTCCACTTCCAGGTGTTCAAAGGGCAGCGTGCCTTTCAGCTGAATCCCCGGAGGTTTCTGTCTGTGCCGAGAGGCAGCATTGACCTGTGAGCAGGCAGTGCAGTTCTGAGATTCTGTCCTGCATAGAGAAGAGAGGCGGGGAACCAGGAAATATTTTTGAATTAGCTCTTCCAGTTTATCATGGCCCAGGTGGGTCGCTTGGTGTGTTTGGCTTACCAGAGTGGGTGCCAGTTCCTCCAGTACCAATAATTTGCCACTTGGCACTTCCCACCATCCCTTTTCAGTCTTAATAGCCCCTTCCGCTTTGGCTAGTTGGTTTTGGGCTTCAGTGTATTTTGGAGAGTCCAGTGCTGGCTCAGGCAGTTCTGCCAATAGGAACGCTTTAATAGGGGCCTCACTTGTTATCCCCATGCCCTTGGCTGCTTGTTTAGCGGTCTTATCTGCCAGCCGGTTTCCCTGAGCCTGGCGGGTATCCTCTTTTTGATGTCCTTGGCAGTGTATGACTGCAACCTTTTCTGGTTCCCAGACAGCATCTAATAGGGTCAGAATTTCTTTCTTATTTTTGATATCTTTTCCACTAGCTGTCAAGAGGCCTCTCTCCTTATATAGAGCCCCGTGTACGTGTTGTGCGGCAAAGGCATACTGGAGTCGGTGAAGATGTTTGCGCTTGCCTTTTGACAGTTGGAGTGCTCGCATCGAGGCCCATGGCTCGGCTCGTTGAGACCAGTGTTGTGGCCAGGAACCAGCCTCGGTGGCCATAGCATAAGCCGACACCCGCTGCCCTTGCTTTATCAGGCTGGTGCCGTCGGCATATAGGACCCAGTCAGGGCCCAGAATCGCTTGGTCTCGGAGGTCGGGCCTCTAGCGTAGACTTCTTCCAGGACTTCCCCACAGTCAGGAGGAGGTTCACCCTCTCCCACTGGAAGGAGTGTGGCTGGGTTTAAAGTCTGGCAGGGCTCAATACGGAGGCTAGGGCTTTCACGTAACAACCCTTGACATTGAGTAATCCGGGAGTTTGATAGCCACTTGTGGGGGTCTCCTCGTAAGACTGCGTTGACCTCGTGCGGGACTCTTACGACCAGATCTTGGCCTAAAGTCAACTTAGTAGCTCCTCGTCCGACTAGGGCGACTGTGGCAATGCCCCGCAGGCATCCGGGCCACCCGGTGGCGACATTGTCAAGCCGCCTTGAGAGATAGGCTACAGGCCTGTCCCACGTTAACACTGAGTTAACACTCCCATTGCTGTTTTGTCCTTTTTGGTTACTGATAGAGGAAATGGCTTAGCAAGGTCTGGCAGCCCCAGAGCAGGGGCTGATAGAATTGCCAAACGTAGTTCATCACAGGCTTTTTGTTGTTTTTCAGTCCAATTTAGTGGATTTTCCTTAGGCCCTGTCAGTTCATATAAAGGCTGGGCCATTTGGGAATATCCTGGAATCCAGATTCTGCAAAACCCAGTAGCTCCCCAAAACTCCCAGACCTGCCAATGAGTCTTAGGTGTTGGGATTCTCAGGCTCACCTCGTTTCTGGACTGGTCCAATAACCTTGTGCCCTACTGGGCACTCGGGAACATAGAGAGATGAACCCTGAGTTTACAACAATCTGAGAGCCCGCAGCTTCCGGGTCTATAGGTGTATAAAGTCTATAGGCTTCGAAGAGCCTTTCATAAAATTCAGAAGGTGATTCATTCCCCTTCTGGATTACCCCAGCAGGTTTGACCTGCCCATTGGTTTACGGGCTCCCCTCTTCAGCCCTTGTATAATGGCTGTACGATATCTGTCTAGTTGAATCCTCCCTTCTTCTGTGTTATAGTCCCAATTAGGTTTATCAGCAGGGAAGGCCTGTTCTATCCACTTTTCTAGGTTTGCAACACCTTCTGGAACCATCTCTCATAACCATTTTTTTGCTTCCGTATTAATCCTATACCTCTCCTCAGTACTGAAGAGAGATGTCAATAATTGCATGACATCATCCCAAGTTGGTTGATGGGTGCAAAAGGTGGTTTCCATCAATCTAGGCATAGGTTGTGGCTCTTCTGAGTAAGTGGGGGGGGGCTATACTTTAGTCAATTCAGTGTGTCGGTTGATGAGAAGGGCTGGTAGTAATAAGCTACAGAAGCCTGATGGGAATTACCGTCTTCCCCTTGCACCGGAGGTTGTTGGGTTTCTCTAAGAGGCATCTGTGGTGGTGCCTTTCCCTCCGGCTCTCTGGCAGAGCACAGCCTCTGCTTAATTCCAATGTCTCCCTTCCCTTGTACAGTAGTACTTACTGGGAGCGGAGGATAGAGCTTGGAGCATATGACGTCAGCAGTGGTTGAATCCAGTGGGTTGTATAGCCTGTTACACCTTCAACTAAGGTTGGAGCTTGCCGGAATGGCAGCTCTACAACCTGTGGGACTGTCGGGAGGACTGGGGAAAGTGGAGACGCTGGGAGGCTCACCGGCCTCTGGTCAGTTCCCTGTGGGGAGGCTCTTGGCCCCGCAGGAGCGTTGGTTGCTTGGGATCATCATCCACTATGGTGGCAGGGGAAGCTCTTCCCCCTCTGGATCCTGTAAGATTTCCTTTTCATCTTTGGTTACTTTTTGAGCCATTAATATCTTTCCTTCCCCATTATGGATATAAAATAGGGCCCATTTTGGGGGGGGGTGTCCTTTGGGCTATCCCTAGCCAAGAGTCTATGTGCGGGAGCTGATCGGGGAGTCCAGGTCTTCCTGTAACTATGGCATAGACCAACCTCGCAGAGTGCGGAGTCGGTTGGGTGTCATCTCTGTCCCGTAGACTCTGTCAAATCCCTCTCCGAAGTTTTTAATCACATTTTCTGGTACAGTTGCCTTAGACGCGCTTCCTCCCATTTTTCTTACCTTCTCGTTGATGGTTTAGATGCCATTCTTGTGCCGGCGGGCTTAATTGGATGAGGATAAAAACGCAGATGGGTTAGATACCCACGTCCCAGGCTTTCTGCTGGAAAGGCCAATTTGTACTCACTGATACACTTTTTTTTTCTTTCTATCCTAACTAGTTTGAGGGATTGAGGGCTTCGCAGCAGATAAAGCACCTCCTGGGGGAATGTAGAATACGCGCACACAAGGACCAAGTTTCTTCTCCTAAAATTTCCTGGTAATCGCTTCGTAATAGTTTTCCCCAGGACAGCGTGGACACACCTCCTTAATGACCCCCACAAATTCCCTTGCTAAGCCCTAACATGCCCCTTGACCTGTGTACCAAGCAATCACTGCCGCCTGTCTATTCCAGGCTCCTGTGGGTCCCCGCTCTTTCCAGTCCCTCCCAGGGGGGTGATCAGGCCCCCTCTTCCACCCTGCAGGGTGGGTTCCTCCTCACCTGAGCACTCAGTTCCCCTGCTACCATCCACTACATGCTAACGTGAAAGGTTCGCGCATTGAGAGGCAGAATCCTTCCAAAGGGTGAGGCACTTTCCCCCATCTAGAAGCTTCAAGCCGCAAGGCCGTGGCGTAGTCCCAAGGGGGACTTGTCTCCTCAAAGTGAGGAGTTTCCCGGCCAATGCACCGAATGTTGTAGCCACGTGTTCGGGGAAGCAAACTCACTGAGGACAATGCAGATAGTGGAGTGCAGCTTATTACACCAGCGGGCCCAAGGTAGAGTCTCCTCTTAGCCAAGGACCCCGACCAGTTTTTGTGAGAACGTTATATGCTCTAAGTGTACACGCTCAAACCCACCTCCCCAAATTCCCTGAAACTAGTCTGGACAAGGTAAAAGAGAGACACGATCAAAGGTAACCCATGATTCAAGTGTCATAAGCCTAGGTAGTTAAACAGTGGACATTTATCAGTAGGCCTGTGGTCATATCCTGATAAACTAAATGGAATTTACGACTTTGTTCTGTTACATAGAACATTAGCATATTCTTTGAGGTGACAGAGAGTCCAAGTCCTGGGGCTCTTTTATCGGGGGGTCTGGTTTTCCATTGCTGTGCCTTTTCTATAGACACTGGGCACAAGCTTCAGAGGCCACTGGAAGGGTGGCCGTGCGTGTGGCCTAATGTTCACAGTCTG
Source organism: Oryx dammah (assembly GCF_014754425.2). Classification (NCBI taxonomy): domain Eukaryota; kingdom Metazoa; phylum Chordata; class Mammalia; order Artiodactyla; family Bovidae; genus Oryx; species Oryx dammah. Next base: position 1,376,567 of record NW_024070193.1, read on the forward strand.
GCCTAAGGTGGAGTCCAGTTCTGTCTGTCTCTTCCTTCAATCCTACCAGGCCATTAGTAACCTGGGGTCAAAGTCAAAGACATTATAAGTGAAAAAAACTACAGATCAGTATGTTTTATGAATATATATGCAAATATTCTCAATAGCATATTAGCAAACCAAATCCAGCAGCATATAAAAATAATCGTTACCATGATCAACTGGGCTTTCCCAAGAATATGAGCATGGTTTAACTTTCAAAAGTCGAGTAATGGGGCTACCCTGGTGGCTCAGTGGTAAAGAATCTGACTGCCAGTGCAGGAAACATGAGTTCGATCCTTGGTCCCAGAAAAATCACACGTGTTATGGAGCAAATAAGCCCAGAGGCTCCAACTATTGAGCCTGTTCAGTTCAGTTCAGTCGCTCAGTTGTGTCCCAACTCTTGGCGACCCCATTGACTATAGCACCCCAGGTCTCCCTGTCCATCACCAACTCCTGGAGCTTGGTCACACTCATGTCCATCGAGTCGGTGATGCCAACCACCCATTTCAACCTCTGTTGTCCCCTTCTCCTGCCTTCAATCTTTTTCAAGAACAGGGTCTTTTCAAATGAGTCAGTTCTTCACATCAGGTGGCTAAAGTATTGAAGTTTCAGCTTCAGCATCTGTCCTTCCAATGAATATCCAGGACTGATTTCCTTTAGGATGGACTGGTTGGATCTCCTTGCAGTCCAAGGGACTCTCAAGAGTCTTCTCCAAAACCATGGTTCAAAAGCATCAATTCTGTACGGCTCAGCTTTCTTTATAGTCCAACTCTCACATCCATACATGACCACTGGAAAAACCATAACTTTGATTAGATGGACCTTTGTTGGCAAAGTAATGTCTCTGCTTTTTAATCTGTTATCTAGGTTGGTCATAACTTTTCTTCCAAGGAGCAAGCGTCTTTTAATTTCATGGCTGCAGTCACCATCTGCAGTGATTCTGGAGCCCAAAAAACAAAGTCTGACACTGTTTCCACTGTTTCCCCATCTATTTGCCATGAAGGGATGGGACCAGATGCCATGATCTTCGTTTTCTGAATGTTGAGCTTCAAGCCAACTTTTCCACTCTCCTCTTTCACTTTCATCAAGAGGCTCTTTTTTAGTTCTTTGCTTTCTACCATAAGGGTGGTGTCATCTGCATATCTGAGGTTATTGATATTTCTCCTGGCAATCTTGATTTCAGCTTGTGCTTCTTCCAGTCCAGCGTTTCTCGTGATGTACTCTGCATAGAAGTTAAATAAGCAGGGTGACAATAGACAGCCTTGATGTACTCCTTTCCCTATTTGGAACCAGTCTGTTCCATGTCCAGTTCTAACTGTTGCTTCCTGAGCTGCATACAGATTTCTCAAGAGGCAGGTCAGGTGGTCTGGTATTCCCATCTCTTTCAGAATCTTCCACAGTTTGTTGTGATCCACACAGTCAAAGGCTTTGGCATAGTCAATAAAGCGGAAATAGATGTTTTTCTGCTACTCTCCTGCTTTTTCGATAATTCAGTGGATGTTGGCAACTTGATCTCTGGTTCCTCTGCCTTTTCTAAAACCAGCTTGAACATCTGGAAGTTCATGGTTCACGTACTCTTGAAGCCTGGCTTGGAGAGTTTTGAGCATTACTTTACTAGCATGAGAGATGAGTGCAATTGTGCGGTAGTTTGAGCATTCTTTGGCATTGCCTTTCTTTGGGATTGGGATGAAAACTGACCTTTGCAGTCCTGTGGCCACTGCTGAGTTTTCCAAATTTGCTGGCTTATTGAGTGCAGCACTTTCACAGCATCATCTTTCAGGATTTGAAATAGCTCAACTGGAATTCCATCACCTCCACTAGCTTTGTTCGTAGTGATGCTTCCTAAGGCCCACTTGACTTCACATTCCAGGATGTCTGCCTCTAGGTGAGTGATCATACCATTGTAATTATCTTGGTCGTGAAGATCTTTTTTGTACAATTCTTCTGTGTATTCTTGCCACCTCTTCTTAATATCTTCTGCTTCTGTTAGGTCCAGACCATTTCTGTCCGTTATCGAGTCCATCTTTGCATGAAATGTTCCTTGGTATCTCTAATTTTCTTGAAGAGATCTCTAGTCTTTCCCATTCTGTTGTCTTCCTCTATTTCTTTGCACTGATCTCTGAGGAAGGCTTTCTTATCTCTCCTTGCTGTTCTTTGGAACTCTGCATTCAGAGGCTTATATCTTTCCTTTTCACTTCTCTTCTTTTCACAGCTATTTGTAAGGTCTCCCCAGACAGCCATTTTGCCTTTTTGCATTTCTTTTTCTTGGGGATGGTCTTGATCCCTGTCTCCTGTACAGTGTCACAAACCTCCATCCATAGTTCTTCAGGCACTATCAGATCTAATCCCTTGAATCTATTTGTCACTTCCATTATATAATTGTAAGGGATTTTATTTAGGTCATACCTGAATGGTCTAGTGGTTTTCTCTACTTTCTTCAATTTAAGTCTGAATTTGGTAATAAGGAATTCATGATCTGAGCCACAGTCAGCTCCCGGTCTTGTTTTTGCTGACTGTATAGAACTTCTCCATCTTTGGCTGAGAAGAATATAATCAATCTGATTTTGGTATTGACCATCTGGTGGTGTCCATGTGTAGAATCTTCTCTTGTGTTGTTGGAAGAGGGTGTTTGCTATGACCAGTGTGTTCTTTTGGCAAAACTCTATTAGCCTTTGCCCTGCTTCATTCCGCATTCCACGACTAAATTTGCCTGTTACTCCAGGTGTTTCCTGACTTCCTACTTTTGCATTCCAGTCCCCTCTATGAAAAGGACATCTTTTTTGGGTATTAGTTCTAGAAGGTCTTGTAAGTCTTCATAGAACTGTTCAACTTCAGCTTCTTCAGCATTACTGATAGGGGCATAGACTTGGATTACCATGATATTGAATGGTTCGCCTTGGAAATGAACAAAGAGATCAGTCTGTTGTTTTTGAGATTGCATCCAAGTACTGCATTTCGGACTCTTTTGTTGATTATGAGGGCTACTCCATTTCTTCTAGGGGATCCTTGCCCACAGTAGTAGATATAATGGTCATCTGAGTTAAATTCACCCATTCCAGTCCATTTTAGTTCGCTGATCCCTAAAATGTCGATGTTCACTCTTGCTGTCTCCTGTGTGACCACTTCCAATTTGCCTTGATTCATGGACCTAACGTTCCAGGTTCCTATGCAGTATTGCTCTTTACAGCTTTGGATTTTACTTCCATCACCAGTCACATCCACAACTGGGTATTGTTTTTGCTTTGGCTCCGTCTCTTCATTCTTCCTGGAGTTAGTTCTCCACTGGTCTCCAGTAGCATATTGGGCCCCTACTGACCTGGGGAGTTCCTCTTTCAGTGTCCTATCTTTTTGCCTTTTCATACTGTTCATGGGGTTCTCAAGGCAGGAACGCTGAAGTGGCTTGCCATTCCCTTCTCCGGAGCAACGGCTGGGTGGACTCCGGGAGCTGGTGATGGACAGGGAGGCCTGGCCTGCTGCGGTTCATGGGGTCACAGAGTTGGACATGACTGAGTGACTGAACTGATAATGCTAAAATAAAAATGAGAGAGTGAGGATGATTCCAAGATAAACAAAAATTGAGATAATTTGTTGCTAGCAAACCTGCATTCCAAGAAATAATAAAGGGAGTCTCTCAGGCCAAAGTGAAAGGACGCTGGTCAGTAACTTGATTCCAAATACAGGTGAAAAGAGCACCAATCAAGATAAATGTAAGCAATAACATAATGTACTTTTGTTTGTAGCTTTTTTATACTTCTATTTTGCTTAAAAGACAACTGCAAGGGGAATTCCCTGGGACTTTTGGTGCTTTCACTGCCAGGGTCCAAGTTTGATCCCTGGTTGCGGAACTAGGGTCCCACAAGCCAAGTAGCACAGCCGAAAAAAAAAAAAGACAATTGCATGAAGGATTAATTATTCACGTTATGTGGATACAAGTGGAAAGGCCTGATGTTCCTGTTTGCTTTGGTTAGTGTTGTCCAGTATGAATGTCCAGGACAATATTAGGCAATTTCAGTGTTGGACGTTCACAGAGAAACAGGATGAGGTTTCCTCACTTCATTTCTCCTGCAATAAGGTCGTAATATCTATAATGTGCACACGTGGCTTAACAAACCTTGTATATTCACAGAAACAGCATCTCCCCTGGGTCATGTGATGAGGATGAGGGTGAAAACTGACTCAGACTTGCCTTTAACCACTGTCCCTCCATTAAGGTGCTAACTCATCACCTGTGTAGGTAATTTTCCTGCTGCTGCTGCTGCTGCTAAGTCGCTTCAGTCGTGTCCGACTCTGTGCGACCCCACAGACGGCAGCCCACCAGGCTCCCCCGTCCCTGGGATTCTCCAGGCAAGAACACTGGAGTGGGTTGCCATTTCCTTCTCCAATGTATGAAAGTGAAAAGTGAATGTGAAGTCGCTCAGTCGTGTCCGACTTCGAGACCCCACGGACTGCAGCCTACCAGGCTCCTCCGTCCATGGGATTTTCCAGGCAAGAGTACTGGAATGGGTTGCCGTTGCCTTCTCCGAGGTAATTTTCCTACACAGAAAAATAAAAAGGTAATTTTCCACTTTAAAGAGACGTCTCCTGAAGCCCTGGAATGCATCTAATTTCCAGAAAGAGGAAGCTACTCTGATGGAAATCGAGGTGGTCTGATTGCTGGTTTGAAGCAAGGTAGAGCAGGTAATCTTATCTGCTGGTGCTGCTGCTAAGGCGCATGAGTCGTGTCCGACTCTGTGCGACCCCATGGACGGCAGCCCACCAGGCTCCCCCGTCCCTGGGATTCTCCAGGCAAGAACACTGGCGTGGGGTGCCGTTTCCTTCTCCAATGCATGAAAGTGAAAAGTGAGAGTGAAGTCGCTCAGTCGTGTCTGACTCTTTGCGACCTCATGGACCGCAGCCCACCAGGCTCCTCTGTCGGTGGGATTCTCGAGGCGAGAGCACTGGCGTGGGGTGCCAATGCCTGCTCCGACTCTTACCTGAGGAGCCCTTAAATCACTCTCAGCTTCTTACTTAGCATGCAGGTGCTGCGCTTCTTGATGTGTGAATCCCAAGGACGTGTAGTCTTCCTCATGGGAGAGGATAAGCAGCAGCCCTCCAAGAGCAGCCAGGCGGCCAGAGGCACTGCCCAGCCTGTCAGGCTGAGAGCTGGTAGCCAGGTGGTACCAGAATGCTAGCCCATGACAAACCGTCACCAGCCACAGGAGAGGAACACGGCTGTGTGGTCTGGCTTCTTGGTGCGGCTGCGGACAGTGCTCCCCACGACCACCGCTGTCTGCTTCACAGCCACCTGGATACCCTCCGACGCGTTGCTGGGCTCGGCAGCTGAGCAGGTACTTTCACACCTTGTCTGCTCCGTGGCCACCCTCTGCGGAAGCGTCCTGAGTTCTGGGCAGCGATGGCCCCACCGCGTGCACCATGCTGCCCCCTCTGCCGTATCAACTGCCCCTGCCCAGGAGCCTCCTCCAGATGTGACCCAGGGCAGCCCCGGTGGTCCTGCATAGGCTTGTTCTCACTATCACTGAGGGAGAAGCAGGCAATCATTACGAACCCATACTGTCATCCGAAAACTCAAGCCTCGCAACCCCCGCCGACCAGGTAATGGTCCCCATTTTTTCAGAAAGGGGAGACCTCCAGGCCGCCTTCCCCAGGGTTTAGCAGAGGGGGCACGGAGGCGCGTGTGCGCGGTAACAGTACGGGCCTCACGGGCGGGGGAGGACTGATAAACCACTGTGTTAGTCACTCACTCGTGTCCGACTCTTTGCGACCCCAGACTGTAGTCCGCCAGGCTTCTCTGTCCGTGGAATTCTCCAGGCAAGAATACTGGAGTGGATTGCCACTGCCTTCCCCAGAGGAACTTCCCAACCCAGGGACTGAACCCTGGTCTCCTGCCTCACAGGCAGATTCTTTACCGTTTGAGCTACAGGGAAGTCTAATACACCACGAGGACCCTCATTGTCCTACAGGGTCACTGGGAAAGAGCCTGATGCTGGGAAAGATCGCAGGCGGGAGGAGAAGGGGGCGTCAGAGGATGAGATGGCTGGGTGGCATCGCCGACTCGATGGACATGGGTTCGAGCAAGCTCCGGGAGCTGGTGATGGACAGGGAGGCCTGGAGTGCTGCAGTCTATGGGGTCACAAAGAGTCCGACAGGACTGAACGACTTTCATCTTTCACTTTCACTTAGGACCCTCAACCGAGCAGGGCGAGCCCGCCCCGCCCCAACGTCGATGCGCATGCTCCGCAGGCCACCCCAGCCACGCCCCTGCCCGGCGCTAAGGTCACGCCCCGCCCCCTCGGAGACCCGGAAGCAGAATCCTCGTCGGGCCAAGGCTGTCGGCGCTTTCGCGGCGCTACCGCCAGAGGGCGCTCGCGCCGCCTTTGTCGGCTCGCACCTCGCGAGTCACGTCGGCGGCCGGTCCCGGAAATGGAGGGCTCCGCAGTACAAGATGGCGGCTTCCTGTGCGGCGGTTCGGGACGCTGAGGGGCCGGTCTGTTTCTGGGACACCCGGCGATCTGCGAGCTGGGATCGCAGTAGGCTCCCCGCGAAAGACCGCTTCCGCAGTGTCCCGCCGTCTCCGTCGTCGTTAGGTGGCCGGGAGCCCAAGAGGGCGGCGCCCCCGGCGCGGCCGGAAGCGGCCTGGCCGCCGTCGCGGGGCGCGCCCGCTGGGCCTCGGCGCGCGGCGGGGCGGCGGGGCGGCCTCGCGGGCAGCGGGCGCTGCGCTTCCTGGACGCGGCTCGGGCCTGAGGGAGCCCCTCGCGGCAGCCTAGGTGCCCTCAGCGCCAGCGCCCTCAGCCGCCTCGCGAAGGCCGGCCTTCCCGCCTTGCCCGCGGAACCGGGGGTGAGCAGGAGACACGAGCTCGCCCCGCTCGGCGGAGTGACGCCGCGGCTGGAAGGCGCGCGCAGGCAGTGCCGGGCGCCAAGCGCGGGGAACCCCTGCGGACACGTGCTGCGGCCGTGGCTTCGCTTCTGCAAGACTCGCGAGGGCAGCGATGCCCGCCTCTCGCCGAGCAGGGCCCTCCCCAGGGCGGAAACGGCGACCGGGACCCGGTGCACAAGTCTGGGAATGTCTAAGTGTGCCGGCTGAAGACACACCGTTTTTTCGTAAGGTTGTCATATCATAAAGCGGGAAGGCAACGTTAAAAGAAAAAAAAAGCGGACTTTTAAAATCTGAGACCACGATATTTAATAAAGAGTCACGAGGTTCTGTTTGAGGACAGCCTCCTCAAGGTCACTGCCGCAGTGCTTGCTGCAGAGGTTAGCTGATGAGACGGCCTGAGCCCTCTTGAAAGACAGACAGTTTTTGTTTTTGAGGGGAGGAGAAGGAACCTGGGTTTGGCCCCGCAGACAGACGGCGCTCAAGGCCTGTTGGAAGAACGAATAAATATTATTAATATATTCCTGCTGTGAACACACGTATTTGTAGTGAGCCCTGTTGCTGGAATATCTTCCTGTGTTTTTAGGGTTGCATGCGAACAGGACTTCAGTCCTCTTCAACTCTGTGACCTTCTGGACAGCAGCCCACCAGGCTCCTCTGGCCATGGGATTTCCCAGGCAGGAATACTGGAGTAGGTTGCCATTTCCTCCTCCAAGGGATCTTCCTGACCCGGGGATTGGACAAGAGTCTCTCATGCATGAGCTTGAAAGTGAAAGTGTTAATCTCTTAGTCCTGTCTGACTCTTTGTGACCCCATGGGCCATAGCCTGCCAGGCTCCGTCCACGGGGACTCTCCAGGCAAGAATACTGGAGCGGGTTGCCATGCCCTCCTCCAGGCGCATCTCCCGCCCCACCCCCGGGTCAAGCCTTCATCTCCTGCCTTGCAGGCAGATTCTTTACTGCTGAGACATGGGGGAGGCCCTGTGTTTTTAGGGTTAGTATTGTGGAAAACAGTTGAAGTTCTGCCTTAAAATCGTGCCAAAATGTCTTCTCAGTGCTTAAAAAATAGTCTTAGAACCGACGTTGATCTTGGGAATCACCAGTTTGAATGTGAAAGAAATGTCCTCCTTCTTAAAGCCACTGACTGTTCCTGAGCTTTACTAGTGTGCTGGGTGCTGGATAGGCTGGCGCTCTTACAGGTGCCACTCCAAGCTATGGCATGTGTTAAATATGGTAATAGAACTAGTCAGCCAGGTTCCTCACCTGTGCTGAATGCTCAGTAAGCAGCAATTACTGCTGGCAGCGACCTCGAGTTGCTGTGTCTAGGGCCTTTGTCCTTGTTCTTGTTCAGTAGCTAAGTCAAGTCCGACCCTGCGACCCCACGGAGTACACCATGCCAGGCTTCCCTGTCCTTCACTGTCTCCTGGAGTTTGCTCAGATTCACGTCCACTGAGTTGGTGATGCTATCTAACCATTTTATCCTGTGCCTCTGGGGCCTTGTAGGGGCTTAAAAAATACGCTAGTTGCCCTGTGGGCATTTATTGACTTAGAGGCCACATGGTGTAATGGAAAGAATTTTGCTCCTTGTGAATGTTGAGTAAGTTAGTAAGTTACATAACCTTTCCAGACTTCCGCCTCCTCATGAGTAAGAGAGTCCCAAGCCTCTACCGCAGCCTCCCTGTGGACACGGCTAGTAGAAACACCGCGTGTGGAGCCCCTAGCACGGAGCGTGCCACAGTCCCTCGGTCCTGGCCTCCAGTTCGGCCTCAGGGTAAGGGAGTAATACTACACTCGGAAGCCTCTCCACCGGGCAGGAGGGCGGCCGCAGAGTGCCCGATAACACAGGAAGCCTGGGAGGGGGTTGGGCGGGGCTGCCGGCCTCAGGGCCCCGGGCTTCCTGGGCTTCCTGTCTGCGTGGGGAGGCTGCAGGCCGCCCGTGGCGGTGTCTCCTTGCCAGCAGCGTCTCCTTGCCGGCAGCCACCTGCTCTGTTGAGCCCCAGACACCCTTTTGGAGCATCTTCAAGCCCCTTTCACAGGCGTCAGCCTCGGTTTCTGAGGCTCGGTGCTCACACCTCATTGCTCATTTAATATGGAACTCATACCGCATAGATTTAAAAGTTTTAAAAAATTTAACAGCAGAAAGGTACACAGAATGTAGAATTTACCGTTTTAATATGTTAAGTGTACATTTCAGTGGCGTTAAGTGCATTCGCACTGTTGTGTCTCCATTTCACAAAAAGATGCCGCTCTGGGCAGTAAACGGTGCCTGCGTCCCCCCCCCCCCACGCCCCGGCGGTCACCGCTGACCTTGTCTGCGAAGTTGACTGCTCCAGGGACCTCCTGGAAGAGGAGCGAGAGTACTTGTCTTTCTGTGACTGGCTCATTTCACGAAGCATAACGTGTCCTCGAGGTTCACCCACTGTAGCGTGTGTCGGAACTTCCTTCCTCTTAAAGGCAGGGTGGTGCTCTCTTGTCTGCGTGTAGCCCCGGATGGGAGCAGGATACACCAGCCGAAACACACCACTTTGTCATGTGAGTTATTTTGAGCCGAAGGAAATCAAGACCCAGCAGTTTTTAGGAAAAACCTTTACCTCTTTATCTGCCTAAAAGAATTTAAATAGGGGGCCAGCCCCTAGAGACAGTAATTACCAGAGATAGCTGTTTTATCTTCTGGACTTAACCTGTGCGGCAGGACACACGTGATCACCTGACGTGTTCTCGTGGTCCTGTGGGCGGCCCTCCCCTCTGCAGACCCAGCCCTAACCGTTTCCTCAGCTCAGGGAGGCAGATAAGCCTTAACTGCCTGACTGCCTGTGGGTCTCGTATTTTTATGGGGCTCCCTTGCGTATGAAATGAAATCGGTTTGTCTCCAGTTAATCTGTCTTCTATCAGTTTAACCATGAGACCAGCCAAAGAACCTGGAAGGGGAGAAGGGACGTGTTTCTGCCCCGACACCACATTTTGTTCTCCTGTCTGTGGACAGCTGGGTTGCGTCTAGCTTTTGGGTCTTGTGAAGAATGCTGCTGCGAAGCTGAGTGCACACATATTTTAACTGGAAGTAGCGCCCAGCAGGACCATAATAGAGAGCACGGTGCATTCCATATGCTCACATGTGATGGAGTGATTCTGAGTCATGAGAAATGCAGTAGTGAGCTGTTCACAGGATCATTAGATGGTTTAAGAGATGTCGTCACGGCGCCTCATGGGCCGTGCCGTGGCTGGCTCTGGGACTGTCGTAGCTCGCTTCTGCCCCACCGGTGGGCGTGGGGGAGGTTGTGAATACTCTTATTTAAAGGTGGCATTGAAAACCTAAGAAATAGGTGCACAAAGGTAGGAATCAAAGACCTTTAACAGCTGACTGTGAGGTGAAGTGTTGGGAGCACTGGAGGCCTACTCTGTGAGGCTGGATGAGGAGAGTGCTCATCTCGGGATCGTGGGGAGCACAGCAGGGTCACGTGCACACAGGGCTCGCCTGGCCAGGCATGGATGTTGGCCGTGACGACCGCGAATGTGCAAACGTGTCCGTGGCGTGCAGGTAATTTTTAAAAGGAACAGAGAATCTAGGTGAAGGGAACACGGGGATTTACAGGGGTTCCTTATCAGCTTTCTGTATAAATTTTCCTATAAACTCTGCTGTAAGTTTATGTCAGACTCAGCTAAAAAAACACACATCAAGGGACTTCCCTGGTGGTCCACTGGTTAAGACTTCACCTCCCAACGCAGGGAGTTCAGGTTTGATCCCTGGTTGGGGAGCAAAGATCCCACAAAAAGGCAAAACAGAAAAAAGAAGTGCTATTGTAGCAAATTTGATACAGACTTTAAAAAATGGTCCACTTCAAGAAAATCTTCAAAAACAAAACCCACATCAAAATAGCATGCAAAAAAAAAAAAAAAGCATGCAAAATAGAATACAGCTGTGAGGGAAAATGTATGCACACAAAAAAGACTGATATTTTTATATCAAAAATACTAATCATGGTTATCTCTGGGTGGCAGTGTTTTCTTGATTTTACCAAGTTTTTTGTGTCGTTGTGTTGTTCTATGCATCTATCAGCTTACTAATTATGGAGAAGAACACAAGTACTTAGTTTAATAAACACGGACTCCAGTAGTTATTTAATAATTATCTAATGGAAACGTCTCTGGTAGCGCCGTCAGTACAGCGTCTGCCTGCAATGCAGGAGACCCACGTTCGATTCCTGGGTTGGGAAGATCCCCTGGAGAAGGAAATGGCAACCCACTCCAGTGTTCTTGCCTGGAGAATCCCAGGGACGGTGGAGCCTGAGGGCTACAGTTTATGGGGTCACACAGAGTCAGGCACGACTGAAGCGACTCAGCAGCAAGAGTCGGACACGACCAAGCACACAGCATGCGCGGCAGACACACACACAGAAACACCTGAGGCCTCTCATGGACTCCCGCTCCACCCAGACAGCCCCTGGCTTCCGTGAAGGACCATGGCCTCTGGGCAAGGACAGGCACTGAGGCGTGATGGCTTCTGGTCCCACTTTGGGCAGGTCCTTTATCCAAGTTGACAACATCAGTTGAGAGCCACATCAGATGCTTAGAACATCAACAGCTCGAGGTTGAGACATCCTTCATGGCCGTGGAGTTCACTTCCTGGCGCTCTGGACAGCTCCCCCTCCAGTGCCTGGCCTCAGCTGGTCCCTGCTTGGCAGCTCAGCCTGTGGAAAGGCCTTTCTTCACTTGGAGTCCAGATCTGATGGCTGCTCTGTTCCTCAGAGACGTGCCCGACCAAGACCGCCAGTGAGGGGCTCTGAAGTGTGTGCCCTGAGCTCCTGTGAGGCGTGCTTCCCCAGCCCAGCTCTTTCCCCCAGCCCCAGACCCGCCCCTCCGGCTCTCCTGTTCTCTGTTCTCGTCCGTCTCACTGAGACCTCGCACGCAGTGTTTCTAAAGCGTGGCTGTCCTCTCCCCCCGTCCAGGACCCGGGAACAACACGTGCCATCACCTGTCCCTGCTACCGTGATGGATAAGTTAGGGAGGGAGCTCTTGGTCACGGCTGTAGGCTCTTGCTTGCTCTTGCTCACTGCCTCCGAGGCACGGCTTCTCCTGGCTGCGGTGCGCTGGTGAGGAAACTCACAGCTAAGACCTGGGCACCTCTGCTTGGACAGACGCGCAAAATACAGTGACTGTATCCAGATGAAAGAGTGGCTCCTCTCGGCAGGTCCAGTGACCGAAGCATGAGGGGTCAGAGTCAGAGCGCTGGTCGTGGCAAAAGGACGACAGAGGGAGAGAGGGGCGTGAGCCTCCCGTGCCAGCCGGAGCGGGAAAGGGGCCGGGCCAGACGTCCCAGCAGGCTGTGCCCGGAGCCCCTCACACTCGGCGCCACTGAGTGGGAATCACCGGAGCTGGAACTTGAGGCTGAACTCCCGTCTGCGGTGGGGGAATCCATTAGAATCGAGGAACAGATGAAGCCTTGCGGAGAGAAGCCACAGGCCGAGAGAGTGGAGAGCCTAAGCTACTCCATCTTGTAAAAGAACTCCATTTTGTAAAGTTCCGGGCAAAAAGACTTAGACTTTGGATATTACCTAACCTTGCCCCACTGCCCCCGAGCCAATCGGCCCTCAGGTTAAACCTCCTGACTTTACATTCGGGAACTTGTGATTTACCTTGAAAGTAAAAACCAATCAGGAATCAACACACAACCCTATAGAAGAAGGTAACCAATCGGATGTCCTTCAGCCTGAAAATCCCCCTTCACCCGAATATTCCCTATATAAGCAACGTAACCCCAAACTCGGGGCCCCTCCCTATAGCCGCTGCGTCGGTAACGGTGGGAGCCCCAGCTCGAGCTTGGTAATAAAAACTCTCTTGCTTTTGCATCGGATATCGGCTCCCTGGTGGTCATTGGGAGATTTCGCGACTTGGGCATAACAAGAGCAGAGCAGGGTGGTCTGAGCGGACGGCAGTGCTAGGTGGACGCGTTGAAGTGGTGACGGAAGCCAGCCCGCTACTGCGTCCAGAACCGAGGGCTGAGAGCCCTGCACCGGCGTCCCCTCCCTTGTTGGCAGGGAGCTGTGGCAGCCGGAATGCTGGGTCCGGCTCCCCCCAGGCGTGGGCCGTGCTCGCGGGGCTGGTGTGGGGCACGGAGCCGAGGTCACAGTGGCGAGGGCGGGACAGGTCCCCCAGGAGGCTGCACTGACGGGGGTGGGGGCGGGATAACCGAAGGGTCTGCCGCGCTCCCTCTCTCTCCCTGGACGTTAGGGCAGGGGTGTGTTGGTGTCCTCTGTGACCCCCTTCGAGGAAATGGCCGGGCGTGTCCTGGACCCCTGGAGGGGGAGCTGGGGAGGCTGCCTGGAGGAAGCCCTGTTCCCACTGACGTTTGTCAGCAGGACAGCCTGCGTGTCTCCCGAGCGTGGTGGGTGGGCGGCCGCTGTGCTGCCTTCATCCGCTGGGCACGTGCAGCGCTCTTTCCCATGAGGCGTGCCTGTGCTCAGCCAGGCAGTCAGGTCTGCCTCTTCGCGACCCGTGGTCCCAAAGTCACCGTAACGCTTCAGGCCCATCAGGAATTATATTAAAAAAAAACAAATATTGAACAAGCCACTCAGTCATTTCTGCCTCTTTGCAACCCGTGGTCCCAAAGTCACAGTAAGGCGTCAGGCCCATCAGGAATTATATTTAAAAAAAAAAACCAAATATTGAAACACTTATACACTGCTGGTGGGAATGTAAAATAGTGTGGCTGCTGTGGAAAACTGAGGTTCCCCCCAAAATTACCTAGAGTGTCCATGCTGCTGCTGCTGAGTCGCTTCAGTTGTGCCCGACTCTGTGCGACCCCACAGACGGCAGCCCACCAGGCTCCCCCGTCCCTGGGATTCTCCAGGCAGGAACACTGGAGTGGGTTGCCGTTTCCTTCTCCCATGCATGAAAGTGAAAAGTGAAAGTGAAGTCGCTCAGTCATGTCTGACTCTTCGCGACCCCATGGACTGCAGCCCACCAGGCTCCCCCATCCCTGGGATTCTCCAGATGAGAATACTGGAGCGGGGTGCCATTGCCTTCTCCGATAGAATGTCCACATGATCCAGCCATTCCTTTTCTGGGTGTATTGCGGAAAGAACTCAGGTATTTATACAAGGATGTTCACAGCCGTGCACCCCAGGTGGCTCAGTGATAAAGAATCTGCCCGCCAGTGCTGGAGGCGGAGGCTTCATCCATGGGTTGGGAAGATCCCCTGAAGGAGGAAATGGCAGCCTGCTCCGGTACTCTTGCCTGAGAAATCCCATGGACACAGGAGTGTGGCGGGCTACAGGCCAGGGAGTCGCAAAGAGTGGGACACAGCCGAGCGATTGGACATGGACACATGGAGTAAGCAGCGAAGAAAGCAGTGAAGAGTGACTGCTCTGAGGAGCAGCCTTGGGGTCAGGAAGGGCTGGGGTGGCTGGCTTGGCTAAAGCCCTTTAGCACTACTATTTTCTAACCATACGCATGCGTAAACCGTGCAAAAGATCACACTGCAGAGTGACCTGTCATCTCTGACCCCATCTTTAAAAGGAGCCCAAACCCCAACAGACCATCCGTCTGTGTACAGGTCCTCTGAGCACCGGGAGTCGTGAAAGCGGGCGCTGGTGTCCGGGAGCAGCAGTGGAGGGCGGGGAGAGGCCCACACCCGTCCTCCGTGCTGTGCTGCCTGGCGTGACCGCAGACCGCCTGGGTGAATTTTCTGTCTTTCTCATTCCTTCTCTCTAAGCCACTCGAGAGTGAATCGAAAACATTGTTGTTTAACCTCTGACTTCAGGGTGTATTTCCTGAGATCACAGGCTCTTGTTCAGTTGCTAAGTCCTGTCATTCACTGTCTCCCAGAGTTTGCTCAAATTCATGTCTGCGGAGTCCGTGACGCCATCCAGCCATCTCATCCTCTGTCTCCCCTTCTCCTCCTGCCCTCCGTCTTTCCCAGCATCAGGGTCTTTTCCAAGGAGTCGGCTCTTCGCATCAGGGAGCCAAAGTATTGCAGCTTCAGCTTCAGCCTCAGTTCTTAAAGTGAATATTCAGAGTTGATCTCCTTTAGGATGGACTGACTGGTTTGATCTCCTGGCAGTCCACGGGACTCTCAAGAGTCTTCTCCAACACCACAGTTCGAAAGCATCAATTCTTCGGCACTCAGCCTTTTGGATGGTCCAAGTCTCACATCTGTACGTGACTACTGGGAAAGCCATCAGCTTGACTATACAGACCTTTGGCAGCAAAGTGATGTCTCTGCTTTTTAATGTGCTGTCACAGCTTTCCTTCCAAGGAGCAAGCATCTTTTTAATTTCATGGCTGCAGTCACCATCTGCAGTGACTTTTGAGCCCAAGAAAGTGAAGTCTGTCACTGCTTCCACTTTTTCCCCGTCTATTTGCCATGAAGCGATGGCCCTGGATGCTGTGATCTTTGTTTATTTCACGTTGAGTTTCAAGCCAGCTTTCTCACTTGCCTCTTTTACCTTCATCAAGAGGCTCTGCAGTTCCTCTTTGATTCTGCCATTAGAGTGGTGTCATCTGCATATTTGAGGCTGTTGATATTTCTCCCAGCAGTCTTGATTCCAGCTTGTGAGTCTCTCAGCCCAGCATTTTGCATTTTGTACTCTGCATAGAAGGTAAATAAGCAGGGTGACAATATGTAGCCTTGTACTCTTTCCCAATTTTGAACCAGTCAGTTTTTCCACGTCTGGTTCTAACTGTTGCTTCTTGACCTACATAAAGGTTTTTCAGGAGACAGGGAAGGTGGTCTGGTATTCCCGTCTCTTTAGGAATTTCACACAGTTTGTTGTGATCCACATAGTCAAAGGCTTTAGCGTAGTCAGTGAAGCAGAAGTAGATGTTTTTCTTGATCTCCCTTGCTTTCTCCATGATCCAGCGAATGTTGATAATTTGATCTCTGGTTCCTCTGTACCTTTGAGGCCCAGCTTGTACATCTGGAAGTTCTCAGTCCACATACTGCTAAAGCCAAGCTTGAAGGATTTTGAGCATAACCTTGCTAGCATGTGAAATGAGCACAATTGTGCAGTAGTTTGAGCATTCTTGGCACTGCCCTTCTTTGGGATTGGAATGAAAGCTGACTCTTCCCAGTCCTGTGGCCACTGCAGAGTTCTGATACTAAACCAGAGTACTGTTACCAAAATCTAGAAATTGGACATTGATACAACCCTGTTATCTCACGTGCAGCCCATGGCCAGGTTCTCCCAAGTCACAATAATGTCCTTTCTGGCCAAGATCCATAGGGCTTCCCTGCTAGCTCAGCTGGTAAAGAATCCACCTGCAGTGCAGGAGACCCGGTTCCATTCCTGGGTCAGGAGATCTGCTGGAGAAGGGATAGGCTGCCCACTCCAGTATTCTTGGGCTTCCCTCGTGTCTCAGCTGGTAAAGAATCTCCCTGCAGTGTGGGAGACCTGGGCTTGATCTCTGGGTTGGGAAGATCCCCTGGAGAAGGAAACAGCTACACACTCCGGTACTCTGGCCTGGAGAATTCCATGGATTATGGTCATGGGGTCGAAGAGAGTCAGACACGACTGAGTGACTTTCACGTCCAAGATCCATTCGAGGACCACGCGTTGCATTTCATTTTCACGTCCTTTAAGTCTCTTGATCGGGAGCAGTTTCTTAGCCCTTGTCTTTCTGACCTTGATATTTGTAAAGAGCACAGGCCAGTTGCTTTTTAGACAGTCCCTCCTAGGTCTGCCTGACGTTTCCTTCTTGTTACATGCGGCCTTTGCGTTTTTGGCAGGAACACTGTCTATCATACTGGGTCTGCCTCAGGTCACCTCGGCACGAGGTCCTGGTGCCACTGTGTCCCGACATTGCTGATGTTAGGTGGGGTCGCTTGGTGACACCGGAAGTCTGCCAGCCCTGCCCCCTATAAAGTTACTGTCCGGTGGTGAGTGAGTCAGTGTGGGGCTAAGTCGTTCACGTCACTTTATTCACAGCGTGTGAATTTCTGCTCTTCAGCAAAGTGACTGAGTGATACATACATATACTGTTCGCAGTCTTTCCCATTATGGGTTGTCCCAGGATACTCATACCCGGTAGGACTTGGGGTTTATCCAGTCTGTACACAAAAGCTCATGCGTGTACTCACCCCATCTCCCACTCCCTCTCCTCGGCAGCCGCACACCTGCGAAGCTGTTTCCGTTTCACAGACAGGTTCACTGTGTCATGGTTTAGACTCCACATCTCAGTGGCAGCACGTGGTGTTTGTCTCTCTCTTTCCGACTGCCTGGTCCTCTCTGGCGCCTCCACGCTGCTGCAGACGGCGCTCTCCCATTCTCTTTGATGACTAAGTGGTGCGCCTCCACTGTGTGTGCGTGGGATGTCTTCTGTGTCCATCCCTCTGTTGTTGGGCGTGTAGGTTGTTTTGCAGTTTTGTGTACTTGTTTATTTACTTTGGGTGCCTGGACAGTGACCTGAACCCTGGACCCTCAGAGTAAAGCTCTGATGCTCTGCCGACAGAGCTGCCCAGGCATTCGGCCAGCGTGTCTTCTTTTAAGCCAGGCGAGAATGACAAGGAAGCACTTAAGAAGACGGTTTGGTCAAGGCCAGCATCCAGAACCTGCCATCCCTCCTGCTCCTCCGCTCCCCAGGTCCCTTGGTCACCGCTCGCATCCCGTCCATCGCTGCCCTGGGTACTGCACAGCCAGGGTCGGAAGGAGGCCCTGCACACAGTTCTTCAAGCCTGAGGCCTCAGCGATGCGAAGGCAGTGTTCCTCCAGCTGTTATGAGAATCTAAGACAGAGGAAACAGAAGTCGTTTGGGTTGGAGAGCAGTGAGCTGCCGCTGAGCCCAGCAGACATCCTCTCCCCCGCAGGCCCGCCTGTGGGTGCCCAGCCGGCGCCCTGGGTCAGCACTGAGACCCCCGGCGTGGGGGGCGTACACACTGAGGCACTGGCTCCTCAGGAGGCTGGCTCGGACAGCTCTGAGCCTGAGTCTCAGGCCACACGGGTCCCTGGCTTTTGAGAAGGGACTCAGCCTGTGCTCAGGCAGCCTCCCAACTCCCGCACCACCCCAGCTGCACTTTCTCTCTTGTTTTCCTGGGATATTGACTGCAGCCCCGAGAGGAGGCCAAGAAGCTCGGACAGGCCCCTGCCTCCTCTCTGCCGCTGAACCTGAAGGCACCCTCTTCCTTTTGGCCTGCGCCCTGGAGGAAGCGGCCAGCGTGGACATCCAGCCCCCAGACCTGGCACCTCCCCTGGGTGCTCTCGGCAACACACCAGCCCCTCCAAGGGGAAGCAGGACCAGGGGGTGCGACAGCCACTAGGAGGAAGTGGCTTGGAAGAGCTTCTCACTTCTCCAAAGTCCCTCTCCCTGGTGTGCTTCAGGGTCTGCCTGCGACATATACGGTGGGGGTGGGGGGGCCAAAGACCGCAGCAACCAGGGAAGAATCCCAGCTGCGTCACCGACCGCTGGCAGCCATGTGACGCCAACAGGCCCCCTCAGTCATCTGAGCCTCACTCTCCATCCTAACGTGGGGGCAGAGTTAAGCAACGCCTGCTGCTGCCACAAGGACCAGATCTCATCTCGCGGTGGGGCTTCCAGATCTTAGGAATCGGCATGCCACCTGCGGGATTCTGGCCATCGCCTCATGCCACTTCTGCTATTATTTCCCTAGTAATTCTCCGTAATTGGTTTTCCTTTCTAACATGTTCTGAAGAAATATTGATCATGAAATTCAGTTTGTTTCACATGTCATATTTTCCTACTCCACCTTAAAACAAGTAGATAATGATTAAATTGAAAAAAATCCACTGTGGTCCCCAGTGGGGTCCTGGATGCAGCGTGGGGGCCCCTCCTCTGTCCTCCCCACACCAGCAGTCCTCCCCAACAACCCCCCAGAGGCTGACTGAACCTCCGGTGGCTTTGTTTGTAGGGAATAGAAGGAGGCCCCCAGTGTCTAGGATGAAAGGCGTTTCAACTCAGTCCGTGCGTTGCTACAGACACTCCTCGGGCCCGAGTCGTATGGCGTCGGGCCGGGACGGTATGGTCCTTGCGCTCTGTGTGCACGGAGGCTACCCGGCAGCAGCAGGATTTCTGCAGCGCAGGCTGTCTGCTCGCCCTGAGCCCCCTCGGAGGCGGCCTGCGCGCCACGGGGGCCGGCCAGGCCCCGGGAGCTGCTTGATGGGCGGTGTCCACGTTGCTTCTTCAGCGTAACAGCAGGAGGCTCTCCAGAACGCAGGCAGAGCCTAGACTCGAGCCACCTTTTAGGTGGAATACGGCTGAATGGCCAGCTCTGACTGCAGGCCTCTGCATCAGTCAGGGTCCAGTTAAGGAAACAGAAGCCATTCCCGCAATTCTAATCGGAAAGGGACTTAACCCAGGGCGTTAGATGCTCCCAGAGTCACTGCCGGCTCCGGGGTGGGGGCAGGGCGGGGGCCGGGGCTCTGAGCCGCAGGGCGCCGGGAGCCGGGTTCCCTGCGCAGCTGGGCCGCTGGTAGAGGGGAAGGGGTCTTGTGTCGCGTGCCCGCGTCCTGGTTCTGAGAGCAGCTGCAGGAGCACCCTGACTACTCCTGGGTCAGCGCCACGGGCACGGCTGCCTTGTAGGCGCGACTTCACCTGGAGACAGCACGGAAACCCGACAGGCAGCGCCTGCCTGGGGCGGCGCGGCGCCGGCTGTTCTTCCTGCGCCCCTGTAGCAGGGAGGCGGACCCAGAAGAGACACCCACTCTGCAAAAGGTGACCGTCTAGGAGGCCGTGTGTGTGTTCCACTGTCTCAGGCTTCCCTGTGACAAGGTAGCCTGTTCCCAGCCTCTTTTGGGGAGGGTTGTCTTTTTTAATGCCTTTTTGAAATTTTAAACTATTTTTTACTTATTTATTTTTGGTTGTACTGAGTCTTTGTTGCTGTTTGTGGGCTTTCTCTAGTTGTGGCAAACGGGGGCTACTGTCTGGTTGCGGTGTGAAGGCTTTGCCTTGCAGTGGCTTCAGTAGTTACAGCTGCCGGGCCCTAAAGAGCAGGCCTAACTGCTCCACGGCAGGCACGCTCTTCCCAGACCAGGGATGGAACGTGTCCCCTGCACTGGCAGGCGCACTCCTAACCGCTGGAGCACCAGGTGGGTCCCATGCCCAGCTTTAAAGGAGTTTCACCAAGGCGCAGAAAGCTCGCTGCATGACAGTGCTCATCCTCGTGGACTATGAGAGATGGTCTAATAGTAAAGCAACATGGGAGAGAGTAAAGAAACTCATTAAGTCTCAGGAAGATTTCACCCACTAGAATAATGACAGTTATGTGTCAATGAATACTACGCTTTGAAGGTATGCTAAATCAAGAAAGATGATAAAACAAGACTGTTGAGTCTTAGAGATGCACCGATGAATAAAACATGGTCTTGGGCTTCCATAGTGGTCCAGTGGTTGAGATTCTGTGTTTCCACTTCAGGGGGCAGAGGTTTGATCCCTGGTGAGAGAACTAAGATCCCACATGCCACAGCAGCAAAAAAAAAAAAAAAGAAAGAAAGAAAGAAAGAAAGAAAACCTCACGGTCCTGTTACGGCTCTCTGCTACGGGACCTGCAAGCACTCCTATGCAGTTAAACGCATAACCAGCTGCCGGTCAGTTGGGAGGAGGGAGAAATAGTTTGTAATTTTTGTCAGTTTCTGTGGTGCAAACACTTCCCCCGTGGCTGATTTCAAGCTACCAGTGGAGCCGTACTGAACGGGGAATTGTACACAAGTGACTGTTGAGAGCCAACAGCAGCTGGCTCCTTCTGTCCCCGGAGCCCTCCTCCTCTTTATGTGGACCAGCTGGGAGGGGGTTTTAAGTGAATAGTCATGTCTTCATGGGATGGGATGCTAACCAGTCATGAGCAGACGATTTTTTGAAATAATCAGTCAAAGTTGAGAAACATTCAGGTTTAGTTGCAAGTCTAAAACACGAGCACGTGTGAGCAAGATCGGTGAAAATGTCAGTGTAAGGGCTCCAGACCCTGCCTCCTCCATAAAGTCAACCGGAAAATGGGCAAAAAGTGTCCCCTTTCTGAAGTGTGGAAATTAGCCAAATAGCTGGAGCAGCCTGGAGGGCATTTATTCGAGGATAACGTTGACAGAGCGCCTGCTGACATTTGCCTCTGCCCTGGACGCGTCCGTGGCCCCCAGGTCCACAGCCACCTCAGGAACAACAGCTCGCGTTCCCGGCGCCGCCCGCCGGCTGCCAGAGGGACAAGAGGCGCTGGAGCCCGCTCCAGGACACGCGCTCCAGTGGGGCCCTCGTGTGACTGTGCGGGGCTCCCCGGAAGCCCTCGGGCCAGGCTGCCTGGGAGCTCACTCAGTGTGGAAGGCTTCTCTCCAGAGAGGACGTTTTGCAGAAGCCGTCACCCGGCTTCCCCGCCGGCTCAGTGGTAGAGAACCCGCCTGCGCGCGCAGGAGACACAGGTTCAGTCCCCAGTCCAGGAGGGTCCCACGTGCCGCGGGGCAGCTAAGCCTGTGGGCCACAACGGCTGAGCCTGCGCCCTGGAGCCCCGAGGCCACAACTTCCGAAGCCTGCGTGCCCCGCAGCGCGAGCTCCACCCGACAGGAGCCGCCGCAAGAGGAGCGCGTGCCCGCACCTGGAGGAACCCCGCGGAACGGAGGCCTGGCACAGCCACAAATGAAGAAGATTAACCCTCGTAAATGAGCGATTACAGACAAGTGTCTTAACTCTGCGACTGTCAGAGGCAGCAGATAAGAGTCCGGTCAAACACCAGACCTAAAGAAAGCAGAGGCTTGAAAGAGCAGGTTAGGGAACAGAGCCCCTGAGGGCTTTGGAGGCGCTGGCGTCCTCGGGCGCGTGGGCGGCTGTGCTCACCTGTGGGCCTGTGTGCCCGGGGATGTGCGCTTGCTCAGGACAGAGCTCAGAAGGCCCTAAGCGCTCGCCTCCGGTTGACCTCAGAGCCTCGCACACACAAGGCAAGGACGCCTAAGGTGCAGCCGTAATCTGCCTGCCTGTAGCCTGCAAGCCGGTCCTAACACGCACTCCGAGCCCCGTGGCAGAGACTGGGAGAGGTATTTGTTCCAGGCGTTTGAAGACGACGCTGTCCCGTGAGCCGACCACTAGCCTAACTGACGAGAGACGGTAGTGGCCTGATGTAACAAAGGACGCAGACACCGTAGCGTCAGTTCAGCACAGTCGCTCGACAAGCAACCGTGACGACGGCAGACCTCGGGAACGGACATCTTATTTCTAAAGCTGTTCATTCAGTCGTTTAAAATATTCAGTTCTCAGCAACAACAAAACGAGAACACTTCCCAGCTCATTCTCTGAAAGCAGACTTACTCTGTCACTGAAACCAGACACCGCAAGAAACTACAGACCAATATCTCTTGAGATTGTTGTATATTTTGCTGTGGTGGTTTAGTTGCTAAGTCATGTCTGACTCTTTGTGGCCCCATGGACTGTAGCCCGCCAGGCTCCTCTGTCCACGGGATTCTCCAGGCAAGAACACTGGAGTGGGTGTAAAGAGGATTATACACCATGGCCAACTGGGATTCATCTCAGGATGCACAGCTGGTTCAACATACGAAAACCCAAATCGATCTACAGATTCAACGCAATTTGTATCGAAATCCAGCTGCCTTTTTTTTTCAGTCATTGACAGGCTGATCCTAATATTAATATGGAAATGCAAGGGACCCATCATAGTCAAGACAGTCTTGAAAAATAAGGACAAAGTTGGAAGAGTTCATTCTCCCCAGTTTGAGAAGTAGCTGTAACCCAGGCAGTGTGGTGCTGGCATCGGGGCAGACATGTGGATTAATGGAACAAGCTGGGGAATCCAGGAGTAAACCCACTCACCTGTAGGCAGCTGCTTTCAAGGAGGTTGCCAGGCCATTTACTGGGATCAGAACACGCTTGTCAATAGATGGTGCTGGGGCCATGGCAAGAGAATGAAGTTGACTCCCTGACCATCCTGTGTACAAACGTGAATTCAAATTGATCAAAGGCCCAAGTGTAGCCACTGACACTGCAAAACTTTTAGAAGAAAATATGAGAATTCCCTGGCGGCCCAGTGGCTGGGGCTCTGTGCTTTCACTCCCAAGGCCCCAGGGTCAGTCCCTGGATGGGGAGTTGGGATCCTGTGAGCTGCATGGTGTGGCCAAAAAAGCAAAAAAGAAGAAAACAGATGGAAACGTTTTCGCCTTTAGAGTACACAGTGGTTTCTTAGGTATGACATCTAAACCACAAGCAGCCAAGGATAAAATTATTGGGACTTCATCAAATTTTAAAGGTTTCATATGTCAAAGAACTCTGTCAAGAAAGTTAAAAAAATCCACAGGATGGAAGAAGATATTTGCAAATCATATATATGCAAAGGATATAATACCCAGAATGTATAAAGAACAGTTACAACTCAATAATAAGACAACCCAGTTGAAAAATGGGCATAGGATTTGAATGGACATTTCTCCAAAGAAGGTGTATAGAAGTTCAGTAAGCACATGAAAAATATACCCAACTTCATTCATCACTAGGAAAACGCAAACCAAAATCACAATGAGAAACCATTTCACACCCACTGGGACGAGTAAAGGGAAAGCAAAGTGGGCAGTAACAAGTGTTGTCCAGGATATCAAGCAACCAGAGCTCTCATTCATTGCTGGTGAGCATGTAAAATGGCGCAGCAGCCTCAGAAAAGAGCTTGGAGGTTCCTCAAAAAATTAACATAGCATTACCACATGACCAGCCGGGTGTATACCCAGGAGAGTTGAAAACACATGTTCACAAACATGTGTACGTGAATATTATTAATAGCAGCATGATTCCTGATAGTTGGAAAGTATAACAGATGTGCATGGACTGATGACTTAATGAACAAAATGTGTCCATCCACATAGTGGGGCTTTTCTCGGTCATGAGAAGAAATGACATGCTATAACACGGATTCCAGTGAACCTTGAATACAAGGCCGCAAAGCACACGCAGCTCCTATGCACGCAGATGTGTAACGGCCTGATACTTCATGGGTGCATTTATATGCAATATTCAGAACAGACAGTGCTTGCAGACAACGTAGGTCAGTGGTCTCTGGGCTGGGAAAGAGGGAACAGGGAGTGGCTGCTCACGGCACAGTGTTTTATAGAGTCTTGAAAATGCCAGGAGTTGGTGATGGACAGAGAGGCCTGGCGTGCTGCAGTTCATGGGGTTGCAAAGAGTCGGACACGACTGAGCGACTGAACTGAACTGAACTGAACTGAAAATGTCGCGGAGTAAGTGGTGGTCTCCCCACAGCCCTGTGAACATACTAGAAGCCACCGAGTTGCACGCTTTAAAACTGGTTTTGTGGAGTAAGAACCATCTCCAATTAACAAAACACAAGTAGGCTACAAGACAGTCTTGCCTGTAAGTGGTCGCTAGGTGCCTCCAAAGTGACCCCGAGTGGTTTTCTTCCCCTTGTGTATCACTCATGCTTTGGTGCGGGCCAGACTTAGCGATTCACTTGTGTTAATAACACACAACACAGCAGAAGTGGTGGAAGGTCACCTGTGGTGTTAAGTTGAAAGAAGATGGAGCTTCTCCACTGCCCTTCCTCTACGCACATCCCTCCCTCTGAGGGGGGCAGCTCCACGCCCTGAGTCCTCTGTGGGGCTCCCACGTTAGGGGGGACTGCTGCCTCAGACAGGCCAGCTCAGCCCCACTGCCCGCCAGCAGCCACGTGGGTCAGCACCCAGGGGTCCTTGCCCAGCCAAGCCCCGAGGTGATCACAGCTTCAGCCAACGCGGCAGCTGCAGCCAGACTTGTCGAAACCGTGAGAGCTGAGTGCTCATCTTTCATAGCTGCTGAGTTTTAAGGTGATTTTTATATTTTCTGAAGTTAAGTAATGTGGTATGTTGTGTCAGACATAGACAGAAGACACGGACGATGAATACCACTTATTATTTTACCAGTTATCTCTAGGTAGAAGGATGGTTGGTGCCTCACTTTCCTATCCACAGATGCCCAATTTTCCTAAAATGTTCAATAATGGACCTATGCTGTTTACAGAGTCAGGGAGAAGGTGAAAGTGACAGCTGATCTTAGGAGACTTGGGGACCATTTGGTCCCACATTTGGTAAAATGGGCAGAATATAAAAGCGGTGTGCGCGGAGCTCCCTCGTGGCCCAGTGGTTAGGACACCGCGCTCACTGGCAAGGGCTCGGGCTCCACCCCTGGCTGGGGAACTAAAAGCTCACAAGCTGCTCGGTGCGGGTCTGTATTCTGTTATCACTGCATAAAAATTCCATCTGCGTTTGAATGAGGCCTGGACAGGAAAAGTCAAAACATTTAGTTCTTTTGGAATCTCTATCTTAAATAAGCAAATGCATTGTTAATTGCGATGTCTAATTATTGGCTTGCATTAGCCGTAACATGGAAAGTAAAGAAAGGTCCTTCTGGCAGACACTGGAGGGAGACAGGGTGGACCCCAGCCCCAGGCGGCAGGGGAATGGGGATGCCATAGGGAACGCGGAGGTTGGGGTTTGGAATGGACCGAAGGATGAACCCAGGAGAGGACTAGGAGGGGACAGTTGGGTCCTGGTGCCTGGCTTCACACGAGGACAGAGGGAGATGGTCCAGATAACTGCCTCACACTTGAGAACACAGGAGAGGAAAATGCAGCATTGATACAGCTTCCCCCACTGGTTGAGAGTAAAGTGTTAAGTCAGGATCAGACGCGCAGACACAGCTCACAGCTCTGGCGGCCGACTCTGAGATGCTGAGTGTGCTTCCTGGGAAGAACCTGCGGGGGGCTGCGGCTTGCTGCTCCTGCTGCTCAGAGCTTGCGCTGCCTCTAACAACTTGCAGCAGAACTCACGGGAAATGCTATTTCCACTTTCTGCCTTTTTCTTATAAAAGTGAAAATCCTCTTTGGATTTCTTTCGGTTAGTAAAAACAGGTACTAACGTAGGGCTTTCTTAAAATTGGAGTGGCATAAAGCGACCGTTTAAAAAGTGGGGAATGCCTGCATCGGGTCATTTTGAAAGTTTTCCATAACTGTCTGTGTTCTATTTGCCTTGTTTCTTCCAAGAATAGACTAGAGACCTGGCCTTTTAGGGTGCTCACCAGTGCATTCAGAGGGGGAGGAACGTCTAACCGTGAGATGATGGGTGTTAACAGTCAGCGCTGTTCATTAGCGCTCAGAGTCCTCTCCTTTCAGGGACGGGTAAGATCCTGCTTCCCTACCTCGTGGAGGTTGCTGTGACCCCGGGTGGGGAGGGGGCCAGTGCAGGGAGGCACCGCGGCTCACGTGTGGGTGGGGTCTCCGGGGGGGCAGTACAGGAGTGGGCCACACCACAGCTGAGACACAGCAGGCAGGTGGCCTGCAGGGGTGGGGGCTGGCACAATCGGCTCAGATTCCTGAGTTAGAATGGCGTTAAAACGCAGCTGGGTGACGGTGGATACACAGACCTGCACGGATGCACTTACCTAGCGCGCAGCGTGCACACATGTGCACACACGCAGAGGGAGTGCAGCTAAGACTGAGGAGCGCAAAAGACCACAGCGTCAGCGCCCTCGCGGGGGCGGCCTTGGGACAGGCCGAGCGTCTGGACGGTTTCTCACACCTGCATGTGGGTTTACGGTCAGCTCCGGAAAACCAGAAAGTGACCGAGTCGCTCCTTTCCCAGGAGTTTTCAGTCTTCCTGGTCACCTCGGGGGAAATTCTTGGGACGCTGGCAATGCGCATGTCGCATTTCTCTAGAACTTGTAAATATGCATTTTGAATAGAGAAACTGTAGGCTTCCTTAAATGGCAACCTACTGCAGTGTTCTTGCCTGGAGAATCCCAGGGACAGGGAAGCCTGGTGGGCTGCCGTCTACGGGGTCGCACAGAGTCGGACACGACTGCAGTGACTTAGCAGCAGGCTTCCTGCTCAAGACTTTCAGGAGACCACAGCCACGTATAAGTCAACAGTCTTATTTTTGTGATGCTCGCCTTGCCAGTCATCTTCTCCGTTTGGCAAGGGAGACTCATCCCCTTATGACGCTGATACAAAGGTTTATTTACAAAAAGTTTAAATTTTTAAAAATCAACTCCCTTTCCATAACTAGCAGTATTGATGGCATGGGATATATCAAAAAAATCATGAAGATGGTATGCCAATGATAGAATTTGAGGGAACACAGATCCCTCGGGAAAAAAGTGAAGTTTTGAAAGAAGTTTAATGTTAATCGGTTGAAGAATCTCAGTGTCTTGTAACATAAATACAAAATACGCCATGAGTTCGATCCCTGGGTTAGGAAGATCCCCTGGAGGAGGGCATGGCGACCCACTCCAGTATTCTTGCCTGGAGAATCCCATGGGCAGAGAAGTCTTGCGGAGTATGATCCATAGGGTTGCAAAGAGTTGGACACGTCTGAGCAGCTTAACACACATGTGCCATGGGTAGCAGGTTTCCTAATGGCATTAAATATTCTGAAGTGCATGTATGGTTGAAAAAGCACTGAAATAATACATAAGTGTACAACTCAATAAACTTCTCCCCAAGTGGACCATAAACGCCCTATGATTCCAGTCTATAGCAGAACTTTTACGTGGAAATTGACAAGCTGAGTCTAAAACTTATATAGAAATGCAAACGGCCAACGATCGAAAGGCCTTCCAGAAGGGGAGGAGGAGAAAGTTGGAGAACTTACCCGCCAGATCTCAGGACCTCCCATGTAAGTAGCGTAATTAATCCAGCGTGGTGTTGGCATAAAGTCGGGCAGACAAATCCGTGGAACAGGATGGTCTAGAAATAGACCCGTAAATCTACAGTCATCTGACTTCTGGCAAAGGTGGCGCCTGAGGGCCGTGGGGGAAGGGCGTCTTTTGAACAGATCCCTCAGATGGTGCCCTGGGAGCCGCGACACCTCTGTGGGGCCTGCGTGAGCTACCCACAGAGCCCCGTGGGCTTTCCCCTCGCCTGGGTCCACGGTAGGGCAGGGCTGGCCAGGCTAGAACTCTTCGGCCCCTCCAGCTCATCCTCCTCAGGTGCCCCGTCCCTGGCCAGCCCTCCCGGCCGCAGCGCCAGCAAGAGAGCCGTGGTCTGCAGCCTCCATAACAGCCCACGGTTCTCCTGCCAGGCGTGCGCGTCCTTCCGTGGTCCTCGCGCACTGAGTCAGAGCTACCCCGGGTGAGCCCGAGTTCTGCAGAGGTGATGACGGGGGACGTGTCAGAGACTGTGGCACCGCCTTGGCCTTTTAGGTGGTTTTCTCAGGCGGAAGCAGCTGCCACGTTGTGTGGATGTGAGCAGCCCCGTAGAAAGGCCGAGTGGAGGAAAGCGTGCGTGTCAGTACCGGTCACCGTTGTGTGAGCCAGCCCCAGGCGAACCCTCCGCTCATCCCTCAGCCGAGGAGTCCCTCTGCCGTGGCCCAGGCAGTGTGGAGGATACAGGGGTCGTGCTCACGACCCACTGTCTGACCTCCTGGTCCACGGGAGTCATGAGATAAGAGATGAGCACAGGGTTTCGGCACTTAGGCTTGGGGGTGTTTTGCTTTGCAGTGACGCGCTGATACAGTGGCTTAAGCTGATCCCCTTTGGACTGACCTCTTGACTCCAGGAAAAGCCTACAGGGTGGCCTCGCCCAGGCCAGGCGGGTGTGCAAGCAGCCAGCCTGCAGCCTCCTCTCCTCTCAGAGTCCCCTCCTGCCCCTGCCAGGGGGTGGAGGGCAGGGTCCATTCGGAGATTCCCCAGGAAAGGAGAGCCCCATGGGTCCTGTTCCCCTCACCCGAGCTACAAGTCTCACAGAGCCCCCTCCCTTGGGTAACCGGGGTGGAGGGCAGCCCAGTGATGCCCAGCGGCCCCTGGCCCCGTGAACTCTCTCTCTCCCCTCTCTGCGGTGCGGTGGGGGAGGAGGTGAGCCGGGTGGCGGGGCCAGTCCTGCCGCTTCCGCCTGCGACGACACAGGGCCGGGTCTCACCCGTCTTAGCCGGTGTCCCAGTCCTCCTGATGTCAGCTCCTCCACACTCTGTACCCTCAACTGTGGATCTGGACTGTCAATAGCAGGAAAACAGGAAAAGGCTCCATCAACCTCGGGATCAAAGGCACTCGAGACACACCACCAGCCGGCCTTTGTGCATGAGTTTCCTCTCGGCTCCTGCTTCCTTCCCTCCAACTCTGTTCTCCAGGAACACCAACCGGTCAGCAATTTCTGGAACGAGTTATGACATGCTCTCTTTTCTCTAAACCTTTGCACACAGCCGTCCCTCCAGGGTAGTCACCTTCCTCTTGGCCCAGCAGGTTCTTATTCATCCCTCCTGAGTCACCTCGGCACCACCTCCTCTGGGAAGCCCTCCTTGGCTACTCCATCTCCTGGGCAACCTCATGTGTTTCTCCTGCACTGCCCGCAGTCCTTGGCATCCAGTGTTCTTCACGCTGTGTCCGCGGCAGGGCAGACAGCTCGTGGCCAGGTTCATCCTCCCTCTTCCGGAGCACACAGCTGGCGCCTCGCCTGTCGCCCCATTTTGCAGGTCCCCTTGTGTCCAGGTGTGCAGCACAACTAGCTGTCGCCAGAGGAATGTGAGCAGAGGTGGTGTGTGTCACTCCTGCGCCCAGGTGTTTAAGAAGCAGGTGTGCCATCTCCATGGAGCTCCTCCCCTGCTCCCAGCTCTCTACACAGTGACGAGCCCCTTGTGAACAGTGTGGCTGCGGGGTCGCCCACGTCTGCGTGTGCAGGAGAGCCACCTACTTATGTCTTGTTTGAAATCTGACTCCTTGGAGGCCTATTGTTAAAGCAGGTAGGGTTACCTTCTGAAATACAGCACCGTGACTGCGTGTTTCCTAATATAATCTTGCTGGACTAGTCTCAAGGGAGTGGTGGGAGCTCCTAGTGTGAAAGGGGAGAATTAGGGAGACGGCAGAGGAATGAATTTATCAGTCGCTCAGTGAACACTCACTGAGTACCTGTCACGACTCAGGCACTGTTCCAGGCATTGGGGCATTGGAATCTCAGCATCAAATCAGGCAGACAAGGAAGTGGCCTGATTTTGGGAGACAGGGAGGCTGGGGTCACTCCCTACCCACTGACATTGCTGTGTTTCTCCTCGTCACACTTAAAAAAAAAAATTATTTATTCGGCTGTGCCAGGCCCAAATTACAGCATGCAGGATCTTTGATCCTTATTGTAGAATCTTTAGTTGCCCACAAAGCCTTAGCTCTGGCATGTGGGATTCTTAGTTTTGTCACCAAGGATCGAACCTAGGCCCCCTGCATTGGGAGTGGGGAGTCCCAACCAGTGGACCACCAGAGAAGTCCCAGGATAGGACCTTTTGGTTGTAAAGCCTTTAGTTTCTATTCTGACCTATGCGAGTAGTTTGAGCAGGAGAATGCCATGTTATTCTGACGGCTGTGTTGATGCTAGATAGGCAATGCGGTGGGACCAGGAAGCCAAGTTGTCACCATCATCCAGGTGAGAAAGAATGGTGGTTCAGAGCAGGTGGTGGTGGCAGAGAGTGTAAGGGGTCATATTCTGGGTATCTTTCAAAGGCTGTGGATGAGGGGTCCGAGAGAAAGCTTTAGCGTCCTGGAACTGCTGGTGGCTTAGAACAACCGAAATAGATTCTCTGAAATACAAAAGTCATACTCAGCACCAGCCCCCACCCCTGCTGCTGGCGTCCTTTGGACTGTGGCCACTCCATCTCCACGTGGCCTTTTCCTCTTGGTTTATCTCTTACCCGGAGGTAATCCAGAAGGGTCTCTTCTCCAGATCCTTAATTACACCTTCAAATACACTTTTTTCCAAATCAGATCACACCCACAGGTTCCACGATGTGGACATACCTTTTGGGGCGTCACTATTCCACCCACTACAGTAATCAAGAATGATTCCATAGTTATTGTGTCCAGCAACCAAGAGAATGAAGTTCGCAGAAACCAACCCAGGAAAAGGCTATGAGAGGAACACGTTGTTGGAGACGGAGCCAGAGTTCTGAGCAGCTCCTACGGTGCGCACGTGGAGCTAGAGCTGGGTGGGGCGCCCCACCCTCCGCGGAGCTCTCGGGGTTCCCTTTCTTCGCGCTTTTTGATGAGGAGCTGCTTAGGGGCTGGGGCTTCGGTGGGTGGGTCCAGCATGGCGCCGCCCTGCTCCCGGCGGGGCCTCCAAGATGGCCGCAGCTACTGGGGGCAGACATGTTTGTACCACGTGACTCGGGCCGGGGCCGGAGACGGCGGAACGTGACGCACGGCTGAGGTGGGGCTCCGCCCCCACAGCCCTGACGTCGAGCGTCTCGTGACAGGTACTTCCGCTCGGGGCGGCGGCGGTGGCGGAAGTGGGAGCGGAGCCGGAGTCTTGGCCATAAAGCCCGA
>NW_024070193.1:1408070-1491716 GCF_014754425.2 Oryx dammah
GCCGGAGCGGCCCAGTCTGCGCGCCCGGGCGGTGGCCCGCCGGACGGCCGCGGGGGCGCCGCCCACCCCGCCCCGATGCCAGGCCGAGCCGCGTGCCCCCCGTCCCGTGCGCCTAGTGGCAGGCCGGCCGAGGATCCCGGACGCCGGGAGCCGGCGGAGAGCAGGTCACGTGCCCCCAGCTCCCCCGGGGACCGCGGGCTCCCGGGACGCGGAGCTTTTTCTCTTAAACGCGTCGCGGGGAAGCCTGGAAGAAGTTTGCAAAGTTGCTGGGGGCGAACCGCTGCCGGGTGCTGCGCCGTGTTAGGTCTGGACCGCGGCGGGGCCCGCCTGTACGTTCAGCCCGAGCTTCCCGGCGAGAAATGGTTCGCGAAACTGGGCGATTGAGAATAAAGACAGCGGACACTGGGGTGCTTACTGTCTGTTGGGCGGCGTGGCAAGATCTCTGCACCGGTTGTTGTCTTTGATTCTTAGCACAGCCTTCTCAGGTACATTGCCGTATCCACTGGTAGATAGCGAAGTCGGAGATGGGAGAGGTTAAGGCACTGGCCCAAGGTCGCGGAGCGGAGAGCGGGTCCGTGAAGCT
This sequence comes from Oryx dammah, assembly GCF_014754425.2. Lineage (NCBI taxonomy): Eukaryota > Metazoa > Chordata > Mammalia > Artiodactyla > Bovidae > Oryx > Oryx dammah. Next base: position 1,408,654 of record NW_024070193.1, read on the forward strand.
TGTCATCTGTCTCTTGCCCCCCGTATCTGCCTCTCTCCGCGTCTTTTCTTTATGGGGATGTGACGCTGGAAACTTCGGGTAGCGTTAGTTCTCCCTTAAAACCACAGCGTATTCCGTTTTCAGTTGTGAGTTACAGTGCTTTTTCTTTTTGTAGTGTTGCGCCAGTCAATTGGGACCTCTAAAATTCTAGTAGAGTTGTTAGTTGAGGTTTGAAAATTTTTATCACCTTGGTCTCTAGTCAGGTGAGTTGGGCTGGCAGTCTTGCGTGTGGACCTTTCCTGAAGCCTTAGTGCATGGGTGTCGGGCCAGTTGGTTCTTTACTGTTGGAAATACTGTATCTTCTCTTTAGATTCCAAAAGAACAGGCTCTTGTCTCTTCCTTGTGACTGAAGCAGCTGATTCCCCGCATGACTTCTCATCCATGGATTAATAAAGTCTCCTGTTAATGCGCTTCTCTCTTCAGACTTAGGAGAGTTTGTTCAGTTTTGAGTCTTAAGAGCTGGAAAGTGAGCCCTGCGTACTTCTCCTGAAGGTCCTGTCCAGGCTAGAAGTTGGTGCCTCCTACCTTGCTGTAGTCTGATTTCTTTTTTTGTTGTTGTTGTTACCCGGTCTGATATATTGAAATGAGTAATCTGCGTGGTAGCCATAACTATTGTTTGTGTTTGGAGCAGAGTGATGGTGATGAGTGGCTTTTCATCCATTCATGAGATGTTTTCAGTATCTGCCGAGTATCAGGCATGGCTGAGTATTGACTCAGGGAGAGAGGTCTGGTTCCTGTCCTCAAGGACTTTAAAACTGTTGAGTGATCATGGCCGGGAATTCTCTTGTGGCATGGCATGGCATGGCGGTACTGTGGACGTTGAGATTTTTCATAAGGGAGAGTTATTTTTCATTTCAGCAAGGGCATCTGTGGCAATCTGGACAGCATCGGGTTCTGCCCTGACTTGAAGGCTTTGTTAATTTCCACAGCAGCACTTGGTTTGGTTTGCTTTTGAAGAGGATGTGTAGAAGCTTAATATCACAGTTTCTAACTGATCATGTTTTTAAAGAGTAACTTTCGGCTCTAAACTTGTTCTTCTTTGCTCTGGGGCATTTGTTGTTCACTCCACATGGAGTTTGTGTCGCCAGAAGCTTCCAGGACAGGTCTTAGCTGCTGGGGGCTCTGAGCAGAGGTACTCTTGCAGGGCTGAGGCGGCTGCTCCAGCTGCCAGCACAGGTTTAATGCACCAGGGTCACCCCAGGTGACTCTTGCCACCCCATCTCCACCAGCCCTCTGTCTCCGCTTGGTTCACAGGGGCGTTTACATTTGCTGTAGGGTTGCATGAGTAAACAGGCAGAAGGGGGAGTGGAATGTAGTGGACACTCTAAAAATAGCTTTATTGGTTCGTTTTTCAAGGTAATTGTAAGCAATCTCCTGAGGCAAAAATATTTTTTGGTGCCAAACAAGTCTAGGCCCCCCCCCCCAAACCCCATAATCAAAGACCATTGCTTTATAGTAAAGTGTGGCTTTGAATCCAATTCCTTACTCTACCACTAAAGAAAGCAAAAAAAAAGGGGGGGGGGTTGGGTTATTTGATTAGCTGTTAATAAATTTCCAAAGGGACCTGCACGAAGTATATACTTGCCCTTTGATTTGGCGTTGGTGTTTCCATGCGAGGGTGTAGCAAACCCAGATTCCACGCGCGGGACTATCGTTTTACGAACTGTTTCTCCGAGATTGGACCTAAATATTTGTCATGACTCCTGTGTGGAGTTGTCTGGTTCTCCACCTAGCAGTTCCCATAGGACTGAGGAGAACTGGACCAGTCACTGGACTGGGAGCTGTACAGGCAGTGTGTTCCTGGGGCAGTCAGGAGGAGTCCTGAGCCAGGCCCAGGTGGGGGCTCCCCCGGCGCTGACGGCATCTGGAAGTCAGCGCCCTGCTCCCCACCTCACTTTGCAGCTCCTGGCTTTCTGTTGCCTCGCGTCACCCCTGTTGGGCGCCAGCATCCGCTCCTGCGTGTGATCAGGCATGCCCGGGGATGCTGCCTCGGACCTCCGGGCTGCCGTCTGCAGTTTGCTGCAGTGTGCTGATGTCTTCAGATATTGGCTCTCGTCTCTTCCCTCTGTTTTCTGGTTTTTCCTTCCCATGTACGGCATTAAATACAAAAATAGTTAGCATACATGTTTGAAAGCTTCTTAATGGTGGCTGTGGTCAGTGTGGCTTGTGAGTCAAAGGTGAGAGCCATGCAGTGGGGAAATCAGAGCAGGCTCTTGAGCGCCGCCTCCCACTAGTTTCAATCTCAGTACTCCAGGCTGTGATTTCAAAAACAAATTTAAGAATAGCTACTTGCAGAATGCCTCTGTGGGGGAGGAAGCAAGCTCGGCAGTTGGTTCCAGGGGTGACACGCAGTCCTGGCCGAGCTCTGCCCGGAGATGCAGCGCTTGATGCAGGGATCGCAGGCCTCTCCCGGCTGCTCGGTTTTGGTGATGTCATCACTGCCGAGGAGAGCAGTCTGAGTCCCTCGTCCGTTTCCTGGCTGCGCTGGACTGCTCGCTGTCCGGCAGAGCAGCTCCGAGGAGGTCTGTGAGGGGGCTGGGGGCCTGGCGAGCTTGCACGTGGACCTGCCGCCAGGTGCCGCGAGCCGCCTTCCTTGGTCTCCCCACCCTGTCAGGTGTGAGCGGCTTTCTGCTTGCTACTGGCCCTCCTGGCCCGACCCAGCTCTGCTAGGGAGTCTTTGGAACATTACCCTGCAGACACCATTGGTTTCCCATTCTCGTCTGCAATTTTAAATTTTTTAAAATTGATTTCTATTTGAGCTGTTTGCAAGTACAAACAAAGCTACTATGAATTAACCTTTTAAAAGCCTAATCATAACAGCACAGAACTTTGGGAAAATTGGTGCCCTTTACATGTGGTTTTCAGTCAGGTTGCCGACAGTTCTCTGGGCACTACCGGTCCGGGGGCCCCAGAAATAACTCAGGGTTGCCTGGGCAGCCTGCAGGTTAAGAGACTTGCTGAAATCCCGTGACCTGTGTCTTGCTGTGGATGCTTGCTGAGGAGCGTTTTTGTAGAAACTTTGCTACAGGATACTCGTTTTGCAGTGTTACTTCCTTAGTATTTGGGGAGCGCTTATGGTTCCACAGGCGAAAGCTGGTGCCCACAGCTGTCCTGCGGGCTCAGGAGGCCCGGCCACTTGATTGCTGGCCGGGCTCTCTTGGAACACACTGAGGCTCTGACATCTCAGCCTGGCTTTTGGATTATTCACGATTGCTCTGAAGCCCTCAGCTTTCGACTCTTTATAAAAACGTTATCCTTCCTCCAGTGAAAAGTGCTTGTTGCTCAGTCGTGTCTGACTCTTGGCAACCCTGTGGACTGTAGTCTGCCAGCCTCCTCTGTCCATGGGATTTTCAGGCAAGAATACTGGAGTGGGTTGCCATGCCCTTTTCCAGGCGATCTTCAGGACCCAGGGATCAAGCCCGGGTCTCCTGCGTTGCAGGCAGATTCTTGTACCGTCGGAGCCACAAGGGAAGCCCTACTTTTTATTTGAAGTGACATTTCTCTTTTGCTGATTATTAAACTAGTCACTTCTTAAAAAAAAAGAAAGCTAGGAAAATACAGAAGTAAACAAGAAGAAAAATGTAATTCACTATCCAGAGGAAGACCAGAGCGTTAATTGGTAATTTTATTTTCGTGAATGCATATTTTGATGCCTTCCTTTAATGAGATTGAGTTTTAAAGAGATGGTGTGAGAAAGTAACGTGGTGTTGGTTGGCCCCTCTGACAGGTGGGAGGGGAGCTGGGGGTCAGGAGACAAGCTGTGCACTCTGACTGTGTAACGGCAGCAAGGGCAGGCCCTGTGAGTCCGGTTGGCTGGTGAGGTTGGCTTGCTGTGGTGCCAGTGTGCCAGTAAGGTGTTACAGCTGTCATTTCTGTATTTTACTGAACTCCAGATTTGCAGCGGGACGCATGAAGCGCGTGCAAGTGAGAGAGAAGCTGGGAGCGTTCCCGTGGACTCGGAAGGCCGCTGAGCCTGCTTGCGGGCGTCGCCGCCCGCGCCTGCTGGCTCTCCCTTCCTGTCTGGGCGCTGTGGTCCGGCTCCGGCCGGGTCCGTGTCAGTCCTGCACCGGGTGCCCTTGTCTCTCTCTGTCTGAGTTGGTGTTGCCGGCGGGCTTTCTGCTGGGTGCAGTCCCGACTCCGTTTTCATTGCCCGCTAGTGCTTCTTCCCGTGATACACCGTGATGTGTTTATTGCCTTCCTGATGAGCGTCTGGGTAGCTTGTAGTGCGTGGCTGTTAGAAGCAGTGCTGTCCTGGGAGCCCCCTGGCGCTCCCGTGGTTAAGACTCCACACTGCCACTGCAGGCGGCCCAGGCTCCATCCCTGGCCAGGGGGCTGAGGCCCCGCATGGCGAGAGGAGTGGCCAAGAAAACCTCCGTGTGAACAGTCCTGGGTCTGTCTGCTGATGGACGTGCGTGCACATTTCCGTTACGTCAGTCCTGAGGGGCGGAAAGCCTGGGCTCTAGCCTGCGTATCTGTAGATTGCTAGGCCACTGCACCATTTGCTGTCTCTTAACTTCGGAGCCTGGAAGTCCAGGTGTGGGGTGCCGGCAGAGGCCTTCCCCTTGGCTTGTGGGGCCATCTTCTCCCTGTTCGCTCACCCTGCCTTTCCTCTGTGTGGGTCTGCGTCCTAACCCCCTCTTCTCAGGACCCCGTCTAACTGCCCTCCCCCGTAAGGGCTCTGTGTCCAGCTGCAGTCACGGTTTGACATTTTGGGGCGGCGGGGTCAGGACTGGAGCGTGGGGGCCCCTGTTCAGCCGTACCCGTGCGTGCGGCGCTGTGGTGGACCCGCTAGGTTCCCACAGTCCCACCGCTTCCGCGCCCGCCAGCCGTGTGTCAGGGTGGCAGATACTCCGCGTCTTTGCTGACTTCCCTTCGTTTTGCCCCTGGGGTACTGGCATTGCACCCCCGTCCAGTACTAGCATGGGCTGTCCTTGAGCAGGTGGGGAGGTTGGCTTTGAGACAGATTGCGTCGGAATTTGAGAGTGCCTCTTGTGACTGCCTCTTGAATCCACCGGGGATAGAATAGCACAGTGGCTTTGGCAGGGGAGCAGGCGGCCCTCCGTACTGGCCTGTGGGGGCTTCTGCAGTTATCCTCTGACTCACTCCTGGGGGTGGGGCTGCCTCAGAGCGCCACCCCAGCGTGTAGAGGTGGCCTTAGGAGAGTTCTTCGTTGGCCTGACACGCGTGTCCTTAAAACACTGGGTTCCCGCGTGTGTATGCTCGGAATTGGCCCGTATGGCGTGTTCTGACTGAGCGCTTAGACGGTCCTGGTGTTTGGCCCGCAGCTTTCGGGCCAAGTTCTGACTGTAGACCTGGGGTCGCCGGGGCAGTGCTGCCCCGCCCCTCCCCCACACCCACCTAGAGGGCAGGGGTGAGTCACGGCTCCAGGATGAGCCTTGAAATACTGCTCAGCAGCTTGGTAATATTTCTCCAGTTCTAACTTTGCACATTGGGTTGCTATTTGTAGCATGTAAGTTTTGCTTCTGGGCCAGTAATGAATATGGATAGCCTCCCTGAATGATAAGTCGCACATCCTGTGTTCATTCGACGCAGTTTTATTGTCTACTACAACAAAGCGCGGCTGGCAGCTGCGGGGACGATCAAATGAAAAGCGCTGGAGGTTTCCGAGTCGTCGTAGAAACGAGACAGATGCCAGCCCCAGAAACGGTAGAAGAGACCAGTGGCTGGGTCAGAGGGTGCTGCGGAGACGTCCAGGAGAGCGCCTCGAGGGGGGATCTGGGAGAGCCCCTGGAGGGCACTGGAGGGAGTGGGGGGTGCCCAGGGCAGGTGAGGGGCTGCAGCACGGGGACCCTGGAGTGGCCCTCTGAGTGGGGCAGAGCCGGGTGGGGAGCGGACCAGCCCTGCGCACGGTGAAGGGTGGTGTTGGAGAGCTAGGCTCGGCCATAGTCCTTTCCCCTGACCTGCACGGCCCTGGTGGGTAGGGAGGATGGTGTCTCAGGCATCCACGAGGAGTGCCTTTGATGGTACTGCTGCTAAGTCGCTTCAGTCGTGTCCGACTCTGTGTGACCCCATAGACGGCAGCCCGCCAGGCTCCCCCGTTCCTGGGATCCTCCAGGTAAGAACACTGGAGGGGGTTGCCATTTCCTTCTCCAATGCAGGAAAGTGAAAACTGAAAGTGAAGTCGCTCAGTCATGTCCGACTCTTATCGACCCCGTGGACTGCAGCCCACCAGGCTCCTCCGTCCATGGAATTTTCCAGGCAAGAGTACTGGAGTGGGGTGCCATTGCCTTCTCCGTGGTTACCTAAAGACACACTAAGAGATGAGTGGGGCTAGGACTGAAATGCAGAGGGCATGCTTGTGGGGGTGCTGACTGGAGACAGAGAGCAGGAGGTCTGGTCCTCTTCAGCCAGCTCGCCATGTGGGCTCTTCTGAATAGTTAATGGGTGCCGTTTTATCAGATGAATGCCAGAGTTAATCTAAAGCTGATGTCAGATAACCAAAGTATTGAAAAATAGTGTGTGTAGCTTTCTCTGGTTTTCCAGTCTGCCTTACCAAAAAGAAAAAAAAGGGGGCACTGTCGTTCTGGTCTCTTAATAAGGACTCTTGGCTCTCGGTTTGGCACCTGCCTTGAGAACAGCGGGAACGTCCCTTAAAGAGTCTGTTGATCTGGGCTGCAAAGTCCTTGTGACAAGAATTGCTTTCCGGGGAGCTTGACTCTGAAAAATGACTCCACGTGAATGTGACACCTTGGGAAGAAGTATGTGTATGTATCTGTATATACACAGTCTCTTTACATTTTGGAGAGTTTAGCGCTCACTTTGCAGCAACATCTGAATTGTCAGCATCTGTTTCCAGAGGAGAGACCGCCTGAAGGATCATGCTTGGTGTCGCAGGCCAGTGCTGCGTGTTGTAGGCAGGCACACGTGCGTCTTCAACCCCGACAGCGCTGAGACGAGAACATCTCCTGTGGAAGCACAGCCTCGGTGAATTTTAGTGGGATGCTGTGTTTATTGAAGGACTTCCCTCGTGGCTCAGACGGTAAAGCGTCCGCCTACAATGCAGGAGACCTGGGTTCGATCCCTGGGTTGGGAAGGTCCTCTGGAGAAGGAAATGGCAATCCACTCCAGTACTCTTGGCTGGAAAATCCCCTGGATGGAGGAGCGTGGTAGGCTACAGTCCGTGGGGTCGCAAAGAGTTGGATACGACTGAGCGACTTCACTTGGTCACTTGGCCTTGGTGTTTATTTAAAAGTGTTTTGGAAAGAGGGATGCTTTGACAGGTCTGTTTCTTCTGAAATGTAAATTTCCGGGTAGTGGATTTCACGCAGCTCTGACTGAACTGGCTGTTCTTACTCGGGAGTAACACACCGTCTCCGAGTGGCCGCAGACTGCCTCGAGTTCGCTTTCTGCGGGCGTGGGTGCTCTCTGTGGCTCTCCCGGGGGTCTGCGTCAGCCTCCCGCTGCTGTGGGTTCCTGGCTGGAGGGTGCTCGGCCGCAGGGGAGGTCGACCCGCTGGCTTCGGCGAGGCGCCTGGTGTGCGGGTTCCCGTCCCGGCCCGCTGGCTGTTGGGCACCCAGCACCCTCGCTTGCAGTCCTTCCGTCCCCTCGGGCAGGAGGGCTGAACCTGCGCGGGTGCTTGGCAGTGCGCTGAGCACAGCGTTGAGGGGCAGGGAGTGGTGGGCCCACCCCGTCCTTCTCACGTGCCCCCGTGGTCCTGGCCCCGCACGGCGGTCTCCAGCGGCTTCCCGGCTGTGTCCTGGCACCGACCGCGTCCGGCCTGCCGAACCTGCCTGTCTTGAGCGGGCTTCGCTCTTGCTGCCTTCGGTCCAGGCCCCGCTGCGTCCCTCGTCCACGCTCATCTGCGCCTCCCGCCTCGCCCGGCTCCCAGCGGCCTCGCTTCTTCAGCTTTCCTGTCTGCGTCCCCCTTAGTCTCACCTCTCGCTGACCCTCGAGTGGCTCTTAGACGTATGTCTCTCTCACAGGTCTTGTGGGTGCTACACCTGCTCTCGGAGGCTCTTAACGGAGACCCTAGACTGCTTGTTTAAACCAGTAAGCCTTTCGGGAGGGGAGCGCCGTGCAGCTTGCCGGGCCCGAGTTCCCTGAGCAGGGATTGACTGCGGGCCCCAGCAGGGAAAGCCTGGACCAACACTAGGCTCCCAGGAGCTCCAGACCCTAGACTGACCTGTGGCTTCCCCCAGAAGGTAGCCACAGGAAAGAAAGAACTAAAATACATTCCCCAAGTGGCTTTTGATACACACTCCCACCCCCGCCCTACCCTCACCCCCATGCCCCCCACCCCAGCCCTGCCTGGTGCTCCCTGGCTGAAAAGTAGCGCATGCCTGTGAATCCCTCAGCTTGCTTGGAATCAGTGGACCGGAAGCCAAGGGCATTGTAGAGGCTTCCTTAAGCAGGGCCGCAGGATGGCTCTGAAGAGCGTTGCTAAGCTTCAGTTTCCACAGCTGCAAAATGAGAATTCCGCATCCACCCTTTATTCCCAGTTTCACTTTTTGTTGTTTCAGTTACCTTCGGTCAGCCATGGTCCAAAAATACTAGACGGACGCTTCCAGAAGTAAACCGTTGGTCATTTGACCAGGCGTGCTGCTGGGAGCGCTGTGATGGAAACTCACGCCGTCCAGCCCCTCCCCACCTGAGGTCTCAGACGCCCAGGCCTGGACCCCGCAGCGGCCCCTGCCCAGCTCGCTGTGCGGCGGTCCTGCTGTAGGGTCCGAGCGTGGGTCGGGGCACAGGGCCCACGCCGCCCACCTCCCTTCCCCACGTCAGGCAGGCAGCTGGCCTCTCACCTCACACGGGGGCGGGGGGCATGGTGCAGCCAGATGTCCTGAGAGAGGCCTCACTCGCGTGCGCTCAGTACAGTCTGTTAGCAGCATCCTGTGCTAACGTAGACCTGATCACACTAGAGGCACAGGAAGGGCCCGCTGTGCGAGGGCTCCGGCTCCTCTGTGGTCTCAGGCGCCCACTGGCGTCTCAGAGCGTGTCTCCCACGGATGGGCCCCGACTGTGCACAGGCTCCTTCGGAGTTTGCCTCTCCGGCTCCTGCTCACCTGTGGTGGCTTTTGCAGGATGACGTTGCTGAAGCACAAAAGACCCTTCCTGCCATCTGAAAACCCGGGCCCCTGTGGAGCCCTGCTCGTCCCGTCCTGCTGGGTGGGGAGGTCTTCCCAAGTGGCTTGTTTCTAAATCACAGACGCAGCATAGGAGTCTCGGGGAGGGTTCTCTGTCCCCCTTCTGGATTACTGGGTGCCCGTGCTTCCAGACGTACACCTCTCCTCCGGAAGGGCTCGCCCAGCACACACGCTCCGCAGCTGCTTGTGACAACTGCCCCCTGTGCACGCGGCACCTTCCCTGGTGGGTGCACTCTGCTGACCGTGTCACACCGCCCACACCAAAGTGTGACCGTCCTCAGTGACGTCGCGGTCACTTCCGCCTCTTCTCCGTAGCAGTCATTCAGGCTCTGTCCGCTTCTGTGATCGTGTCCCGAAGGTCCCGTGATTGTGCCTCCTTAGAATCTGGTGCTGCTTGTTCTCCTGCCCCCAGGAAGGTTGGGTACTTAGCTGTTTGTAGTTGGAAGATTCTATTTACATAGGTGTCACTTTTCTTAGTGGTTACCAGTGTAACTACTGGGGAAAATTTTAAAGGTGCGTTGTTGTTTAACATTTACATTTCATTGATTAATGGATTAAATTTTGTAAAAGGGGGATTAGCTATTTTTCTTTTGTTATTTGGCTTTTGTTCTTGAAAGCCCAGATGAGGTTTTTTTTTTTAATGTATAGCAAGAATGCTTTTTATGTGATGGTTTTTTGGGGTATTTTTTGTACAGGAAGAAGGTGCCCGTTTCTCACGCTGCAGAGTTCCAGGCTTGTTTCTCTCGGCTTGGTTTGGTTGACGCTGTGTTTTTGTAGTGTTCAGTTCAGTCGCTCAGTTGTGTCCGACTCTCTGCGACCCCATGAACCGCAGCACGCCAGGCCTCCCTGTCCATCACCAACTCCCAGAGTTCACTCAGATTCACATCCATCGAGTCGGTGATGCCGTCCAGCCCTCTCGTCCTCTGTTGTGCCCTTCTGCCCCCAATCCCTCCCAGCATCAGGGTCTTTTCCAGTGAGTTAGCTCTTCACATCAGGTGGCCAAAGTGCTGGAGCTTCAGCTTCAGCATCAGTCCTTCCAGTGAATATTCAGGACTGATCTCCTTTAGGATGGCCTGGTTGGAGAAGGTTTAGGTAGTCAGGCCTGTTGATTTGTTTCGTGTTCTGGATTCTGTGTCATACTTTGGTCTTCTCCTTTCCTGTGCCGGTTCTTCCCCTGGTACTTAGCACGTTTGAGAGTTCCGTGTAACGTGATGTCAGACAGCTCTTCCTACGTGCATGCTTACCCAGCATCTCGCTGCACTGCCGCCCTTTCTTCACCAGCTAGCGTCTTCTCATTGTGCACACTGCCCGCCCCACGCATCTCTCTAGACGCCCTGTCCCAGCCTTTGTCTCCGGGACCGGCCACTGTCCTGCTGGCTTTGCTGCTTCGTGATGCCTCTTGATAAGCTCGGAGTTGCCCGTCTTCATAGAGCTCTGCTGAAGCTGTGCTCGGAGATGTGTCTGCTTCTGGTTTAATCGGTGCTGCTCCTGCCGCTCGCCCTGTGTCCTTGGTCAGTTTGTCTGGCAGTCATTCCTCAGGTTGAGGGGATGCCCTTTGCCGAGATGGCCTGGTGGAGGGAGGGAAGGCCCGACCCCCGTGTCGCATGCCTGCTGTGCAGACAGGAGGACCCTTCCTGAGCCCCCGTGCGTGTGCGTCCCCGTCGCCTACGAGATGGCCTGGAAGGCAGGCAGCACGGCTCACGTGTGTTTGTGGTGCTCCTCACGCTCTGCCGCCTCTGGTCTCCTGCAGCATCTGCGCAGACACAGTTACCTCACAATCTGCACTCCGTGTGGGTTTCTAGAATGCTTTATTCATTCATTGTTTGTCCGGGGTGGCATATAGGGTCTTAGTGCATTAAAGAAAAATGCTTCTTTTTATGAGTTGATTTTCACAGATAAAGAGTAGGCCACTGGGCCAGTCTTTATTTCCGTGACTTTTACGTCTGAGTTGGCAAAAAGTTACCTTTTTGACAGGAAAGAGTACACTAGTCAACCAGTTCTTCCCTCTTTCTCTCGTTTGTTGACAAGTCTGTGCACGTGAACTCCTGTCTGCTCTCCAGACTCACAGGTGCCCGCAGTCTCTAGGGAGGGGAGGGGGAAGCCTGGTGGCCCACGTTAGCCCAGTGGAGAGGCCTGGCGAGGGGTCCTCTGGGTTGGGGTGCGGTCAGGTCTGGAAAAGGTGTGGCCGTGCTGGGGCGGTGCCCAGGAGGCCCAGAGGGGTGTCCTGTATCAGCCCAGAAGGAAGCTCTGGAAACAAGTCTGTGTCCCTCAGTCTGTCCACCTGGAGACCACGGTGGACCCTCTGATGGCTTGGTTTTCACTACCAAAAGGACAGTTTGTAGGCATCAGCTCAACAGCGTGAGAGCCGAATTTGTACCCTTAAAAAAAAACCTAACTACATTTTAGAATGTTCATTAATAGTCCATGTGACTCTGCCTGGCATATTTATGTGTTTTGAGTGTGTGTCTTGGAGGGGAGGAGAGAAGGGAACCTGAGACCCTCCGTGCGTGGTGTTGTGGCCGAGTCTGAAGCAGGCTGCCTGGGTTCTGAACCTCACTGAGTGTGAGGTGGTGGTCGGCCTGGAAGAGGGTGGTCTGGCGAGCTGGGGCTGAGTGCAGTGTGCAGGCAACGTGGGGCGGGCTTGTGGGACTGTGCTTTTCAGCTGTGTCGTTATTCGAGAGCCCAGGTAGAAGTGCCGTGATGGGGCTGAAAGCAGTTTGGTGGTGGTCTCGTTTTCGCCCTAACCACAGTTAGTCATCTCAGCCGATCCACATCTCCATGCTGGAATCGCGGCCATCCCCGTGGTGGGAAGGCTCTGCAGCTGGAACAGCAGGGGTGTGATGCGACCCAGCCTGCAGCTCGAAGCTCTGAAAGCAGCGAAGCCTGTTTGACTTGCTTGGGAGGTGGGGGGGGCGGGGGAGGCAGGGCCCGACAGCCGTCCTGAGAGGAAGCAGGCTCACTGCTGCGGAGCAGAGGAGGAAGTGGCAGTGCTGGGCGGTGCTGGCGTGCCCCGGGCCTGGCCAGCCCTGCCTCTGGAGACAGAGGAGCTCTCACTTCCCCCCGCTGCTTGGCGGTGCTCACGTCACACTCAGGGTGACAGATGGTTAGTTGTTGATGCCATTTGGCTGTTGTTACTGGAGGAAGGACTTGTTGGATGGGATTTGCTGGCTGTTACCACATCAGTTTTTCAATCGTTGTGGCCTGTGGGTTACTCATTGATACAAAGTAACTGCTGCAGAAAAAGGGAGCTTTAGAGAGAGAAGGCTGTTGATAGGAGAGCTAAATACTTACCCTGTAGAGACTGTGGTGTTTTCTTATGTGTGTTTCCAGAAAGATGTTTAGGACAAAAGAAGCAGAACATTGTAGCATATACTCAGGTTCCTAAGTGGTCAGGGTCAGAATGCAGAGTTGGAAGTATTGATTTCAGCTGCAGCCTCGGCCCTAGAAAGTTGTCCTGGAATAAGGACTGGAGAGACAGACTCTGTGCCACGCCCCTCTTAACACGAGGTCCAGCCCCAGTGTTCTGAGCAGTGCGTAAAGCCAGGAGCCCCGACCGTGCTGTCTCTCTGCCCTCGTCTTTCCTGTGCTCACAAGTTTCACTGAAGGAGCTACTCTGAAGGCAGGATGGCTCATCCTGATGGTTTCCCAACAGGAGAAACCACGCCAAACCCTACGGCTGGGAGGGTCTGCATGTACCTGGCATTTGCTGCTGAGAGAGTTAGCAGTGATTCAGGGGCTTGGATGAGTTTGATCAAGGTCTAGAAATGGGACAGAATCACTGATGTTTAAAGACCGCAGACCACAGTGACGCTGTGCAAAGTGACAGGACGGGAAACCTGGGCGCAGCCCCTCTACCAGGCCAGCAGCGTGAAAGAATGGCTGGAAATGGCGGCTGGATGAGACCTTGCGAGGAGACAGCTGCCGGTTTGGCGAGCGGTGTGCTCAGGGTGCACGCTTCTGGCTCCCAGCAGGCAGCAGCCCCGGAGGGAGGGAGACAGATCTCCAGAACACCCCAGTGAGACACTCATCAAGAGAAAATTACGGACCATACAGAGAAGCCCAGGAAGAAATGCAAGGCGATCCAGCCAGGCCATCCCAAAGGAAATCAGCCCTGAACATTCATTGGAAGGACTGACGCTGAAGCTGAAGCTCCAATACTTTGGCCACCTGATGTGAAGAACTGACTCCTTGGAAAAGACCCTGATGCAGGGAAAGATCGAAGGCGGGAGGAGAAGGGGACAACAGAGGATGAGACGTTTGGATGGCATCACCGACTCGATGGACTTGAGTTTGAATAAGCTCTGGGAGTTGGTGATGGACAGGGAGGCCTGGCGTACTGCAGTCCATGTGGTCGCAGAGAGTCGGACACGCCTGAGCGGCTGAACTGAACTGACAGAGAAGCGGCAACGTGTGGCCGTTCACAGGACGGACACCCTCCCAGAGGAGGCGGCGGCGTGAGGATGCTGGTTAAGTGTGTTACTGTGCTCGAGGAGCCAACGGAGGGCGCGGCAAAAAAGCGGCGGAAATTGGGGATAGGTGTCTGAACCAAACGAGCGTGTCAAGAAAAAGCAATTCTAGAGAAGCAGACAGTTCTGAGACAGAAGGGTACAGGAGCCAAAAGAGGAGCTTACGGAGGGTTAGGAGCCACGTGAGCCGGCAGGAGAGAGGGCCAGCAAGCCGGAGCGACTCCCTGTGAGGGCAGGAGAGCCTGACGAGGGGCGCGCACAGCCTGAGTGTAAGTGGGCTAAAATCTCCCGGCCCAGCTTGGGCTGACGAGGGCGACCAGAGGCAGCCGCGACCCAGCGCAGGCCTGAGGCTCCCAGGACGGAGGAGACGGTGTCGTCAGAGCAGAAGAAACTGCAAAAGAGAAACAGACTCGCAGACTTGTGGTCGCTGGAGCTGGGGAGCTGTGGGCTTTGGGGGGAGCAGACTCAGGCTGTCGTCCAGAGGGCGGGTGAAGGAACGGCGTCGTCTGTACCGCACAGCATCCCATGATGGGCTGTCATGGAGAAGAGCACGAGCAAGAACCTGAACCACTGCGCTGCGCAGCAGAGACGAGCAGCGTGGAGCATCACCTGTACGGTAACTGAAATTAAAGGAGAGCTTCCCTGGTGGCTCAGTGGTGAAGAATCTGCCTGCCAGTGCAGTAGACTTGGGTTTGATCCCTGATCCGGGAAAACCCCACAGGCCAGAGCAGCTAAACCCATGTGCCAAAATAAATAAGTATAGTAACTTTTAAATCCTCCAGACCTTCATGGCGTGGCCTTCATGGAAAAGCGCCTTGGAGGTGGAGGAGCTCTGCTGCTCCATCATGTCCTGGACGGCCAGCCGGGCCAGCTCCGCCCTGGTGAAGCTGCGTGGGCCCGCGATCTTGAGGAGCTCGGAGTGGTGCACAGGCGCCCCTCGTCAGCAGGGGGGCCTCAGCGAGGCCTTGTGCCGTGGCCGCCTGCTGGCTGTGCTGACCGTTGGTAACTGCGCTGGCAGGGCTGCCTGCCTCCCTCGTTTTAACACACTTTGCTTCGATGCACCTGGCAAGTAGTGCGTGCTCACAGATGGGAGGCTTGTGGCAACCCCGTGTCGAGCGGGCCTGTCAGTCCCGTGTTTTCCCCACAGCCTTTGCTCAGGTCAGATCTGTGTCACGTTTTGGTGATTCTCAAACTATTTCAAGCTTCGCTGTTGTACTTGTTATGGTGATCTGTGATCAGTGGTCTTTGATGTTACTCTTGCAGAAAGATTACAACTCCCTGAAGGCTCCAGGGTGCTTGGTGATTTTAGTAATTAAGTATTTTGAAATAAAGGCACGTACGTGTTCTTAGCCATAACACTGTTGCACACTGAATAGACGAGAGGACGGGGCCCACGTGACTTACGTGCACCAGGAAGTCCGTGTGGCTCGGCTTCGTGCAGCCTCGCTGTCTGGCGGTGGTCGGAGCCAGCCCTGCACTGTCTGCGGTGCTCTGCTTGTGCCAGCTGCTACGCCAACAGTATGGCCCGTTAACACAGCTGGCTGGTCGGTGGTGATGAAGTGAGCAGTACGTTGAGAAAACCAGTGAGCTGAAAATCAAAGATTATTGGTGAATTTCTCGTCAGAAACCTTGGAGGCTGTGTTGCTGTGTTCAAAATCTAGAGGGGAAAGCTGTCAACCAGGAAACCTGTCATGGGGAACACTGTCCTTCAGAACTGAGAGAGAAGCTAAGAGCTTCCAGAGAAGCCAGAGCCGAGCAAGCTCTTTACCACAGAGCTGCCTGCAGTGAGGCGCTTCCTTCAGATTGGACGGCGCTGGACAGTGACCCAGAGCCCTGTGAGGAAGTAAAGATCTGGTAAAGGAGACACACAGATGCTCAGAAAGCTGGCGCTGCTGTAACTCGCCTTACTGTCTCCACTCGATTTCAGGGACTGACCCAGTTGTTCATCTTCTGGGCAGACGTGGTGCACAGAGATGTGATTTGGTGACATCCGTGAGTGAGGGGGCGTGAGCTCCGAGTTGTACGGGGACAGTTTCGTACGTTACTGAAGTTGAGCTGGTATAAATTGGCCCGGTAAACTGCTGCGGCTGTAGGATGTTAAATGTAATTCCATGGCTACAAGGAAAAAGCTAGCTATGGGATATACTCGAAAGGAAATGAGAAGGGAATTAAGTGTTTTGCTATAAAGAATCAGTCAGTAACAAAAGAAGACGGCCGTGTGGGAAACGAGGGACAGAGAAGCAAGAGGCATACAAAGAACAAACGGGAAAAGGACCGAAACGAGTCCTTCCTGTGAAGACTCCCTTGAACTGTAAATGCACGAAACTCGCCAGGCAAAAGGCAGTTTGGCGGCTTGGATAGAAACACATGAACCCTTCACTTGCTCTCCACAAGAGACTGACTTTGGAGCCAAAGAGAGAGAAATGTTCGCTGTGAAAGGGTGTGGAGAGGACTCATGCAGGTAGTAACCAAAAGAGACGGCCGCTGCCCTCCTCTGAGGTGAAGTACCCTTCAAGGCAAAAAAAACTGACAAGACAGAACATATTAGAAGATTCAGTACAGCAAGAAGGTCAAGCAGTGACAAGCATTTACACACCATTCCACAGCCATCAGAATACTGGAGGCACAAATGAACAGAGCTGAAGGGAGAGGAGTTTGACGGTAACGCTGACAGTGCATGGACCCCGACCGCAGATCCGTGAGCGAGGAGGACGTGCGTGACTCAGCAAGCGGGCCGCATCCAGCAGGCACGGGTCTCTGCCCCCGCCACCAGGACACACGTTCTGCTCAGGTGGACACGCTCCTTCTCCATGACAGAATACATGCAGAGCCGTGTAAGTCTCAGAAGGCTTTAAAAAGTAGGTTGTCATACGAAGTACCTTTCTTTCTTTCTTCTTGTGATGTCGACCACTTTTGAAGTCTTTATTGAATTTGTTACAGTTATTTCTGTTTATGTTTGATTTCTTGGCCTTGAGGCATGTGGGATATTTGCTCCCCAGCCAGGGGTGGACCATGCGTCCCCTGTGCTGGAAAGCAAGATCTTAACCACCGATTGCCAGGGAGGTCCCCAGAGTACCTCTCGGACCACAATGAGAGAAAGTCAGAAGTCAGTAACAAGCGGAAAACGAGACAAGCCACAGATACCATAGCTGGTCAACAACACATTCTTACAGAACTGCTGGGCCAAAGGAGCAATCACAAGAGAAATCTTAAGCCATTTAGGGATGGGACTCTCTGGCAGCGGTTAGGACTCAGTGTTTTCACTGCTGGAAGCCTAGGTTCAGTCCCTGGTCTGGGAACAGTGACCCTGCAAACACAACATAGTACAGCGCACGGGACCCGGCGCAGAGTCCTGAGGGGGAGAGCACAGCCATAAATGCCCACAGTAAAGAGACCTCAAAGCAACACCCTAACTTCACTTCCTGAGGAACTAGGCAAAGAACAGTTTGAACCCAGAGCTTCAAAGGGAAGGAAATAATCCAGGTCAGAGCAGAAAACCCTTTAGATTAACTGAGAGTTTTAGGATTCTAACTAGGAATCCTTGTACGAGAATGAATTGCATAGCCTGGGTGAAACAAATTCCTAGAAATACACAAACTGCCAAACGAAACAGAATAGGGGTCGTACTGTTGTCAAGCTAGGAGCTGGAGTCAGTTACCGAAAGCTTCCAGAGAGGAGCCCTGGGTCTAATGGCTTCACTGATGAGTTCTAACGGGTCAAGGACTAATACCAGTTGGCACATTCTTCCCAGATACTGAAGAGGGGAGAACGTTGCTTCTTTTCCTTTTAACTTTTTATTTTGTATTGGGGTACAGCCTGTTACCAGTGTTGAGGTGGTTTCGGGTGAACGGCGAAGCCACACAGGTTCATGTATCCCTTCAAACTCCCCTCCCGTCCAGGCTGCCGCGTAGCGCTGAGCAGAGCTCCCTGCGCTCTGCAGTAGGTCCTTGGTGGCTGTCCGTTGCGAATATAGCCCTGTGCACGGGTTCATCCCACACCTGTAATTTCCAGGGGAAAACAGTGCTGAACCCGTTCCGTGAGGCCAGTATTGACGGTGAAGTGAAAGTGTTAGGGACTCGGTCGTGGCCAGCTCTTTGCGACCCCGTGGACTGTTGCCCTTCAGACTCCTCTGCCCATGGGATTCTCTAGGCGACGATACTGGAGTGGTAACTCTTGTCTTCTCCAGGGGATCTTCCTGACCCAGAAATTGAATCTGAGTCTGTTTGCATTGCAGGCAGATTCTTTACCTTCTGAGCCACCAAGGAGGCCAGCATTGCTCTCATACTAAAGTCAGACAAACACTACAAAAAAAGGGAAGTATCAGTCAGTATCTCTCATGAACAATGGTGCAAAAGTCTTTAACAAAATACCTGTGAAATGTTAATTCGGCAGTCTCTTAAAAGGATTTATGTACCATGACCCAAGTGGGATTTATTCCTTGGTTGGATTTATTCCTTGGAATGTTAGGTTGGTTTCACAACCAAATAGCGATCATTAATAGACCACGTTAACAGAATGAAAGGGGAAAACATCATCTCAACTGATGCAGAAGAGAGAGCCTTTCAGGATGAAAACACCAGCAAGACTGGGAACAGGAGGAAATGGTTTCAACATGACGAGGGTCGCATATGGCACACGCCCAGAGAACGTCATGCACAGAGGCGAAGGGCACGGTTTGTCTTCTAGGATCAGGAACAAGGCAGGGGTGCCCACTTTACCACTTCTCTTCAAAACAGTCTTGGAAGTTCCAGCCAGAGCAGTTCAGCAAGAAAAAGAAAAGACATCTAAACTGGACAGGAAAGAGATACGTGATCTTATACGTGGAGTACTTTACAGAGTCCATACCCTGAAATTAAAAGACTCAAATCTCTTAAAGCTAATAAACTAATTCGAATTTCAGGATACCATCTGAAAAAGAAATTGAGGAGACGGTTCCATGTACAGTAGCACCAAAAGGAATAAAATACCTAGGAATCTATTATAAGTTGGTAAATGAGAGAGACTTCTAAACGAAAGATGACAAGCGTTGCTGAGAGGTTACAGATGTAAGTGGAAAGACAGCTCACTTATGAATTAGAAAAATTAATATTGTTGGGAAACCATCTACAGAGCCAATGCAATCCTTGTCAAAATTCCCAATGACTTTTTTTGTTGTTGCAGAAATAGGAAAACCTGTCCTGAAAGCCATGGGACCCACAATAGTCAAAGTAATTTTGAAAGCTCATAAGTTGGAGGTCTCCCACTTGAGATTTTGAAACTGCAAAACTCTGTGGTAACCAGAACAGTGTGATACTTGAATAGGATACACGGGTAAACCGGCGGAACAGACTGGAAAGCGCAGACATTAACCTCCACATGCAAGGTGAACTGACCTCTGGCAAAGATGCCAAGCGCGTTCGGCGGTGAACGCCGTGCCTTCTGTGACTGATGGCGGTGCTGGGAAACGTGCCTGCAGACGGATTTGGACCTGGACCTGTCGTCATACCAAGATTGAATCAGAGGCCTGAAGCTTCTTTGCGCTGAGGAATCGTGATTCACCGCGTTGTTTTGACTTCCGTGGAGCAGGTGACTGCGCTGCACGTTGTCTCCTTTTTCCTGCTCTTCCCGGGCGGTTCGCCGGGGGGGCATTGAATGGACGCTCCCTGTGCGCGCAGCCGGGCCTTGTCGCCCGCCCCTCGGGTACCGGTTTGCCTCTGCTCACCCTGACCTCCCAGTCCCCCCCCCCCCCCCCCCCTCCTCTTGGCAGCCGCAGAGGCACCTCCGTCTCCTCTGTCCGTGAGTCTCTTGCTAACCAGCTTTGTGGGTGTCCTGCTGCGGGGTCCCCGGCGTTCGCTCGGCGTCGCCCGCGTGGCCGCACGGTGGCGCTGTCTCCCGCGCCGCGGGCGTGCTCCATTGCGCATGTGCGCCGCGGCGGCTCTGCATCCGCCCGCCGCTGGCCGTCTGCGTGTCCCGAGGCCGGCCGACTGCTGGGCTGGCGCTGCCGCGGGCGCTGGGCTGGCGCTGCCGCGGGCGCTGGGCTGCGTGTGTCCTTCTGCGTTAGGATCTGCCTGGATGTCCGCCCGGGAGCGGGACTGCTGGGCCATGTCACAGCTCTAGGTTTAGTGCTTGAGGAACTTCCTAGTGGCTGCACCGGCTCGTTGCTAAACTCCTACCAAGCGTGTAGGAGGGCTCCCTTTTCGCCAACATTTATTATTTGCAGACGTTTTAATGATGGCCATTCTGACCAGTGTGACGTGGTACCTCACTGTAGTTTTGAATTGCGTTTCTTGAAAAATGAACGATATTGAGCATATTTTTGTGTGCCTGTTGGCTACCTGTATTTCTTTGGAGAAATGTCCATTTAGGTTTTGCCGGTGTTTTTTTTTTTAAGTTTATTTGGCTGTGTCAGACCTTACTTGTGGCGTGGGGTGTTGCTTTCGTCGCGCCGGGCCTGTTCTTCGCGAGGCGCGCTCGCTGCGGTGTGTGGGCTCGGCTGCTCTGCGGCCGTTTGTTTGTTGTGTTTTGTTGTTGCTACTGAGTTGTGTGAGCTGTGTGTATGTTTTGGAAGTTAGACCCTTGTCAGTCATGTTTGCAAATATTTCCTCCCGTCGTGTAGGTTTCCCCCCTTTGTTTATGTTTCCCTTTTCTGTGCAAAAGCTTGTACATTTGCTTAGTTCCCGTTTGCTTATTTGAGTTGTTACTTCTGCTGCTGTGGGAGACTGGCCTGAGATAAGAAAGCACTGGGATGACTGATGTCAGGGCCTGTTTTGTCTGCATTCTCTCCTGGGAGTTTTATGGTGGTGTGTCTTGTATTGCAGTCTCAAAGACCTCAAGCTTAAGAGGTAAAAGGAAGAAAGTGAGGGACTTCCCTGGTGGTCCAGGGGTGTAAGACACCATGCTTCTACTGCAGGAGAGGAGGATTTGATCCCCGCTCAGGGCCAAGATCCCACGTGCTGCTCAGTGCTGCCAAAAAAAAAAAAAAAGAGAGAGAGACTTAGAGCTGTGGGACTCTGAGAAGTAAACAGGGCGAGATCCCTGGTGCTGGACCCAGGGATGCCATGGCTGTGATACCAAGGGCACCTGCAGCAGCAGAGGACACAGATAAACTTGACTTCATCAAAATTAGACCTTTTGTGTTTCCAAGCAGTGTTAGGGGAGTAAAAAGACAACCTACAGAATGGGGAAGATACTTACAAATTGAACATCTGATGAGGCCAATATTCAGAATACATATTTAAAGTTTGAACAACTCAACAGCAAACAAGCAATTTGATTATAGATGGTCCAGGATCAGAGTAGACATTTCTCCAAAAAGATGTGGAAATGGCTGATCCACACAAAAAGTAAATACACAGGGGATTCAGAATGGTGAGACAGGCTTACACAGCACCACTAGTTATTAGGGGAGTTCAGAATGGTGAGACAGGCTCTACTGGGATTAGGGTGGCTCTTTTTCCCCTGCCTGAAGTAACTGTATTATGTGTTTATTTACGGCTGTGCCGGGTCTTCATCGCTGCTCAGGCTGTCTCTAGCTGTGGTGGGCGGGGGCTCCTCGCTGGCTGCCGCGTGTGGGCTCACTGCAGTGGCCTCTCTGGTTGCAGAGCTGGGCTCTGGGGCGCTCAAGCTGCAGCAGCTGCGGTCTGCGTGCTCTAAGGCACAGGCTCCGCAGTTGTGGCGTGTGGGCTTAGTTGCTCCAAAGCATGTGGGATCTTCTGGACCAGGGATCAAACCTGTGGCCCTTGCACGGGCAGGTGGATTTACCCCTGAGCCACCACAGAAGCCTGGCTCTTTATTTAAAAAAAAAAAAAAAAAAAAACGTGTTGGTGAGAATTACGGAAATTGGGACCCTTGTGTGTTGCTGGTAGGAGTGTAAAATGCTGGACTTGTATGGAGAGCAGTGTGCAGATTGCAGAGAATTACCGTATGTCCTGGCGCTTAGGTGCATCCACCCATCAGATTTGAAATCAGCATCTCCAGCAGATGCTCATACACTATGGTTTATGGCAGAATTACTCACAGCAGTCAACGGGTAGAAAGACCCTGTGTGCCCATCTGTTGGTGAATAGATACGGGGGTGTATTATTCACCATGTAAAGGAATGGAAGTTCCAGTGTGGGCTGCGAGGTGGACGGGCCTTGAAAACATGCCAAGTGAGATAAGCCAGGCAGGAAAGGACAGATAGTGTAGGACCCGGTGCACGAGCGCTGTTTGCAGGAGGCCGATTCCAAGACAGAGCCCAGGGCCGGGGCCGGTGAGGAGGGCTGCTGCCTGCATAATCCGCGCAGGGTCCCTGTTGGCCCTGGCGGAAAGGTCCTGGAAACAGTCATGGCGGCTGCTCCACGGGTGAGGCTCTTACGGACGCGCACACTGAGGTGGGTGTCCTCGCTTCAGACACGATCTTTCTCCCAAATAAGAGCCAGATGGCATCTCAGCTGGCAGATCTCTGACCTCGAGATGTGATTTCGTGTTTCCATCCCGGGTGGTCACGGCGCCGGCCGGGGAAGCCGTGAGCTCTGCTCTGGAGCGGCTGTCCCGCCTGAGAAGAACCGTGGTCTGCACGTGGCGTGTGCCACGCAGTGCTGCATGGGCCTGCGGAGAAGCGCCCACACCTGACCTGGCGACGGGACGTTCGGTTCTTCTCCTTTCTAGTGGGCTACTGGTACGTTTCCACCCTGAGTTGGCATTTAGCAGTGATTCTCCTGAATGGCACCTGCAGCAAGCTGGCTGTCAGTGACCTTGTGAGGCAGGTGGATCTGTGTTTTGCCAGATCTTGCGGGCACTGCATTTGAATGCCTGTAAAGCTGCACTTGAGTAATGACCTTCGGATGGCAACCTTTGTAATGGAGGACTTCCTCCTCAGCCCGAGGAGCTGAACTCTGGCCTGAGCCCTGAGCTCTACGGGGCTTTCACGCCTGCCTGGTGTGCTGGTGAGTGCTGTGTGTCAGCCCGGCCGGCAGCGGCCCCCAAGGGTTAGCTAATGCTTGCTTCCAGGGCGTCTGTGCTGTGTTTCTGGGTGGGGCGCACAGCTGGGCGTGAGGGCTGAGCAGGGCAGGTTGCTCTCGTCCAGGCCTGGGAGGCTCGCCGAGGGGGACTCCCAGCCCCCTGCTCAGCCGAGATCTCACACCAGCTTGCCTGGTTCCCAGGCCTTCAGGCTGCCGATGGCGGGGCATCTCGGCCTCCGTGATCTTGTGAGAACTTCCTCGCTAGTCTTAAGCGCTACATCTCACGTGTGCATTCCGTGATCTTACACATCCTTACAGAAACGTGGATCTCATGTGCGTGAAGTTTATTTTTGACAACACATTTGAAATCTCACTTTAACTGGGAAAACGCAGGCTCTTACACGGCGCCAGCAGAAGCAGTAGGTTCTGTCCCTTCACCCTTGGGTCCATGGTTCTGGTTCTGGTTCTCTGGAGAGTCCTAACTGGTACATACTGAACTGAGTGCAAAGTTCCAGAGAATAGCAAGGAGAGCCTTCTTCAGTGAACAGTGTAGAGAAGTAGAGGATGGCAGCAGACCAGGAGACACTAGACACCTCTTCAGGAAGATTGGAGCCATCGAGGGAACTTTCCATGGAAGAACAAGCCCAGTCAAGGGCAGAGACGGCGTGGGCCTGACAGAAGCAGAAGAGAGAAAGAAGAGGCGGCAAGAAGACACGGAAGCGACTCTACAGGATGACACCCTGGAGTGTAAAGCCACGTGGGCTGTAGGAAGCATCACTACCAACAAAGCTAGTGGAGGTGATGGAATTCCAGCTGAACTGTTTAAAATCCTTACAGATGATGCTGTTAAACTTGCACTCAATATAAAAATGTTACAAATTTGGAAAACTCAGCAGTGGCCATGGAACTGCAAAACGTCAGTTTTCATTTCAATCCTGAAGAATGACAGTGCCGAAGAATGTTCAAACTATTGTACAGTTGCACTAATTTCACATGCTAGCGCAGTAATGCTCAAAATCCTTCAATCTAGCCTTCAGCAGTAGGGGAACCAGGAACTTCCAGATGTACAAGCAGGATTTAGAAAAGGCAGAGGAACCAGAGATCAAATTGCAAATATTCGTTGGATCATAGAGAAAGCCTATGGTAAAGCCTTTGACTGTGCCAATCACAACAAACTGTGGAAAATTCTTAGAGAGATAGGAATACCAGACCACCTCACCTGTCTCCTGAGACTCCTGTATGTGGGTCAAGAAGCAACTGTTAGAACCAGACATGAAACAACGGTCTGGTTCTAAATTGAAAAAGAAATATGTCAAGACTGTATATTGTCACCCTTGCAGAGTAATCATGTGAAATGCCAGGCTGGATATTTCACATGGTGGAATCAAGACTGCCAGGAGAAATACCAACCTCAGATATGCAGGTGATACTGTTCTAATAGCAGAAAGTGAAGAGGAACTAAAGAGCCTCTTGATGAAAACGAAAGGCTGGCTTGAAACTCAGCATTCAAAGAACTAAGATGGCATCAAGTCCTATCACTTCATTGCAGATAGAAGGCAAGAAGGTGGAAGCAGCGACAAATTTTCTTTTTGGGGCTCCAGTATCACTGCAAACGGTGACAACAGTCATGAAATTAAAAGATGCTTACTCCTTGGAAGGAAAGATACAACAAATCTGGAGAGCATTTTAAAAAGTCAAGACATCACTTTGCCAACAAAGGTCCGTCTAGTCAAAGCTATGGTTTTTCCAGCAGTCATGTATGGATGTGAGAGTTGGACCATAAAGAAAGGCTGAGTGCTGAAGAATTGATGCTTTGAATTGTGCTGAAGAAGACTCTTGAGAGTCCCTTGGACTGCAAGGAGATCAAACCAGTCAATCCCAAAGGAAATCAACTCTGAATATTCATTAGAACGACTGATGCTGAAGCTGAAGTTCCGGTACTTTGGCCACCTGATGCAAAGAGCCAACTCATTGGAAAAGACCCTGATGCTGGGAAAGATTGGAGGCGGGAGGAGAAGGGGACGACAGAGGATGAGATGGTTGGGTGGCATCACCAACTCGATGGACATGAGTCTGAGCGAACTTCGGGAGATGGCGAAGGGCAGGGAGGCCTGGCGTGCTGCAGTCCATGGGCTCGCAGAGAGTGAGATATGGCTTAGCAACCAAAGAACAACTGCAGTTAGTACTTTAATAGAATTACTCTTCAGAGACAGGCATCAGAGTAGCCTTGTTTGGGGTGGATATGGGGGGGGGTTGTTGTTTGTTTTTGATCGTGTGGCTTGTGGGAGGTCTTAGTTCTCTGACCAGGGATTGAACCTGTGCCCCTTGCAGTGGAAGCTTGGAGTCTTATCCACTGGGCCACCAGGGGAGTCCCTCGGTGATGGGCGTGGTTAAAGACAGTTTCAAGAAAAGATGATATCATGACTGTCATTTATGAAATGAACAAAGAGCAGATATACATGGAGGTCAACAGTGTTGTAAGGGACCTGCAGCTGGTCCCAAAACTGGCTTTTCCACGCGAGAAGCTCGTCCTGCTAGAATCCATTTGTGTGTCTGAGAATTGTTTGTTCTGCCATCGTTTCTACACATTCAGCTGGTTAGGGACAGTGAAGGCCTGGAGTGCGAGCCCCAGGGTGCTCCGGAATCTGGGCACCGTTCCCCACAGGAGGCATCCCACGCCCTTTTAGCTGTAAGTCTCCTTACAGGATAGGAGTTCATAATGCTAAATCGGGCTACTTTTTCGTTTAATACTGAAAATTTTGAACACTTGTTTAAAAATGTTTTGGTGAGGAGGCTTTGTGAATTAATGCCCCAGTGGTTACGTATTTGGTTTAATGTACTTTGATGACTTGATATGAAATGTGGTCTTTGCCCCGGAGATCTTTGCTGAAGACAGTGGCCCTGGGACCAGGCGTGGGGCTGCTGGGACTCCTGTATTCCTGGTGTCTGACTTGGAAGCAGACAGTGCTCGAGGTTCGGAGCCTGTGACCCCAGATGTTGGGCGAGAGTCGCTGCCCTAACCTGTTTTTCCCAGGAGGTGGTGGCCCACTTCACACCAAAGCGGTAAATCCCGTGTGCCCGCAGGCGTGTAGTCCTGCGATCTGGCTCCCTGAAGCGGTGGCGGGGTCGGGGTGGTGTGACGGTGGGCACGGGGACTGAAGTTTACGGTGTGGGAGAGAGAAGCCCGTCCTGAGCTGGAGCCGCTTCAGAACGGAGGGGCCCTTGGATCCTTCCAGGGTCCCAGCAGCCACCGAGAGCCCTCCCCTGAGGAGGGGGCGCCGCAGGCGGGGCGGGCCCTGCTGGGGCCTGGCCTCGGCTCGGGGAGGGTGCGGCCGGCCTAGGGGCGCTCTCCGCCGGCTCGGCGGCCCCGTGGGTGCTGGCGGGGTCTGTCTTCCCCGCTTCCCACTCTTCCTCTTGGCCGGTGGAACGGGCCCTTCCTCTCTGGCTGCTGTCCTGGTGGTGCTGGTGTACCGCGTGACCTGGGTCTCCCTGTCTGAAGTCCGGGTCGTAGACCCATGGCTGGTGGTGGTAACTTGTCAGCATCTAACCTGAGCACACAGGTGATACTCTGCATTCTGTGCTCTGGGTGATGTGGACCCTTAAAAATCGGCAAGTGTGGAGACAGACTGTCACTTAGCTGACTGGACTTTTTTTAAAATTTTGGCGTCTTGACTTGGAAATGGTCGGGAAGCAGTTGTTTAGGAGTCAGTCTAGCCTTGTGGCACGCCTCAGTCACCATGGTTCCTGCAAGAGCCCTTGAGGAAGAAGCACACCGGGCCGCCTTACACAGGCCCGTGCAGGCAGAGGGTCTGCCGGGCCGCCCGGCGCTGTCAGCAGCGGACGTGCACCCCTGGCCCCGGGAGGCTCTGACAGTGGGCGGCACTCCCTAGTCTGACCTTCCACAGGCCGCCTGCTCCGGGTCGCTGCGGTCTCTCTGGTCCTTCGTGCTGCTGGTGTCGTCCACAGTGCTGTTGGCTTTCAGACAGGCAGCTCGGGGGTGCAGAGGACCTGGGGTGCTGTGTGGACACTCCTGGCCAGCCAGGACCAGTGGCTGCAAGTGTTTTGAAGTGGTTAGGGTGCAGCCAGTTTACTCCTATGATATTCTGATGAAGAGCCCACTGGTGCCTAAAGTTGCTGTTGAAGAGCCAGTGTTTACTGTGTTTTCAAGAGGGAAGAGATGGGCTAGATAGGAATGAATGGCCGTCCGCTGGACTGGAGGTGTGTGAGGACCACCGACCAGTGCTGGTTAGATCCTCCAGGATTGTTGAGACCGGCAGCACACCACAAACACCACAGAACTCACCTGCTGTGGAGACGCAAGTATTCTCGGTCTGCCCAGGCCAGCGGGGCAGGTGTAGGCCAGCGAGGCAGGTGCGAGCCTGCGGCCGGTGTGGCTGAGCAGCTGGGTGTGCTTTCATGTAAGTGGCTGCTGGCTGCTGTAGCGGACCGCCCAGGTTAGACCAGCCTTCCCCCACCACTTTCCATTATCACACCTCCCTTCTGCCCCCCAGGCCTTTGCAGATCCGGCCTCGCCTCCCCAACTGTTTCCCCTGCCCCAGTGAAATTTTAATACTGTGGGTGTACTGTGTTCTTATGCTCCGTTTCTGGAGGGCCACAGACCATGGTTAGTAACGTCCACACGGGGAATGCGTGGCCTGGACCGGCAGAGGGTTAGCATGGTTGTGAAGCTTAGCCCAGCGGCAGTATACTTCCTGGATATTTGGGATGACTGCTGAGGCTGGTGGTACCTTCCTGTGCAGTTAAGGACTTCCACACCGAGGGAGCTCTTAGACGTTTGTAAAATTCTCCGCATTCTTAGGGCATCACCGTATTTCACTAATGGACGATGCAGGTACGAGGCAGGTGTTGTAAGAGGCGCAGTGAGTCTGAGCCAGGCAGAGGGCGGCAGCCGGGAAGCTGAGGGCAGGAGTTGAGTGGACATGTCGAGGCCGGTGCTGGGGGGGGAGGTGTGTCTAGTCCTGCTGCAGCCTGAGAGCAGCTCCCTGCGCAGGAGGTAGTTCATGGTCTCTGGGTGTGCAGGCGGGAGCCGGGCGGGGTGTGGGTGCCCCCGGGGTGTCTCTCCCAGCACAGGATGGGGTAAAGTGACTCCTAAGGACCCATGATGGGTGTCGGGTGCTTGGGCTTGTTCTGCGCGTGGCCTCTCCGTGTATAGAGTCACGCCAAGCCCCTTGCCTAGTGAGGAGGTGTGAAATAGCCAGCTGCATGTGGCCACTGGAGCGTCCAGTCGACCACTCGGAAGCTACAAAACAGAGTGCTTTGTTCAGCTTACACAATCACGGTGGCCTTCTTGTTTCTTTGGCTGTGCAGGCAGGCGTTGGTGGCAGCATGTGGAATCTGGTTCCCTGACCAGAGATGGAACCTGGACCCCCTGCGTTGAAAGCATGAAGTCTTAACCACTGGACCACCAGGGAATAGGTCAACCCCAACGTCCAACCCAGTAACTGACACTTTACTTGACCCTCAGGTGTCTGAGCCGAAGTGGGTGTGCTTGCTACCCTAGGTCGCGGTTAGTGACCAGTGTCCCTGAAAGAGACAGGGACTTGTGGGTGGACGTGGTTAAGTATGAGGCATGGAGGAGGGTGTCAGGATGTAGGGTGCCTTAGTCTGAGGTCATCTGATCAGCCTGGGGTAGGATCTCGAGAGCGGGGAGCCATGCTTCTCGCACTCATGGGCCTAAACTGTTACTGCAGAACAGTAGACCGAGGCGAAAGCCGGAGTGGGTAGTCACCGAGCACCCACGCGTCAGCTGTGCTTTCCCTTCCTTGGCGCTGAGCATGCGTCTTCCTCCAGTGACACACCTCCACCGCAGCATTTGCTGGTGTTGACGCAGTCCCGGTTTGTACAGTGTGACTTCAGGATGCACGTAAATGAAGCTATGATTTGTCTTAGATGTTTGACCAGGACCTCGGACACACTTGTGTGAGTTAACGTGCTAGTGTAGCAGAGTCAGCGAGCTAGTGTGAGAGGCTGGGGTGATGAGATTTGGAAGGTGAAGGGATACTACTAGGTATGCTGGTTGACTAGGTACGTGTTTCACACTGTTAGAAATGCCCTCATAGGGACTTCTCCAGTGGTGCAGTGGCTAAGAATCCGCCCTTCAGGGCAGGGGGTGCAGCTTCAGCTTCTGCTCGGGCAACTGAGATCCCACGTGGTGCAAAAACAGCCTACACCGCTGCTAGAGAGTCTGTGCACCACAGCTAGAGGCCCCGCCCCACGCCAGACAGGCCCCGCCCCACACCAGAGAGGCGCCGCCTGACAAAGATAGCTCCCCCGTGATGTCAGTTGGTGCTGTGGCAGCTCCAGAGAATGTGCCCTGGTGAGAATGCCAGCCAGGCCTTTCCTGGTGAGCGGTGGGTAGGGGTTTAGAAGTCCTCATCTCAGAGAGTGCTGACCTTGTGCTCGTGGGGGAGCTTGGCACGTCGCTGCGGGCCAAGCCTAGGAGGCGGCGCTGGGGCCGTCCCTGGACCTGCACGCTCAGGTCCGTCTCCGGGACTGTCTCCCGTCCTCACGTGCGCAAGGCACCTGGGGGGCAGTGTGGAGTGGCAGGCCCCCCCTCGAAGGAGCACTGGGAGGGTCGGGGCGTGCCAGGGGCAGTGGTGGCGGGTCAGCGGGCCGTCCTGCCTGGGACATCTGGTGCCCTTTACCTCCTCCAGTCCTGCTCAGCCGTCTCCCGGAGCAGAGCTTGTCTCGCTCCGCAGCTGAGGCCACCGCCCTTGGAGTGCCGCGCAGCTCGGCATGTGCTCGTCTCGCTGCTGTGTCTCCTGCGTCTTCTCGGGCCTCCCAGTATCCTCTTGAAGTCTTCTGGGGGTTTCTTGCCTGCTGCGTTTCCCCTGGGCTGCTGTAAATGGGACATCAGAGCAGCAGCCTGTTGGCTGACACCATCACAGCGGCAGGCTTGCTTGGAGCACGCAGGCTGCCTGATCAGTGGACATCGGGTTTCAGGTTGCGTAAACCCCGAGGACTCAGCGCAGGCTGCGCCCCCGCGTGGCCGGCACGGGGGCAGTGCCTTGGTTGAGGGCCCGCCCTCGGGCTGGCGGCAGAGGTGGGGGTGGCCCGGCTTCCTGCTCCTCCCCTCCCTGGCCCTGTGTCCCCACGCCCCCGCCCACCTTCTCCAGCAGTCCCTTGCTGTCCTCACTGGCCCTGCCCAGCCCACAGTCTGGGCTGGGTCACGATGTTTTCCTGATGTTCTGCCTGCTTGCGGCTTCCTTATTGCCTCTGCTTTTATGGCTAGTTGGCTGCTCAGCTTCAAAGATGAGGAGAGCCGTGACTCCAGGTGTGTGTGTGGGGGGAGTCTAGCTTTTGATTTCCCACCTGAGAAGCAGTGTCCCTGGGGGAAGGAGTGGCCGCAGCGTGTGGAACGGTGATGTGCACTGGCCGGGCTGGGCTTGAGGGCAGAAGGAGGGGATGTACTGTGAGTACCCCTTGTTGTAGAAAAAGGCTCTGGGAGAGACTCCTGGGCTGGTGGGTGTTCCCTCTGCGCCCAGTCCCAGGCCCCGGGGACGTTTTAACCCTGTAGGGATTTTCAGAGCAGTTTGTGTCTGCAGAAGTCCGCGGAGAGGTGCTGGGAGAGGGTGAGAGAAAGCAGGGGCCGCAGTGAGGGTTCTGGAGGTGCTGCTCCTTGCGGCAGAGCTGTGCTCCAGGGTTGCTTTGGTTTTGTTTTTTTCCTTCGCTCTTTTCTAGAAACAAGTGTCCCACGCTCCGATCCCAGAGAACATGACGTACAAAAGCGTAGCTCTTAACGGTTGCCA
This sequence comes from Oryx dammah, assembly GCF_014754425.2. Lineage (NCBI taxonomy): Eukaryota > Metazoa > Chordata > Mammalia > Artiodactyla > Bovidae > Oryx > Oryx dammah. The sequence continues at coordinate 1,438,953 of NW_024070193.1, forward strand.
GTTTGAAGCCGGTGGCGCCCTCTGGGCTGGCCCTGGCCGCGACCCCGCCTCGCTTGTTGACAGGCGCCGCACCCGGGCGCGTGTCCTGCAGGACAGGAATGCTCTTGCAAGCAGAACTGACCGGAAAGTCACCAGGGAACGTTCTCCTCCAAAATGGAAATAGCCTTTTGAGTGTGAAGGTCGTTTGCCCCTGGAAAGATGAGAGTAAGTGAATATGAAGAAAAGAAAGTCATTTGTGACCTACCCTCCAGGAGAGACCCTGATTTGTCTCTTCCTTGAGTTTGCGCCTCTGCTCTGCTGGGGAGTCTGTTTGGGAAGATGAGCTGTAGGGGTGTTAACCTGGCTCTCCCCACTGAGTGGGGGGTCAGCCTTGTACTGCTGAGTTCTGTAATGCTGGAGTTCCAGCCCATCATGCTAAAACTGTTTCTATAGCATACTTTCCAAGACGATTAGGCCAGTTCCCTGTCACTATTTTTTTGAAAGGATTGGGAGGGATTCTTGTTCATTTATTACTAAGAAAGATAGAATGACTTCATCCCATTCCCCCCAAATCCTTGCAATTATTTAAATAGGGAAGAACTTTTATCTTTACATTAAGGCTTCCTGTAGGAGATACCTCTTCATTTATCCTGATTTTCTTTGTCTCAGTAAAATTTTTCTCATTTAGATCCTATATCTGTTAACTATTGCAACAGTGGCTGCAGTTAAATTTGGAAAATCCTTCAGGAAAGTGAATTAGCAAAAGTTATAAAAGTGCTTTTATATTTTTGACTCAATAATCCCATTCTTAAACAGTTAATCCCTCCCTCTGACCCTGCCCTGCACACTAGCCGCTCTAGCCCTTGCCGTTTCCTTTCGTGGAGCACAGCTGGCAGCCAGCATCTGGAAACGGGGCTCGGGGTGGCCAGCTCCGAGGTCCGCTGTGCGCGCTGCCTTCTAAACTCCACTGTGTGCTCAGCTCTGCACTCAGCGCATTCACTGACCACTGCCTGGGCTCTCTTCGCTGTCCTGAGTGTTTTTCTCATCCAGGCCTGACACCCTTCCTCCGACCTAAAAGCTGTTCTCCTCCCAGCAGAGGGGTTGGCCGGCGCATCCGAGGTCACAGCGCTGGGGAGTGTGGGGCCAGGAATCTCCTTCTTGAGTCACGGCCCTGTGGCCGGCAGTGCCGTCAGCCTCAGCCTTGAGGAAGCCAGGCAGGTGGAGAAAAGACTCGAGGCAGCTTTTCTCAGGCCCCACCTGGAGCATCTTTCAGCCCAGACTGGAAGAACACCAGGCTCTGCTGACTGTGGGAGGCGGACGCCACCCCTGCTGGTTCCTGGTCATCTCCACCCGGCCTCCGGAGGAGGGGCCAGGGCTGGGGGTGCCCGGAAGGCGTGGGGTCCTTTCTGAGGGCACTGCTGCCTCTGGAGGCGGCGGCAGCCCCAGCCCTCCCGTGGGGTCGGCGCCGAGGGGTGCTCCTCGTGGTCCTCATATGCGGCCCTGACACCACTCCAGGGTCGGGACTGCTGCCTCTTGCCACCGCTCTCCCCCTGAAGGCCTCGGAGGCACTCCTGAGGACCACGAGGCCTGTGCCTGTAGGAAAGTGATCCGGGGTCAGGCTGAGGCAGGGAGTTGAGACTTCCTGAAGGGCTTCCTGAAGGGCTTTCTGGGGAAAGACGGTCTCGAGCTGCAAAGTCAAACGCTGTTGCTACCAGTATTTGAGAACTCGCTACTGGGGACTAGGGACAGAGAATAAAACCGTCCAGATGGGAATCGTTAGGAAAAGGAAGAGAGAGATGACTACGGCACGCTAAGATGTCACGTCCGCGCGTCCCCTTGCAGGAGGGCTCCTGGCTGTGCCGGGCCTCGTCACCGCACAGGCTCTTCCCCAGAGCGGAGCTCGGCTCTGGACGCAGTGGTCGTGACCCCCGGGTTGTGGCTCGGGGCTCAGTTGCTCCACTGCATGTGGGATCTTCCTGGGCCAGAGATGGAAACTGTGCCCCCTCCATTGGCCCGGCGGATTCCTAATCCCTGGCCCACCAGGGACGCCCGTGAGGGTTTTTTAAAGACCCCAGACTGCACAGCCCACGTGGTTGAGCTGCAGAGGCAGGACCGCGGGTGCCGAGGGCCAGCTGTGAGGTTGTCTGCAGTCTCCAGCTGCTTGCAGGGTCCTTGCTCTGAAGACGGACAGGCGGCATCAGGGGTAGACAGCGGTGGGGAGAGGCGGGCTGCTCCACGGTGGACAAAGGGCTTGCGCCGAGGAGGCCTGTGTGAGCAGCACTCAGGCTCACCCACGCTGCCCCAGCGTCCCGGCGGCCGCGCGCTCCTGCAGGCTCCTCTGTGCTCCCTGGCGTGCTCCTGGCGCAGGTCCCGTGCTGAGCCTGCGCTCCATCCAGGCCCCGGGTGCAATGGGGAGCCGGCCGGAAGGCTGGGGCGTGGAGCTCCCGGGCTGCGTCTGTGCGTCTGCCAAGAGAGGGGCTCCCCTCGGCAGTGCCGTCCTGCTCACGTGCCTTTTCCTTCCTTCCAGCTTGAAGGATGACCTCGAGAAAGAAAGTGCTGCTGAAGGTGATCATCCTGGGAGACTCTGGGTGAGTGTCCCCGCACGTGAGCGGACACCCTGGTGGCGCTCTAGCGCTGCTCTCCGTGGGGCCAGCTCTCTCTGCTGAGGGGCTGGGTCTCCCTGGCATGGGGCCCTTTGTCCCCAGTTTGGAGAAAATGGTGGCTGTTTGAACTCAGTGATAATTTCATGTGGCTCCTTTTTCCTACCTGGTGAGAGGAGGGAGGAGAGTTTTCATGTAGATTTGCTGCTGTGGGCAGCATGCCATGCCCATGCTGGAGGTTTGGCGCCCACTTTGTGGCACAGGCAGGCGCTTACAGACCACCTCCGCGGCGTCGGCATCGCAGTAAAGTGACTGCGGGAACTTCCTGGTTTCCATGGGCACAGAAAAGTCACGTTCGCACTATACCCTCGCCACTTTGTGTGCAGTGACCGTTTGTCTAAAGAGCATTGTACACACTGCAATTTAAAGATGATTTACTGCCGGAAAGTGCTAACCGTCCACTGACCCTTCGGTGAGTCTTCATATTTTTGCAGTAGTAACATCAAAGATCACTGATCACAGATCATAGCAGAGTAATGATGGGAGAGTTATAACTACTGCAAGAATTATCAAGATGTGACACAGACATGAAGGGAGCAAACGGCATTGGAAAAGCGGTGCCCCTGACTAGCTTGACACAGGGCCGCCACAGACGTGCAGTCTGCAAAAAGAGAGAACGAAGCAGAAGGCAGTCTGCACAGCGCCTGCAAGTGAGGCGAGCCTGCACCCGCCTCCGGCTGGGCCTGGGTCTCCACTGACCCAGTAACTGACTAGTTCTGTGATCACTGGGAAGATTCAGGGGGTGCGGGTGAGGTTTTCAGACTTGGCATCTGAAGTGACCCTTGAAAGCTCAGGCTGGAGGCGACGTGATTTTGAAAATCAAATGATAATGCAAGTGTGCATCCTATGCCAAAGTTTTTTTTAAAAGGCAGTGATTTTCCTACCCTGGCTGGCTTCCTTAATCCGCTGAGAAGCCTTTTAAAAGTGAGCGTCCGCCCCAAGCTGCAGGCCCGCGCTGGCCGGCACCCGCACATCCACACACACGCTCCGTCCACCTCTGCTCTCCCTGGCCCGCCTCCCGCGCTCACGCTCTCGGTTCCTTTGCTCCACTGTCAGGATTAAAAGTGCTGCTTTTCAGCCCGTTACCTGGACTTGCCTGAAGACAGACTTCCTGCCGTCTTCCGCTGGAGATTCAGGCGCAGAGGTCCGGGTGGGGAACGCTGCCCTGGGCTCTCCTCCCAGGCCCTCTGTGGGTGAAGCGAGTGTTTGCCTTGGTGGAAAGGAAGGTGTTACCGGCCTGTCCTGCTGCCTCGTCACCCGAAGAGTCACCCCGGTCTCTTGCTGAGTTCTCTTACTGAAACACACCTCTGGGGAGCCTGCTTTGGTGGATTCCGATTTGGCGGAATATTGGTGCTTTTTCTGCTTCAGATTTTAAACTTGGTTTGGGCTTCCCTCATGGCTCAGTCAGTAAAGAATCTGCCTGCAGTGCAGGAGACCCGGGGTCAGTTCCTGGGTCGGGAAGATCCCCTCGAGAAGGAAATGGCTCTCCACTCTAGTAATTCTTGCCTGGAAAATGCCACGGACAAAGGAGCCTGTCAGGCTGCAGTCCACGGGGCTGCAAGAGTCGGACACGACTTAGCGACTAAACCGACAGCAGCAGGCTGGCTGCCTGGTGTGAATGTCTGCTGGGAGCCAGTGGGTGCCTCTGGCCACTGCTCTCTTGGACTGAAAAACCACCACTAAACGGAGAGACCCAAGATGGCAGAGACACTTCGGGACAAGTGCAGGGATCTTACTGCTGGAGCTTCTTTTAGAAGGAGAGCATTTGCCGGCCCCCTTTTGGAAGGAGAGAAATGGAAACACGAGGCTCTACCAGCTGTACCAGAGCTCAGAAGTGCTTCTCTGGACCTGACCCCCACCGGTAGCCCATGTCCGTCCCTGGCGGGTGCGCATCGCCACTGGGTGAACTGGAGGCTTCCCCTGCATTGGGAGGGGCAGGTCTTGTTCTCCTTTGAGACAGACGGTCCTTCCAGACTGCACGCGTCAGAGTTGGTGTGCGATGCCGACCTGCCTGACTTGTGGTTTTTCTCCAATTTCAGAGTCGGGAAGACCTCACTCATGAACCAGTACGTGAACAAGAAGTTCAGTAACCAGTACAAAGCCACAATAGGGGCGGACTTCCTGACAAAGGAGGTGATGGTGGACGACAGGCTCGTGACCATGCAGGTAAGCGCCGCCTCCGCCGGCCCAGCCCGGCCGTCCCGGCCGAGGCCTGCCTCTGTCTTGGCGCCGCCCTCCCTGTCAGATCTCACGGTCATGCTCACGGGCAGCTCGCTTCCAGCGGCCTCGCCAGATGTAGCACGGGACACCGAGGGCGTCCTCAGTACCGCGAGGCACACCAGCAATTTTGCTTTTTTTCTTCGAATTTAACTGGCCTCCCTGGGTTTTGTTGTTGTGGTTTAGTTTTTTGCTATAAAATTGGCAGCTTACAGGTTCCTGTCTTGTGTCTCCAAAATGTCTGAGTCGTCCCCCTCTCAGCACCCTTGCCTGTGCTTAGGCTGAAGAATCCTTGCATCTCTCCTGGGCTCTCGCGGCAGCCGTTACGGTGGTCTTCTTGGCTTCTGATCTTGTGCATTTCATGGCCCTGTAAGTTGTGTTTCTGTTCAGCAAGTCGGGCTTCTTCATGTAGCAGCTTAGTCTGATTTCAGGGGCTTCCCTTTGAACACTTGGGAAAAACACGGTTCCTTTGCTTGGCTCCTTAAGAGGCGTCACGTCCTGGGGCTCCGACCACACGTCCACTGCGGAGCCTGGGCTTGATCGCTGGGGAGGAGCTACGCTCCCACCAGCCTCACGTGCGCTCACTCGGGGCCCTGCTGGCCAGGCCCTCCGCCCCAGCTTCTGGCATGCTGCAGCACCAGCTTTCAGCCCAGGCGTTGTGTTCGGAAGCCGTGCCTCCACAGCAGTTGAGCCTTGTTCTCTGCCCTGAGTGCTGTCTTGGGGAGACCACGCTGTGTGCTCCTGGCCGACACCCGGCTCGCTGAGACGTCTGGACGTTTCGGGCTGTGGCGGGGGCGTGTCCCGTGCTCCCGGGGCACACACTCCTCCAGGTAGGGCTGACGTGGCTCCCGCCCCACCGCGCCAGACACAGCGGCGGGCGGGGGTGGGCAGGTTCCACGGTGCAGACCTCCATTTGTACGGTAAACGGGTGGGGGGTGCTCTCCAGATGGCAGCATTGTAAGCGCTGGCTGTTGTGGCGGAGCTCGCGGGGGGGGGTGGGGGGGGGGGGGTTGTAAACATATAAAACCGAAAGACACGGCGCAGGCAGCAGGCCTCGGGCCACGCACGATTAGAGCTTGAATGAGCCTCGCTGGAGAGGAAAGACCTCGGACGGCAGCGGGGAGGAGCAGGGAAGAGCGGGAGCTCGGGCCCTGCCACGCCGGTGTGGGGACGCACAGCAGGGCCTGGCGTCCCACCCGCCATCAGCACGAGAGGCGGCCTGCACAGGGTGGGCTCTGGAACCGACCCCGTTGGGGGCACACACACACAGGGCTCCTGGGGCCTTGGAGGTTGTGGGAACGGGACCCCAGCCTCAGTGCCTGGAAGGCGCGCAGCTGGCCCGTGGGGTGCAGGCTGGGGCTCTGCTGCCCTGCCCCTGGTAGGGGACATCCCGTCCCGCTGTGCACGTCTCTGCTGCGCCGGGCACAGAGAGCTCCATCTGCAGGATCTGACATAACCCTCTGCCACTCCCGGCGAGGACAAAGATAAGACCACCCTGTCAGGAGACGCACAACTTCTGGACGGAAGATGAGCCCTGGAAGCACTGTGCCACAGAAAGTGCTCACAGAGGCCGGAGGCTTCTGCACGAGGGATGGAGACTGTGACGGAGAGGGCCCGGAGAGGTGGGGTGTGGGAGGCCGAGAGAATGGAGACAGGTCGCACAGGCAAAGCCCAGGTTAAGCTCAGCAGAGGGAACAGTGAGGTTCAGGATGAGCTGAGCAGACCACCTCAAAGAAAACTGGAATGCAGAAACCAGAATCCTCAGCGCACGTGGGGCGAGGAGACGGGTGCAGGGACAGCAGGTGGACAGGTGAGCTCTCGGCCTTGTGGCCGAGGGCTGCATCCAGGTCCTAGGCTCAGATGCTGCCTGAAGACCCCCGCGTCCTGGAGCAGGAGCAGACGGACAGCGGTGGTTCTCATGACCACAAGAGCTTGCAGAAGGGAGGCCCAGCCCTTTCAGGCTGGGTGCCAGTCTGATGAAGCCCCACAAGCTCAGATCTTAAGAGTTTCCTGAAGTCAGTGCACCCGCCAAGAACCCAGGGCACCGAGCAGAGTCTGGAAACTGCGAAAGAAAGTGTGTGGTCCTTGGGCTGGAACAGAAGGCTGGTGCCCAGGCTCCTGCAGCCAGCTGAAAAGACTGGAAGTAAATGGAAACACCAAAGGCATTCTCATTCCAGGTCTTGAGGAATTCTCCCCTATTTTTATGGGCCTTCAGCAGCATGCCGAAAAAAGAGAGATGGTTCCCAGGGGGCAACACGGTGAAGACCAGCGGAAACCTCCCTGGCAGTTCAGAGTGGTTTTTGTATATTGAAAGACATCAAGCCATCTCGTCTGTCTGTAGAGAAGCTAAGCAGGTGGCGTGGGTCAGGAGGGCTGCTGAAAATGGAACATGGTAACCCAGAATGACAAATTATAGAGAGTGTGTAGCAGGTGGGACACAGCAGACGCGGGCTGAAAGGAAGCAGAGTGATGGGAAAGGCGGAAGCAGGCCTTGGTGAGCAGCTCAGGCTTTTCATCATCTCAGAAGAGCAGGAAGGTCAAGACGCGTATTTGTTAGGAAGTTTTCACAGTGAATGTGGTACCAATCCACGGATTCAGGGAAGCCCACGTTCCAAGAGGGATAAATTAAGAAGACTGGAAAAACCATATTGAAAGAAAAACCTTTTCGAGAGAAACTTGGAACCAGGGAGAGGAACAAGAACGACCAAGAAGCATGGCGGCGAGGCTGCTCGAGGCTGCAGTGGGCCCAGTGGCTGCAGCTTGTTCTCCGGGCGGCCTGCTCTGCCCCTGAGGCTCCCGGCTGTGAGGAGGAGGGCGCGCCTCCCTCAGAGGCGCACCGTAGGCAGTGGGGAAGGTCCGCGATGCGATCGCAGCTTGCTGTAGTGACAGAAATGGGAGCCCCCTAGCACAGCCCTGTGCCGCTGGGCTGTCCTCGTGTGGGCTCACTCCCTCCGGGCAGACATTCGTCTGGTTTTGTGCAGGAGGCCGTCCTCCCTGACCCGGGCGTCCGTGTGGCCCCAGTAGGTTGACGTGTTCCTCCAGCGCTGCGGGTCTCAGGAGTCCAGGCCGGCTGCATGGAGTCTGGGCTGCTTCCTCCAGAGGCTGGTTCATTAGATGAGATGGGTGGCTCAGCCCACACTAAAGCCCAGCCCTGGAGTCCCGGCCGGTGCTGTGGACGTAGCTTTTACCTGGGTTGTGAGGATCGCTCAGCGTCTCATGCTTCCTGAAGCTAAGTGCTTTCCTGCAGACAGACAGACAGACAGAGGGTCCAGCAGGTGGCGACTGCTGCCAGCTGGCGGTAACTGCGTGCCTTCTGCCCCAGCCGTGGGGCCTGTCCTGGGAACACCGGGAGGCAGCCTGGGCCCTGCCAGGGTCTGGGGCATCCAGGAGGTGCGTCCTGCATCCCTGCCCGGCGGGGCAGAGCATGATGGGAAGCTCTGAGAGCTGAGTGCCGCTGTGCCGTCGTTGGTCAGCACCTGCTCTCCGCGCTGAGTCCTCAGCCTTTCCCTTCATTTCTCTCTCCCTCCCCTTCTCCTCCTCACACAGTGCTTTTCTTTGTCTCTTGAGATATGATAAAAAGGTTTTTTTTTAAAAGGTAAATGTTATATACAGTAAAATACATATATGTAAACAAACGTACAGTTCCGGGCTGGCCTGGTAGTTAGAATCTGTGCTTTCACTGCTGAGGGCCCAGGTTCGGTCCCTGGCTGGGCAACTCCAATCCTGCCAGCCTCACGGTGTGGCCAAATAAAAGTAAGCGTGCCCTGAGCAGACGCCCCCTGCGGGGAGCCCCCGAGTGCAGAGCCTAGGTTCACGGTGCGGCTTTTCCGTACATACGTCCCCGTGCGGCCTCCCCCTGGATCAGGACCCACAGTTTTGAGCGTCTCCGGGCATCGGGCATGTGCACCCAGCTGCTGTCGGTCAGCATGCTCCGCGTACTCCCTGAGTCCTGAGGTGCTCGTCTCAGGATGGCCCTGGTGTCCCCCGCGCCCCCCCGTCCTGGGCCGCGCCCCCAGGAGTGACGGTGTGTCTTGGGCAGATCTGGGACACGGCCGGACAGGAGCGGTTCCAGTCCTTGGGCGTGGCCTTCTACAGAGGCGCCGACTGCTGCGTCCTGGTGTTTGACGTGACCGCCCCCAACACGTTCAAGACCCTTGACAGCTGGAGAGACGAGTTTCTCATCCAGGCCAGTCCCCGGGACCCCGAGAACTTCCCCTTCGTCGTGCTGGGAAACAAGATTGACCTCGAAAACAGACAGGTGCGTGCTGGCGATGGCGGGGTCCTTGGTGGTGGGCTGCCTATCAGAGGGGGCAGCGCCAGCGTTCAGATTTGACTGGTAAGGAACCATGTGCCCCGAGGATCACCCCATCTTTCTGTCTGCCTGTGACTCCTGCAAGGGAAGGGTATAACTAACAAGGGGGCACCTGGCCGCCCTCAGGTGGGGCCTGGCTCCCTGGGAGCAGAGCAGGGTGGGTGTGCGGGGTCGGAGCACCCCGTGGGGCCCCCTGCCAGCCCTCCTGGCTCCAGTCCGGGATTGACCTCCGGGCCCCGTGGGACCTCGGTCTGCTGGCCGTGGGGCCCCAGAGGGCCTGCCCAGCGCCCTGCTCTCTCGCCTGGGCTGCCTGTTCTGAGGTGCCCTGTGCGCATGGAGGGTCTGTGCTGAGCGCCTTGTGGCTCTGGGGGTGCACAGGGGCACCACCTCCAGGCCGGCTGCCCTTGGGGACGGGGGCCCAGGAGGCCCGGTGAGCCTCCCACACCACTCGCACGGCCGTGACTCGGGCTGGTGGGCGCCTCTGACCCTGGAGGAGGGTTCGGTTGCCCTCAGCTGTCATCCTCCCCCTGTGGGGCCCCCCCAGATCCCGCGGGTTGGGGGGTGCTTTGGGCTTTGAGTAAAACTGCTCTGGCTTCCTTTCCAGTAGCATCTCTCTGGGGAGTGTAGACAAAGTTGTTATTAAGTATAGCCGAGTTTTCCTGGTGGCTCAGACGATAAAGCGTCTGTCTACAATGCGGGAGACCCGGGTTCAATCCCTGGGTTGGGAAGATCCTCTGGAGAAGGAAATGGCAGCCCACTCCAGCACTCTTGCCTGGAAAATCCCATGGATGGAGGAGCCTGGTAGGCTACAGTCTATGGGGTTGCAAAGAGTCGGACACGACTTGAGCGACTTCACTCACTCACTCACATAGCCGAGTTTATTTTTGACCAGTCAGCTCTTTCCTAAGGGAATTGGTTCTTCTCTTGTTCCTGAAAACAGGCTCGGGAGGGGAGTCAGGAAATGGGACGTGGCTGGGCTGGGGGCTCTGGGGCCTGGGTGTGTGATCAGGCCACGGGCCCAGGCAGGTGCGCGGAGCAGCCACAGGAGGGGCAGGCACTTCATCCCGCGCTGGCTGCCGCCTCCCTTCACAAGCTGCCTCCAGGTGCAGCTCGGGGTCGGCGGCTAAGGGGACAGCCCCACTGTACTGAGCTTAGCTGGCGCGGGGCTGGTGGGCGGTGGCCGGCGGGGGTCCTGAGGGTTCTTCCGCTGGATTCCTGCTCTTCCTGGCACCTGTGCCTTGCCTCTCCTTCAGGTGGCCACCAAGCGGGCACAGGCCTGGTGCTACAGCAAAAACAACATTCCCTACTTCGAGACCAGCGCCAAGGAGGCCATCAACGTGGAGCAGGCCTTCCAGACGATCGCCCGGAATGCTCTCAAGCAGGTGGGTGCCTGCAGCCATCGGCGCCTCCGGGGCCGGAGCCCTGGCCTGGCCGCCTCGGCCTGCACCTTCTCTCCCACGGGCTTTCTGTGCAGCCAGAGGTGGTGGCGGGCCTTTGAGAGTGGCCCCGTCCTGCTGTCTGTCTGTAAGTCAGCTCCGTGGGGGCATGCACCGAGGCCGTCTCGTGTGGGGCTGCCCTGCTCGGCGTGCTCCTCCTGTTTGAAGATACACTTGAGTTTGAGGCCCAGCTCTGCTGCCCGTCTTGGGATCTGGTCTGGTTTTGAAGTCCTATCTGAGCTGTACAGTGAGATTGCCCGCTTTCAGGGCGTTTGTGAAGATTCAGTGAGGTGCACCAACTTTTGGAATTATCCTAAACGATCCTCATAAAGGTTAACCCAAAAGGCTCTAGGAATTGTCTTCCTTAGATAAGGTTTCCTTGCATTTTCTCTGTGTTGTTTATTCAAATGTTCCCCCTCCCCACCAAATCCCAGTGGCATCCTGTTGGCGCGTGCTGGGTGAGGGCTCTTCTGACCCCACAGCGGCAGGGCAGTGCTTTCCTCCCTGAACACTCCTGCCCCTAGAGCTCGAGTCGTGGGAGGAAGACTGTCCAACTGGTAAGGGGGCCCCTGGCTGTCCCTGGGGACAGTGGTGACCCTCAGTTCCGGCACCGCGTTGGCGTCCCTGGCGCAGCGCCCATGCTCTGCAGAGGGGCCCTTGCAGCCCTCGCCCGGGCCTCGGCCATGCGCAGAGGTGGGGGGTGAGCTGTGTGTGGCGGGCCTTCTTCTCAGCTCCTCTGGCCACAGTGAAGAACCTGCTGGTGGGTGTGTTTTCCCTCTGTGGAGCCCGCGTGCTCCCTGCGCGGCTGTCCCGACCTCACGGCCTCTCCCCTCACTAGTCGTGGCTTTCTTCTTGGCTCTATTTGGTTTATTATCCGTTTAAACTAAGACTTTCACTCCAGGTGCAACTTTTTCCTCCTCCGTCATCTCCCACCACCCACCCCCACAAAAACTAAACCTTCCTGAGGTTCTAACTGTGTCAGCCAGCACCAGGCGCCCGGACAGCGCCCACAGGCCGCGTGGCTCAAGGACACACTTATTTCCTGTCGGTTTCGGGGCCACAAGTCCGATCTCGCTGAGGCCTCTGTTAAGACAGAAAGCAGATGAGCGCCGGTCAGGGCTGGGAGCGGCGGGCGGGACAGGCCGCTGCGGCTGGAGCTGGCTCACCTCCGGGGCCAGGAAGGGCCTGATGGCGCAGGCCTGTGAGCAGACCAGGCTGCAGGGGCACAAGCTCAGCCCTCAGGGAGTGAGACCGCCTTAAACTACAGGTAGTCCTGGGCGTGGCCGCTTGCACAGCACTTGTGACCGGAGTGGTTTCCCCAGAGGGCCTCGACCCACGGGTGCCCGGTGTCTAAGGCACAGGTGAATTCTCTTCCCTAGGAAGCAGGGAGCTGCCCCTCGCTGGAAACACGCTAATTCAGCCCAAGTCCCCGTGAAGTGACCCCAGTCCCTGTCCTGTGGGCCCCACACTGAGGGAGTTGTCCTGGGCGGGCCCGGTGTGTGCAGCCTTGGGGGCAAGCTCTCCTGAAGGCCTGGAAGAGAACAGACTTGGGTCCAGAGAGGGGCGTGCAGGGCGAGCTCGCGGGGTGTGTGAGGGCTGGGGCCCCAGACCCTGTCTTCGTCAGGCACTGGCAGAAGCTCCCAGAGCGGGCACGTGCAGGTGGAGGGCGCCAGCCTATCCCTCCTGCCCCTGCCCCTGGCCCCTCCACTGTGCGGCCCGCCCCCCTACACCGCAGGGCACGCAGCCACCGCGGGCCCGCAGTCACTGCCTCTTTCCCTGCCCAGGAAACGGAAGTGGAGCTGTACAACGAGTTCCCCGAGCCCATTAAACTGGACAAGAACGACCGCCCCAAGGCCTCGGCCGAGAGCTGCAGCTGCTGAAGAGGCAGAGAGCAGAGCACAGAGTCCTCCGCGACCGAGAGCACACGTGCAGGCCTTCTTCCACGAGCCCCTCCTCCACACAGACAGTCATCTCTCGCCCAGCTGCCCGGAGAGCCCAGCACACCGCCGACCCCCGCACACGCCCCACAGACCCACCGCCCGCCCCCCCCCCGGGCTCCACGGCAGCAGCACGCCGGTGGCGCACGCCCGCCTGGGTGGAGTCTGCGCTGGAAGCTTCTTCCTTTTGTCCACTGGAGAGAGAACTGTTTACAGTTAATCTGTGTCTAATTAGTTCTGATTTTTTTAACCGTCTTGTGGTCTTTTTACCCACCCCCTCCTGTGAAGGCCACCACGTGGGAAGGCTGGTGCCCTGCGCTCCATCACAGGCTCACACCCAGTCTGATCAGGCTGAGTTTTGTATGTATCTGTTAATGCTTGTTACTTTTAACTAATCAGATCTTTTTACAGTATCCATTTATTATGTAATGCTTCGTAGAAAAGAATCTTATAGTACATGTTAATATATGCAACCAATTAAAATGTATAAATCAGTGTAAGAAATTCTTGGGTTATGTGTTTAAGTCCTGTGATGCAGGCCTAGAGGCAGAGGGCTGAACCCGGTCTGGACTGCAGCGTGTTCAGCATCTCAAGAGGTGAGAAGTCCAGCAGGAGGCAGTATTCTGTACAGTAGACACGAGAATCATGTACGCCTTTTATCAAAGACTTCAGAGCCAAAAAGCTTTGCATCTCTCCAGGGGGAGACTGTCCAGTTCCCTCTGCATCTAAATTTTCCAAGAGGCGATTTGCATAATACTTTGGTGTGTGCAATGGAGAAACAGCTGTTTCACAAATTAAAACCCTCATTTTCCCTTTTTTTCTTCCTGCTCCACACTTTTAAAACTCCCGTTAGATTTGCATCCACGTCCAAGAGGGAGAGGAGGCCCTCCCAGACCTGTGCTAGCGACGGTACCTTTGTCCTAGATGGCGCTCCTCTCGGGGTGTGGCGTCCTCGGTGAGCACACCTTCCCCCGCCCCCTGACTCCCCAGTGTAGCCCCCGAGCCCCCGCTTCCTGGCGGCCCCCCCCACACACACTGTAGCCTGCTTCACAGAGCTCCCCTCCAAGGGCCTGTGTCCCCGGGTGTGGGCGAAGTTCTTCTGTAAAGAGACGAACGTGATGCCAATAAAATGTACCAAGAACAAAGACCATCTGTCTTCGGCCCATCTTTTCCTCCAGGCCTGGGCTCAGGGGCGGCCGTGCAGCTAGTCGCCCTAACGGCGCTTTCTCTTGAGTGGCAGCCGCTGGCACAGTCCGCGGGCCTCCTCTGTCCAGCCCCTCAGCACCGGCCCCTGGTGTGTGCCATCTGTTTCTGATCACAGTTGCGGGGGGCGGAGGGGACCCCGGCTGGAGAGCGCTGTCCCTGCAGAGGCGGGGCCGTGAGCAGCGAGCGTGAGCAGCCTTTGGGTTTGCGGTGGTTTCACCCACGTGGTTGCTGACATGCGGCCCTTGCATGGTTCTGGGTTTTTGACTCTTGACAGGACAGGAGGGTTCAGCAGCAGGGCCTGCGTTCCGCACAGACGGGCCACGCTGCGACAGCAGCTGCCGCGAGGATCAGTGTTAGGAAACGGCCACGTGTCGGCCAGTGGGCGGGTGGAGGCTGGCAGACCGCACCTGGGGTCTACATGCCCCACTCCTCGGGTCCCCGGCGGGTTGCTTCCTCCGGCCGCTCTGGGCTCACCCCCTGGACGCTCACGACCACCACAGCACCCCCATCGGGCACGCGGCTCCCCGCGCTCTGGCCCCGCCTCGTGGGCTGGGCGTGGGGGGCTTGGCGGCCTCCCCTGGTGCCGGGCGGCAGTGAGTGGACCCCGAGTGGTGTGTGATTCACAGACCAGGGTGTCGCCCTCTGGTCCTGACCGTGAACAAGTCGGGGACATGGACTTGGACCTCTGACCTCAACCACCTCCTGAAACCAGTGACTGTCGTTACAGTGACCCGCCTTGTCTTAAATATTTAATAGTGCTATCACCATGCAAGTATTAAAGTCACCTTTAGACAGAGTGAAAAGGTAAGCCAAAAGGAGAAGCTATTTGCAGATCATGTATCTTACGGAGACCTTACATCTGAAAAGTAATAACATAATCAGAAAACAAACTTGAAATGGGCAAAAGACTAGAATTTAACATTTTATCAAAGGAGACATTCAAACTGTCTTTAAGAATTAGAAGGCAATGTTCTCAAAATTGTTAGTCACTAGGAAAATGCCAGTTGAAACCACGCTGGGGGGACCTGACTTCCCTGGTTGAGGAACCTGCCATCCAGTATTGGGGACTCAGGCTCAGTGCCTCTTCTGGGAGCTGAGACCCTATGTGCATCCAGGGAAGTACCCCCGTGCTGCGGCTGCTGAGCCCGCACGCCACAACACAGACCCGATGTAGCCCAATAAATATTTAATAAACACGCGGAGGAATTTCGCTACACGTGGACCAGAGTCACTATAATGCAAAAAAGGCAACACCAAGCCTTACGAGGACTTCAAGAAAACGGAACCTCCCCACAGTGCTGGTGGGAATGAAAACAGTACAATCCCGGCTGGAAAAACCCGCCAGTTTCTTAAGAAGCTAAACATAAGCTTAGCATATGACCCAACAACTTCACTCCTGTGAATCCAAGAGAAATAAAATCATACCTGCTCGAACCCTCCTGTCCGTGCTCTTGGCAGCATCGTTCATAACAGATGAAATATGGAAGCAGAGAGTTGGACGCAACTGAGCAACTGAACTGATGGCGGCAGCTCCGCTAGCAGATGGACACCCGGCTGTGCAAGTGTGTGCAGTGGCCGCGCAGAGCCAGGGACCGGCGGGCAGCGGAGACCGACTGCGGCCTCAGCAGAGGGGGACGGCACAGAGTGACACGCCGTGTGACTTCACGCGCAGTGTTCAGAAACGTCGGAACAGAAGTCAGACCTGCCGTGACCTGGCGCTGCGTGGGGTGGGGTGGGGGCCTGGCTTCAGACAGGCTCAGGGGAGATGTCTGGAGTGATGAAGGCATTGTCAGAGTGGGCCACGGTGACGGCATAGCTCTAGAAACCTACCAACTTATTTTAAATAACTAAAATGTATTGGGTCCAAAGTCTCTTCAATGAAGTTGTTAAAATTATCTTTGGAAAATAAGTTTGAAGAACCATAGAGAAAGTCCCTTTACTCAGATAATGTTTGGCGGTAGACTGCGCTTACAGTACGGCTCACTCTGCACGCTCCATCGGCCAGCCATACTCTGGAACGAGCTCAGAAGTAACTTCGTGGCCCTGAACCCAACTGCAGCCGGCCGATTTTAAGTCAGATTTGACTTGGAGCTGACCCTGACTCACGTCTCAGTTTCATCTCCTCACTGACAAGTCATCCTGAGCATGGTCCCCTTGAAATGACCTTGAATCTGCCCCTCCTGCTGACCCTGTTGTATTCCGACTTTCACGTCACGCCGAGCCCCGACCCACTGTGACGACTCCTCTCCAACCTGGGGCTAATCCATCGGAACGTCCCGCCAGCCCAGCGCCACCTTCCTGTGTCCTGTACACACAGCCGCGCTTGCCTAGACTTGGTTTATCCTCAGGAAGACGCAGGTGGAGCCTGAACTCCCCTGGTGCAGTATCTTTTCCCATATTCCTACCAAGATTGCACGTGCTCTTGAGACAAGCAAGTTTGCTCCAACAAGGAGTAAGATGTGCTTTTGAAGAGAGTGGGATTTGCGGTGTTTGCTGCAAATTCTCATCTGTCATACTCCTTAGATCCTTTGGATTTGCTCTGCTTCTAGGAAGAATGTGAATTGAGACGCGTGTGTGGTGGTGTGCTGGAGTCCAGCCCCAGCAGCCAGGGATTCAACCTGAAGGGGTGAGCGGTGTCAGTGAGAAACTGAGGCAGCCTCTCAGTTTTCTTGGACTGCCTGTTTATTTCAAGCTTATAATTCTCTCTTATACTTTTACAAAGGCATTAGGTCAGAGGTTTGATATTTTTAGTTCCCATTGACCCAGATTTATTTTTCTCCAAAAATCATTGTTGAGGAGTTCCTCCCTCAGCGATTCTCTTATCTACTTCTTCTCATGTGTCCTTGTAAATACACTGTAACTCATGTTAATGTCTGGGCTGCACACCACATTCCTCAGTTTATTTCTTATCTTTCTAAGTCCTGTTTGCCCCTAGTATCCTAAGCTCACTATTTCTTAGAAAGGGCTTCTAGCTAATAATATCTCTAAAGTCCCTAATCTCTATAAGCTCTAGTAGAATATGCTAACATTACAGCAATCCTTAAATCTTTAGCTTCTAACTATTTTAATTATTCCTGAGCCCTAAATTCAGCAAACTCCTTTCCCATAAACACTTTTCTCACAAATAGCCTTCAGATAGGAATCCCTCCCATGGCCTCAAGCTGCGGCCTGCGTGCTCACCCTGGAACACTTTTTTGTAAAAGTCCTTGAACAAATGTCAGTGATTAACTTTATGAATTATTCTTTGAGCACAGCTGCAGAAGGCTTTATGCCTTCTCCTGCTCCTCTCAAAAACAATAAGCACCTTAATATTCTCTTCAGTCAACTCAGCCAAGGAAAGGAAAACACAAGTCAGAATCACAAAGCCTAACTCCTTCATTCCGGGTGAACAAAGGGAGGGGGTTTAGGGCTGTGCCTCCATTTTGTCGGTAATGCCTAAGGCGGCTCCTCACGGTGCTGTGTCTACATTCATCTCAGTTCCAACAAAGAGGAAGTTCCTTCGAGAAACAGCCAAGACCTGCTGCGCCGATGCTGACCCTGACACCCCCGGCCTTGAAATGACTGTCCCTCCCTCACTGTGCCCGCGTCTTGTCCTAACTTCACGTTGACTTCATCCTTAACCTCAGACCAGGTCTTTACCTTGAAACTGGCCTTGAGCCTGACCCGGTCTCACCCTGTGAGGGAGCGTGCGTTCCACATGACTTGCCCTGATTTTGCCCATGACCTGAACGTGTGGAATCTAGAGAACAAACAGGGAAAACCCAAGTCCGCAGATGCGGAGGGCACACTGGGAGCCAGGGCTAGCGCGTGTGGCGAGCAATGTGGGCGGAGGGCCAGAAGGCTAGGAAGGCCTTTACAGAGTCAGTCCTGGGGAGGTCACGCACAGCCCGGAGACTAGTTCAGAAACCTGCGTGTGTAAAGCCACCGGGAGAGCAGGCCTTAACACTCTCATCACAAAAACGGCAGTGCGCGTGACGAAGGCTGGTGATCTGTTCACAGCATAGACAGCGTCGAGTCACGTCGGCCCGCAGCTCGCAGCATGTTACCCGAGGGGAAAACCAGCTAAGCCTTGCGCGTGATGCAAAGCTTAACTCCAGATGAATCAGAGCGTGTAAAGCCATGAAACTACAACTGCAAAACTGCGACATTTTTGGAAAAAACACAGAAAAAACACTTGAGAGCTAAGGCTCGGCGAAGAACTCTTCAACATGGCTCCAAAAGCGCATTCTGTGAGAGGAAAAAATCAATAAATCGGACGCCATCAAAATTCAGAGCTGCTTCTCTGGAAAAGCTGTGTTTAAGCGGTGGAAGGACCGACTACACAGAGCAGCTCCCAGAAGCCCCGGCGGCCAGGGCGCTTACTGGGGCCCCGTTAACGGCTGATGACGGCCTCCGTGTCAGGATGTGGCCTGGGCTGATGAGCTGATGGCCGGGAGCATGGGGGGCGGGGGCAGGGGAGGCCCCCCCACGCCTGCTCATCCACCCCGGGGAGCTGACGGCGTGCACCCTCAGAAAACGGACACAGGACACGGCGCGGCCCCAGCTCACACCGCCGGGCTTCCCCCGCCAGACGCGCCTGCCACGGACGCCGGGGGGCGCCTCCCTCGGGCAAGGCCGCGTGCTTTCCCGCAGACCAGGGGGTCCACCCGTTTGAAGGGGGTGAACGCAGTTCGTGTTTGAGGAGAGCGTCCCCGGAGCTTGTCTGGGAACTAGGCGCTGTCCCATCTCTAGACCGGACGCTCGCGGCCACAGACCCCAGACCGGGGTGCACACGCCCCACCTCCCACCAGCCGCGCTCGCTGCAGACCTGCCCCCGAGTCCAAACCGGCCAGAGCTGAGCTCGTAATGTCGATGCTGAGCTCCCACCTGCCCTGAATCCGGGGCTTTTTGTACATGGACAGACGCCGTGGTTTGTCCAAGTCTGGAGGTCTGACGGCGGACTCTGACAGCAGCCAAGGGCCTCTGTTCAGTCCTGAGCAGGCTTTTCCTCCAGGTGCTCGGCTTGCCCTGCACTCACCGCCAGCAGAGGCATGAGGCATGCAGCTGTTGCAGCCCTGGTGAGGCTCTGTTCACTATGCTGGGCACAGTGCAATACACTGCACCCTTGGAGCTGCCTGTCCATCTTTATTTCAACAGCCTGAACATATGGCCAACGTGTATTTAAGTTCAGTGTCTGACGGTGCAATTTAAACATGAATAAAATAGTACACACACCCCTAAAAAGCGCACAGCTCAGCAGTTTTAGGATCCTCCCAGTGTCGTGCAGCCACTAACTCTGGACCATTCTCGTCACTCTCTCACTCCCCACTCCATCGTGTTTCAGTAGAAAATTGTGTGCAGAAATATGGTCAAAAAGGTTGGTTTGTTTTTTTCTCGCTTAACTTACGTGGAACCCAAACATCAAAGTGATGAACAGAACCAAGCTGGTGCAGATGCTTAAGGCTTGATTAGGATCAGTTCGGCTCAGTCGCTCAGTCGTGTCCGACTCTCTGTGACCCCATGGACCACAGCACGCCAGGCCCCCCTGTCCATCACCAACTCTCGGAGTTTACTCAAACTCATGTCCATTGAGTCGATGATGCCGTCCAACCGTCTCATTCTCTGTCGTCCCTTTCTCCTCCCACTTTCCAGCATCAGGGTCTTTTCCAGTGAGTCAGTTCTTCGCATCAGGTGGCCAAAGTATTGGAGTTTCAGCTTCAGCTTCAGTCCTTCCAATGAATATTCAAGACACTCGATTAGGATACTTGGAGTATATCTGCTGTCTCCCACATGGCATAAACCTCAATTGTTCTCAGTGTCTCGATTTGATTGCTATCAACTTCATCTGGTCTACCCAACCCTGCAGCATCGTGCAGCGAGAAGTCTCCAGCAGGAAGCTTCACAAGCCGCCTCTGACACCTTCGGTCACAGCACTTTGTCCGTATACTGCACAAAGCTCTCCGTGAGCTTCAGCTGTCTTTTTGCCTTCACTTTCACTTCACTTTCAAGATGCTGAAAATGTGGCTTACTTCCCCTCCCGTCTTCAATACTGAAATGGCTACACAAAAATTCACCAATTTTGATTATTTAAAAATGCATACTGATGAGACAGCTGTCACCCATACAACGGAACAAAATCGTTTCAAATGAAGACAAGTGAGTGCTAGCAGAGCCATCTTACAGAAATAAACGAACATTCTGGCCAACTCAGAACAACACTGCGGTAATCAAAACCGTAGTGGTCCTGGCACAAAACAGAAATAGACAAAGATGGGACAGTATAGCAAGTGCAGAAATAAACCCGCAGCCCTGTGCTCAGCCACTCTAGACAAAGGGAGGGGAGATACATGGTGGAGGGAAACAGCCTCTTCAAGCAACGGTACTCGGAAAGCTCACAGCTGTGTGCAAACACAAGAAATCGGAACCTTCCCTAACGACGTATACAAAAATATACTCAAAAGGGACTCAAGAGCTAAGTGTAAATGGGTGCAGCCCCTGTGGAAACCAGTATGGGAGTTCCTGAGAAAACTAAGAACGCAACTACTATGAACACACGAGCCAGCAACCCCACTCCTGGGCGTGTGTGTCCCGACAGAAGTGTGGACAAAAGGCGCGCGCGCCTACACAAAAACTCACCAACTCTGATTTTCTTAAAATGCATGCTGATGAGGCAGCTGTCACCACACAACAGCACACAATTAATTGTCTCAAATGAGGTTGAAGACGACTTCAGCGCAGCACTATTAGCAGCGGTGAGACAAGGACACGACCCGGACGACCACCGGCAGGCACACAAGGCATCCTGGGGCTTCCCTGGCGCTCCAGGGGTTGAGCATCCGCCCGCCGATGCAGGGGACACGGTTTCTATCCCTGGTCCAGGAACTAAGATCCCACCGGCTGTGGAGTAGCCCGGCTCACGCGCCACCATTCCGGAGGCCCGGGTGCCTACAGCGTCTGCTCCGCCACGAGAGGAGCCCCCAGTCGCCGCAAATAGAGGGCAGGCTGCACAGCAGCAGAGACCCAGCGCAACCAAAAGGAAGGATCCCGAAGGATCCCAACTACGCACTAGCTCTCCTGATCGCCACCCCTAGCTGGCGCCCCTGCTCGTATCCCGTGGGCCCACTGCCCCTGCTTGCATCCCTCCAGAGTTTTCAAACGAGCAAAGTCCAATTCTCCAGCCGCTCCTAGCTGCGGCCCCAGCGCACGTGCCTGTCTCCGCACGTGCACCTGCTCGTGGGAGCCGAGAAGCATGTGGCTGGAAGCCGGTGCTGCCCGAGCCCTGGCGTGCCTAGAGCTGATGTGGCTGCCCTGCCCAGCTTCCCTCTGACCGCTGGTTCCCTGGCATCCAGAAGAGACGCGAGTGTCAGCTCGGCCCACCGCCCTCCTTCCTCCGGCGGAGGCCTGCCTCGGTTCTCGGGGCGCGGCGGGAGGGGTCCCTGTCACCGGGAACTCGTCACTTTGCTGGAACTCCAGGGGAAGGAGCCGGTGCTGGAATGCCGTCCCCCACTCAGGGTCTTGTCTAGTCCGTGGGTTAACAGCGAGTCCAGGAAGGAGGAGGAGGGGTGAGGGGTGTAATAAAGCCCCAGCTTTAGGGGAGCAAAGGCCCACCGACCGCGGTGGGGTCTGCATGGGAAGCCAGCACAGCTGTCAGCCCAGAAAGGCGCCCTCTCTCTGCCCCCAGTCACGCCTCCACCCCTGGAAGGGCTTGTTTGGGGGTCGTCTTGTCCTGGGGCTGCTGGCTTCACGCCCCACTCCAGGTCCCTTTTGGGACGAGAGGACCCTCCAGCTCTGGCATCCGCTCAGGTTTCCCTGGGCATTGCCCGAGTCCTGTCAGGGGCTCACTTCCCTGCCTCTTTCCCCTGAAAAGGAAACTGCTAGAGCGTGAAAAGACTATGCGCTGTGGCCAAGTGGCGTTTCTTCTTGGGATGCAATCTACGAAGTCTACCGATGCACTACGTTTCTAGGGTGAAGAGGAAGACCTAGCGTGACCATCTCAAATGACGCAGAAAAAGCACCCCAAAGAATTCAACTATGACGTTTCCGCAGGGGACTTCCCCGGACGCCCAGTGGTTAGGACTCCCAAGCTTCCACCGCAGGGGCCACCTGGTTGGGGAACTAAGATCCCACCTGCCAACCGGGGCAATGAAAAATATAACGAATTTCATAAAAAAAATTTTAAGCCAAACTCACAGACACACGGAACAGACTGGATGTTGCCACAGGTGGAGGTGGGGGTGGGGGACGCGGGTGAAGGCAGAGGGGCACAGGCCTCCAGCTCCTGGGGCTGCAGCGCCCGTGATGGTGACTGGCGTTAAGCACGCTCAGCTAACTGCATAGTGCAAAGCTGCTACCACCACTGAACCAAGCTGTCTTACCTGACGCGGAGCAAGCCACACTCCACGGAGACGCCTGAGATGCCGAGGTTCGAGGGTTTTTTCAGAAGGCAGCCAAGCATGGAGACAGGGAAATGAACCTCCCGGCAGGCAAGAGGCTGGGGCATGACGGGGTCAGGAAGAAGCAGCAGAGAGAGGTGGTGGAGAACGGTGGGCGCATCGCGTGCCATCGTGTGTGTGTCAGGTGGAACCAGGTCCCAGCGTCCGCAGCTTCCAAAGGTCACCCTGTGGACACCCGTGCCGGCCCAGCTGGAGGGGCCGTGGTCCCACAGCTCAGCTCACACCAGGTGCCGCTGAAGCCGAGTTCCTGGAGGACAACTCCCGCAGACGTGTTTAGGCTCCCAGCTGCGTGGAGGAGACGTGGCTGTTTATGCAGCAAGGATTGAAATGAGCTGGAGGCGTCGAGGCAGGTCACAGGGGAGATGGGTTTAACCACAGACTCCATTCAGGTCCACAGTGAGGGCAGGTCTTAAAAAGTCCTCATCAGGACAAAAAAAAGGTCCTGGAACTGTGTACGGTGACGGACTGTGCTGTCTCACAGAGCATACAAACATTCACGTACCTGGTACACTTGAGAGCTTCCCAGGCGTCTCAGCCAGTGGCCAGGAACCCCCGTGCCGCTGCAGGAGACGCAGGTTTGATCCCTGGGTCGGGAAGATCCCCTGGAGGAGGGCGTGGCAACCCTCTCCAGTCTTCTCGCCTGGAGGATCCCATGCCAGAGGAGCCTGGCAGGCTGCAGTCCCTGGGGTCACAAAGAGTCAGACCTGACTTAGTGACTAAACAACAAACGTTTAACCACAAGAGATTACGTACTAAACAAGATCATCTTCCTACCTGTCTTCAGGGTATTTTGCAGCCCTGAGCCTGCCCTACGCCTGGCGCAGAAGCAGGGGCCGCTCTCAGTGGCCCCCTTATGGACCCACCAGGCCTTGCAAACCACCTCATTCACTGGTATTTTCTACCTGGTCAAGTAGGCCTGTACGTTTGTGGACCCTGGGATAGATACAGTTGGTGCTTTTGTCTGTGGTTTTCTTGTGGGGTTTTTTGGTTTCCTGGGACAAAATGTGAATAGACAAGCATCCAGACAGAAGAATGAGGAGCAGGGAGAAGGTGGCACAGAGGTGTGTGTGGGGGACCCCCGTGAGGACGCCGCCCTGGTGGCTCACCGTCAGGTGAGGCTGTGACGCCCTGGTCCCCGGGGCCCACAGTCCCCACAGGGGCTGGGGGCACGGATTCCCGACTGGCCAAGGCCAGCAGGTGCCGACCGTACGTCCTTGAAGGCAGCACCAGGGAAGGGCAGAGAGGACGGGCGAGAGGTCACTCTGGAAGCCAGCTCTGCCGGCTGCAGTGGCCGCAGGTCAGGTGCGCGCCAGCTGTCGCCTGCCCAGATGCCTGGAGAAGCCAGCCTCCAGCTGGGCCAGTCTCCACTGGGGCTGTGGACACTACGTGTGTGTTTGCGGGTGTGCAGGCGGCAGGGATGTCCTGTAAGGAACGCGCGCTGGTCTCCCGGCCCGGGGAGAAGCGCCCAGGCTGCTCTCTGAGACCGCAGAGCCCGGAGACCGCGGTGGGGGCCGGCAGGACGGCGTCCCAGGCGGCCGGCCCAGGGCGCGGTGTCCGCACGGACCCGCACCGCAGAGCCGCGCCAGAGCGGCCCTGCACGAGCGACCGCCAGCGAGGGTCCAGATCGCCGGCTCTGGGTCGGTGCCTTTCCCGGCCTCGCGAGCCCGCGTCGCCCCGAGGCCCCTCCTCGGGACGGCCCCGCCCAGGGCGCGCGCGCCCCCGCGCCGCGGGAGGCCGGTTGGGAGGCGCGCGCGGTCTCCATGGAGACGGCCGCGGGGACGCGCGCCCAACGCCCGCCGGGGCCCGCGGCCCAGACCTCCGGCGCCGCTGGAGGCGGGCGGGCGCGAAGGGCCGGGGGCACTCGGGGGAAACGCGGAGGCTGGGGCAGAGACGAGCGTCCCCACGCCGGGGACCCTCCCCCTTCTGTCCCCAGAGGCCTCCGCCGACCGACCCCGGCCGCGGCCGCCATCCTCTCCGGGGGTGATGACTGTGCTTGCCGAGAACCTCCCCGCTGCCCACACGGAAGGCTGCCCCCAAGTCCTCGGAGCCCCCCGCCCAGAGCTCCAGGCCACAAGCGTCCCGCTGGGAATGCTCCTTCCTCGCTTGGGCCCGCTGCTAGCCCCTCGCAGGCCTAGGGGGTGTGTGTGTGTGGCAGCGGGAGATGCCGCCTAGCGCCCCGCACTCTCCAGACAAGCAGCCAGTACCGGGGGCCGAGAGGAGAGGCCACAGCTCCCAACTCCTCCTAGTCAGGGCCCTTTCTCCTCATTGATTCACACAAACTTCTACTGAGCACCTACTGTGTGCCGCCTACAAAGGGTCCGGTGACCCACAAGCCAGACAAGCAGAAACTGGGTGGGCAAGAGAGACTTCGGCTCTAACTGCAGAAGCTACAGCAGTGACGAGTGCTTTGAAGAACAAACCTGGAAAAGGGAGAGACGGTGGGGGGTGGATGGCCCTACCTCCGATGGGGTGCTCAGGGAGGGCTTCCCGGAGGAGATGGTATTCACCTGATGGCAAGAATGGGAGGCGAAGGAGGGCTCACCAGCAGAAAAGGCCCAAGTGGAGGGGCGGGTGGGGGGCGCGGTGCGGGGCAGGACACCCAGGCAGCATGCCTGGATTTGATTCTAAGTGCGATGGGAAGCCACCCGAGGGTTTAAGGAGGGATGGGAGGATCTGATGGGGTCCAGTGGGGGCTCTGAGAAAACGGTGGCTTCTGTGAAGATCTGGCCACAGGGAGGCCCACTCGGAGGCGCTCTCCGTCTTCTGGGCCTGGTAGTGCCTGGCGGGCAGGTCCAGGGTGAGCTCAGAGGCCAGGAGACAGCTCGGGCTCTCCCCCGGGTCCCCTCTCGATGTTCCCAGGTTCTGGGGCCTGGCCCCAAAGGACAGCCTTCTCACCCAGACAAGGCGGGCACATGGCCAATGTGCGTCCTCATCCAGGGGCCTGGCCTCCCCACCCCTTCCCCTTCCCCAGCTAACTGGCCAGGTGAGAGGTCAGGAAGGGCGAGAGCACTGGACTGGGAATAAGACTTGGAGCACAACCCAGAAACCCCGGGGGGGCTTGGCCCCTTCCCGGCACCTCAGCTTCTTCAGGTCCCAGGGGGTCCCTTCCCCTGAACCCATCGAGGATGCTCCCAAAGCATTCAGGGGGCACCTCCTTCAAGAAGCAGTGGCTGGTGAGGGGGGAGGAGCGGAGGGGGGCTCAGTTTTGGAGAGCTGTGTATGCCAGGCTCTCGAGTTGGGAGGAGGTGTTGTCTCGTGGGCTTTGCGGGCCTCTTCATTTTCACAAGTGGGTTCCCTTGCATCTATCTTCTGAAACAGCAGTTAGAGCCCCTTCTAGAGTCTCATATTCGAGGCTACACAAGACAGAGGGGTCTTGGGGGCAGATGTTAAAGCAGAAGATAATTTAGCTAGGGAAGACTCAATGAGAGAAGAAATCGGGATGGCCAGGGTTGAAGGAGCTGGGGTGGGAAGCGGGCTGCGGAAGGGAGGGCAGGTGAGCCGGGGGTATAAAGTCGAAGAGGTCAGCAGGGCCTGGATGCTGTGGCCAGGGCGGGTACCCTGAGTGGGAAAGCAAGAAGCTCCCACTCTCCTCTTCAAAGGCCTCTGGTGGGGAGGAAGCGGGGGGTGGTGGGCAGGAGGAGGGGCACCCCCAGAAAGTGGCAGTTAGAGAGCTTTCAGGGCAGCTGAGGTTGGTTCTAGATCAGGAAAGTCAGGACCCCCAGGACTGGGCGAGCCCGATCGCTCTGAGATGAGCTTCTATGAGCCTTGCAGGCCCTTGTGCTAACCCTAAGCCTGCCCAGCTTTGACTCCCGTTTCATTCATTCAACAAATATTTATTGAGGGCCTACTATGTGTCAGGCCCCGTGCAGTGTGGCTTGAGAGCATCCCTGCTCTTGTCGGGATGACAGGCACAAGACCGGGACAATCTCAGAGAGCAATTAACGGTGTAAAACCACGTGCTACTGCTAGAATCGGTGTGGTGCCACTCCTTGAAGTGAGGGGAACAGCAAATGCTTTGCTGTCTTCCCCGCCCGGGGGGCCTTGCCAGTGCGGCCACACTGGAAGATGGTTTCTCTGCTTGCCAGGCTCTGCCCTGGCCCCGGCGCCCCTCCAGAACAGTGTCTGGACGCAACCTTGCCCCAGCCCCTCAGCCTTGATCCCGGGGCCCCATGGAGAAGAGATGTCAAACTCTACCACAGCCAAGGCCGGACAACAGTTCCGACCTTGGCCTCCCTGGTACGTGGGCCAGCTCATTCCCCAGGAGACCCTGCCGGAGGAGGGAGGCAAACAGGCAAGGGGCCAGTCTCTCCTGGGCCTCCCTGTCCATGGAACACGGCTCGAAGTCCACTCAGCGCCACTGTACCCCCAGAGCCTGCCCCCCTCTGCTGGGCAGCGATCCTCCTGCAGGAGAGGCCCCTCAGGGAGGCAGGGGCAAGCCTCTCCTGGGCCACCGTGCCCACAGATCACGGCTCAAAGGCCACTCGGCGCCACTGTCTTCCCAGAGCCTACCCCCTTCCCTGGCCCTGGTGGAGGGGAGGCGGGGCTGTGGCTGAAGGAAGAAGGAAGAAGGGGGGTGCAGAGCCAGGCTGTGAGGGGGCAGGAAGCCAGGCCATCCAAGCCTCCAAAAGGCTGAATTCGATGGAGGAGCCAGGAAGCCCCGAGGCGGTGGCCAGGTCACCAGGGGTGGCCTGATGGCTGTGCCTGAAATGTGGGGCGGGGATGGAGCGGGGAGACACACACAGGCCAAGCCGGGTGGACTCACAAGGCCCAGGATGGGTGCTCATGGGGGACGTGGGTTGGGGGGCACACTTGGAAGCCTGTCGGGTCACAGGGCATCAACACTTAAGTGGTATAAGTGGACTTGTAAGAGTGAATCTGGAGGCTCGTTCTGGGCTGGTGTACACAGGACAGTCAGGGAAACATATCAGTAACCAACCAGCCTGCCCCGAGGGCACGACCAGCCGGGCACAGGCCCCCAGACGCGGACCGGTGTCCAGAGCCAAGATGCGCCCCTCGGCTGTCACCTCACAGCCTTGTCACAAATAACTTCACTAAGAAAAAGGGCTCTTAAAGGAAAAAGACGTAAAAGGCCTGGAGAAGGCGATGTGGCCAAGCGGGTCCCCAGCTCTGGCAGAGCCGGCTGCGGGAAGCTGAGGGGATGCTCCAGACACGAGCCTCTGCTCACGTCCAAGGGAACAGCACCACCTGCCAGGCCCCGTGTCATCTGTCGGCTCCGGGGCTGGGGCGGGGCTGTCACTTCCTGCCCCTCATCCACAGGCCCCCCACCCCCGATGAGCTGGGACCCCAACACGCAGTAGTGGGTCCTTGCACGCTGAGCAGCGCCCATCCCTTCTTTACACACCGTCTTCTAAGCACAGCTGCACTTTGGGGGCGTCTGCAGCGGGGGTGGGGGAGCCCCCCAAGGGGAAGCGGAGGTGGGTGGGCCTCGGGGCTCCTGGCTCGCTGCACTGCTCCCTGTGGACAGGGCCTGGTGGCCTCTCAGTCCCTCGTCCTGCCTCAGCAAGGGGCCCGCCCGCCGGTGGCGGGGAGGGGGGAGACCAGAGGCCCCCAGAGCACCCCCATTCAGGGCTTCGCAATACACATTTGCATCTTAAAGGCGACCTTCCCCCACCCTCACACCTGGTGAATTCCCGTTTCCCTTTACATACTAAAAAGCACCTAAGGCCTCTTACTTCCATTTTAAACCCCAAACCGGGCCAGGCTGGAGGCAGCCTCGCTGTCTAAATCAGTGTGGGAGACAGAGCTTCCTGTCACTCCTGGAGCCCGCCGGGCCTTCCCACAGGGGCTGCGGCCCCTCAGACCTCTCGGCCTCCCGCCTGGGGCCCCATCCCAGGCTAACTGTGTGTGTGTGAGTAGATCCCTACGGGAGTGGGGACAGGGCTGGCCCAGGGCCCAGGCAGGTGGCTCGCACGGGGAGTGTGTGGGCAAGCGGGGGTCCAGGCCAAGCCACATGTCTGCTGCGGGGCCAGTCCAGCTGGCGCTCAGAGGGCCCTGTCGCCCCCTACAAACAGGCAACCTAGGGTCAGATAAGGATAAGTGCTATGAGGAAAATAAAGCGGGGCGGCGGGCCTGGAGGCAGCTCTGAATGGATTCTGGAGGAAAAGGGCCGGCCACGTGGCTGTACCAAGGCCCCAAGCGGGAGCCCCGGGCGCGGCAGGAGCCTCGAGCGCGGCGGGAGCCCCAGCAAGGAACAAAAAGGCCAGAGCCAGAGGGTGGGGCGGCGGAGGGGGCGCGGCCCCTACTCTCTACCATGGTGGGGGAGAGCGGGTTTGCAGGAGAAAACGTGAGACAGAAGAGACACTTCAGATGCCCCGGAGGGGAAGGCGGGCGGCTGCTGTCCGCTGCTCAGGAGAGGGACACGGGCGTCACCAGCGTATGGATGGTGTTTGGAGCAGCAGGGCCCCGGGACCTGAGAAAGGGGCGGCCGGCCCTGCCAGGCCCCGGCCAACTGCAGAGGCCTCCCCCACGTTTCGCCACCTTCCATTGGCCCCGGGAGGCCTTCGCCACCTGTCCTGTCCTTACAGGGGGCAGGCAGCTCCCGGGAGTGAGAGGTTCGCAGGGAACGCCTTCCCGAAGGCGTGGGCCCAGTCCTCTGTTTGCTCATCTGTATGCTGAGGTCAGCGAGAGGAAACTACTCCATCCCAACCAGCTCCCGGAGCCCCCCGGGCTGGAGGGGCCTCTGGAGCGTGTGCACCACATCCTGCCAGTGGTCTGGGCTGTGCTGCCCGGCCTGCATGTGTGCACTCTCTGCTCTGAGTCCTTCACTCCTCCCGGTATGGCCAGGTCTACCCCTGGCCACAGAGCCTTCCCCCTACTCCCGCTGACCCCCTCCTCGCCGGTCAGGTGCTGGACATCAGCCCACTGTTCCTCAGCCCCCACCCCGCTTCTGCCCCGACCCAGGTCCAATCTGCAGATTTTTTTAAAAAGGGAAATTTGAAATCTGGACTGCATTTTTGTGTGAAATGGCCTGATTTTTAAATTTCACCTTTTTTAAATACACTGGGCTGAACAGGCAAAGTCCAGGCAGAGGTTCTGAAAAGTCGGAAGCTGGCCAGTCGGCTCATTCAACCAGTTTCCTGAGGGGCTGCCCTGGGTAGACAGGTCCTCAGTTCTAGAAATTCTCTCAATCTGCAGGGCCCGGGTCATGCCTGGTCCCCTCCTCTCTGATGGTTCTTCCTCTGTCTTCCAGAGGACAGCCACTGTCTCCTGCCAGCCCAACACCCTCCCCTTCAACCAACGTCCGGCAGGGGGGAGAGGGCCCTCATCCAGCCTTGCCTGCAGCGGCAAGCGGCTCCAGATCCACATTTTCAGCCCATCCCCCGCCCCCACAGGACAAGCAGATTTCAGTCTGGGGTCCCCTCGGGGCCTCGCCCTCTGTTCTCCCTTTGACCTGAGTCCCTCTCGCCAGTCACCGGGTTGCCTGGGCCAGCTGTCTCCCGGGTGCCCCCGCTCACTCTCCACCTCCGTGCATCCTGAGGGGGACAAAGCGTCTCCACCTCGCAGCTTCTCGCCCTGCACACACCTTACATCTCTGGAACCCGAGGTCTTCGCTCAAGCCCTGTGTGTCCGCAGGCCCCTGACCACTGCTCCCCATTTCCCCCTGGACTCGGGGCTCCAGGCCGCTGGGCTAGAAGGGGCTCCGCCTCTCCGCAGGAGCCTACGCAGAGATTCATCTCGTTCTCTCTCCTGCGGGATGTACTCACTGGCCCCTTTTGTGGCTCCCAGCCCCTGACCTCCCCATCCCCCTGCGAATCCCAGCAGCCTCACATTTCCCTGGGTCAAAGTCCTCCTCCCCTGGGGCTTATTATAACCGCAGTTTGTTGGAGAGCACGCCGGGCCGGGCAAACGCTGTGGCAGGGATGCGCAGACCTCTGAGGGGCCAGCGGTTCTCCTCTCCGCCCCCACTCCGTCCCCTCAGCCCCTCCTCCATGCTTGGGTCTCAGGAGACTGTAGGGCGCAGGATCGGGCCTAAATCACTCACCCTAAAAAGGATCCACCCTCTTCCTGGAGCGTCTCTACGTGTCTCAGCTTTTCCCAAGTGAGGGCTCCTTTGGCTTGGAGAAAGATGGTCCGACGCCTCCTCCTCACCCCCAGTACTGGACCCAGCGGCAGGGCCACCAACTTAAACAAGCTTCCGCCTGGTACCCTGAGAGTCTCCCCGCTCTCAACTGCGCTCCCCACACGAAGGGGGGGCGGCGGTGCTGCCCAGAACGAGGAGCCGCTCCCCTCCCTCATCCTCCTTGGGAAATCCTCCCGGGGCCAGCGCCTCCCCTGGCCCCCGCCGGAGCCACCTTGTGGCTTTGGGGTAAGGATAGAAGCTACTTCGCACCATGAAATGGGGGAACTTGTAGCATCCGCGGCGGCGGTGGGGGGAGGGGGAGGGAGGGGGGACGCCTAGGGAATGTCCCCAGAGAAGCACCTACAGTCCTCCTCGCCGCCTCCCGCGTGGTGCCCTGGGCCCTCGAGGCCTAAGGAGGCCTCGGGTGCGCAAAGGCAGGCGCCTGCATCCGCCCTCCCCTTGCACTCAGGCGGAGACCCCCCTCGAAGCGTCCCGGCTCCTTCCACACTGCCCCAGCCGACCGCGCGAGGGCGTGCCCTGTGTTAGTTCGGACAAATTAAAGCTCGTCCAGCGGGCAGGCCCGGGGTCCCCTGGACGCGATCTGGGCTTGGGGGCCCGTGGAGCACTCTTGGCTGTCGGCTGCGGAGCTCTGGGCTGCGGGGTCTCCCTGGGGGCCCGCGCTATTCGGCCTCAAATGGGGTGCCCCCCTCCTCTTGCGCTCCCTCAGCCTAGGGTGCGCCCCTCCGTTCCCCTCTAGCGAGCCCTCCCTGGGCGCGGGCCGCCTCTCCATCGCGCCGCGGGCTCGGGCCCTGTCCAGGGTGCACAGCGGCGCGCACAGTGGTGCCGGGGAAGCCGGGTCTGGGAAGCCAGCGGCCGGGGAAGGGGCTCCAAGAAGCACAAGTTGGCGCCGGCCCCGGACCAGGCTGTTGTTGTTCTCAACGTGGTCCGCCGCGGAGCCATAAAAGGGGAGCGCGGCGCCCTCCCCGCCAGAGCGCAGCGCGCACGCCCAGCGAATTCCGGTGTGGGCAGCGGTGGCGGCAGCTCGCTAGGCCGACCTCCGGGCTCCCAGGCGGTCTTTGCTCCGGCCACCTCGCGCCGGACTCCTGCGTTCCGATCGCTCCCGCGCCGGCCCCGCTTCCGGTCCCGATTCGGGACCCCCGCTCCGGCCGGCCCGGCCCCCACCCCAGCCCTGCCGCCCGGCCCCAGGCCCGGCCGCGGCCGCTCCCGCCTGGAGCCGCCGCGCGCCCCCAGCCCCCCGGCGCCCCCGCGGCCCCTCGCCTTTCTCTTCCCGGCGCGGCCTCCGGGTTTCCGCGCCCCGCCCGCCACCAACCCGCTCGCCACTATGTCTGTGGAGCTCGAAGAGGCTCTCCCGCTGACGACTGCCGAGGGGGCGGCCAAAAAAGCGGCGAAGGCCGGAGGCTCGACCGCATTGTCTCCGTCCAAGAAGAGGAAGAATAGCAAAAAGAAGAATCAGCCGGGCAAGTACAGCCAGCTGGTGGTGGAGACCATCCGCCGGCTAGGCGAGCGCAACGGCTCATCACTGGCCAAGATCTACGCGGAGGCCAAGAAGGTGGCGTGGTTCGACCAGCAAAACGGGCGCACCTACCTCAAGTACTCCATCAAGGCGCTGGTGCAGAACGACACCCTGCTGCAGGTGAAGGGCACCGGCGCCAACGGCTCGTTCAAGCTCAACCGCAAGAAGCTGGAGGGTGGCGGCGGCGAGCGGCGCGGAGCCCCGGCGCCCGCCTCTGCCCCGGCGCCCGCTGCGCACAAGGCCAAGAAGGCGGCCCCGGGCGCGGCCGCCCCGCGACGCGCGGACAAGAAGCCGGCTAAGGGCCCACAGCCCGAGAAGCGCTCGCACAAGAAGGGCGCCTCTTCCAAGAAGGACAAAGGCAGCAAGGCCAAGAAGGCGGCGGCTGCGGGGGGCAAGAAGGTGAAGAAGGCGGCCAAGCCCAGCGTCCCCAAAGTGCCCAAGGGCCGCAAGTGAGCGCGGGGCCCCGGCGCGCACTTTTCCACCCACGAGTGCACGTAGGTTTTGCGCGGAGCCCGAACCGTCGTGCGCTCTCCGACATCAGTGGGCCCGGGCCCCGCCGGCCTGCCCATCCCCCAACGTGGGAACGTTTTTTTTTTGTTTCGTTTTTGGTTATTGTTTGCTTTAGATTTTTGAAACGGTCCTGGCGACGCCCTTATTGGCTCTCGCCCTTGGCTCGGGCTGTCGCCTTGGTTACCGGCTCCGGGGCGCCAATGGCCGGGCTGCGCCTGCCCGCCCCGTCCCTGCGCACGAGGACGCCACGGCGGCGCAGCCCTTCCCGCCTCCGGGCGCGCGCCGGGTAATGGCGCGGGAGCGCGCGTTGCTTTTCTCTCTCCGGTCTCCATTTTTGGGGCAAAATAAATTGTTTAAACCTTTCAACCGCTCTTGTCTTCGAGTGCAGTAAGGCTGGGCGCGGCCGCCGCGGGGCTTGAACTTGGGCTGGATGGGTAACGGAGGACCCTCTGCACGCCGAGTCCGTTAGAGACGCAGGCGGGGAGCTGGGCGGTTGGTCCCAGAAGGTGGCATGGGTTTACCTGGGTAGGATGGCAGTTTCGCCCGGGGGCTGGGGAGCAGGGGCTTTGCGGGGGTCTGCTCTCAGTCGCTGCAGGGTGGGTCTTCACAGAGGTTAGTGAACTCAGTGAGTTCAGTGAGGCTCCCTGTTGACGTGATGGACAGCGGACCCAGGCTCACCCACCGTGATGCAAGTAGTGGTCTGAGCAAGGCTGACCCTCCTGGAGCTTGTCAATCTGCAGCCTACGTGGGATCCAGAGTTAAGGGTAAATTGGCAGGAATGAGGCGCCCTGGGGAGGTCCCTACCCCTTTGTGTTCAGCGTATGAAATAGTTGTTCGTCTAGTTGGGCAGTAAACAGGCCTATTTTAATGTTTTTATGAAGGGACAACCCTGTAAACCGAGAGAACTCTGGAGCGATGGGGAAGCCAGAGAAGATTCCAGAATAGTGCATATGTGCAGGCCAGGCTGAGCAAGCCTGGGGCTAGATGAGAGCGCAGAGAATCCTGGTACAGCAAGTTCTTGAGTGCTGCCTGGCAGCCACTGCCCTCTGGAACAGGGAGGAGTGAACAGCACAGACCCTCCACGGTGGGCAAGCGGCCACCCAGACCCCCTTGACCGCTCCTGGCCCTGTGGGGGTCCGCACTGCCTCCTGCTGCAGGGAAGTGCGGGGCCAGCTGCCAGTGTTACTGCCCAGCTCTGTCCTGGGCCAAGCCAGCTCAGGTGCCGGCCCTGCCCACGCTTTTGCTGGGGGGTGGGAGGGAACCACGTCTCCTCTCTGAAGTGACCAGGCCGCCATCGGGCCGGAGGAGGAATGCTGGACTTGTCGGTGGCTGTCTGGATTCTTGGGAAAAACACCTACCCTGCCAGCCCAGGTTTTGGCTTCAGCTTCATCTACTTTGCAGCTCTGATTGGGGGGCAGTGTGCCCAGTACCCTCCTGCAGGGCCACTGGGCCAGTCCCAAGCTGTCTGCAGAGCCAGCCAATAGGCTGCCAGCAGCTAGCAGCCCTGAGAGACCTTGGCCTCCTCAGGGTCCCAGGGATGGTGCTCCTGACCCACTAAACGTGAGCCCTCAGATTCCACACTCTCTCCCTGAACCAGATGCCACCTGGGCTCACCCCAGCTGTCCAAGTCAGCCTCCAGCTGGGGCCTGGCTCTCTGGCCCTCTCAGGTGGCCTGGCGGGGTGGGGCAGGGGGGCGGGCCTGGCAGTGAAGTCTGCCTCTTCTGGCCAAGTTCTTCACACCAAGCAGCTTCCCCTTGCAGAGCTCCCCCGACCCAAGCTCCTCCCCTTGCTAACTCCACCCTTTGACGACCTCCCTCCAGCTCCACACCCCCAAGTGGCCCTGCAGGCTGGCCATTCTGCACGGTCTTTCCAGACTTCCCTCCTGAATCGGCCCTGCGCTGCTCACCACTCAGTTCTCCCAGCAGCCTCCAGCTCTGAGGCCGCCTCCACCTCTCCTGTCACCCCCTCCCCTCTGCTCTTTGAAGGCTGGACCCCTGGTTTGTTGCCTTTTCCATGCTAAGGCCTGTTTCTCCAGGAGCACTGGCGCACCTCTTCTGATGATAAAAAGCAGTTTCATTTTCTCCCAGGGACAGTCATGCCCTGTGTTGTCCAGCCACAATGCTCTGGGGTCTGGCCCTTCCAGTCCCAAGGGTGGTCACATGGCCAGAGAGCTGGCTGATGCCTCTTGAACCTGTTGCCTGGCCGCAATCAGTGAAATGAGTTCTTGACCTCAACGAGTCGATATGGAAGTAGTGAGAAAGAGGCGCTCTTCCGCCCAGGACCACTAAGGGTAGAGACATCGGGCCAGAGCTGCTGGTGGCCACCCTTGTCAACACACGGAGAAGGCCCTCCTGAAAGAGAGGCCACGGCAGAGAGAGCTGGAGCCAGCACCCAGAGAAACAGATACCTGAGGATGTGAACGCAAGGTCCAGAGCCAGCTGTGCCCGAGGCTGCTTAGATCCAGCTGCTCCAGGAGCCGAGGCTTGCTTTTCACATGAGCTAGTTTGACTTGCGTTTCTGTTTCCTGCAATCCGGTCTCGCTCCTTCAACTAATTTTATCCTCCCACGCCCACATCCTGGACCTTGCCATCCATTCAAGCTGCTCTTCCTCAACCCCCCGCGCAGGACCTCCCTGGGTGTCCACTGTTTGAGAACCCACCTGCCGACGCAGGAGGCACAGGCTCTGTCGCTGGCCCAGGAAGCTCCCGTGTGCCGTGCAGGAGGTGAGCCCGTGGGCCACCGCTGCTGAGCCTGTGCTGTGCGGCCTGTGCTCTGCAACGGGAGAGGCCAGCGCAGTGAGAACCCGTGCTCTGCACTACAGAGCGGCTCCTGCAACCTGAGGAAGCCTGCGCGGCCGCAGTAAACCCGTGAAGATGGACATGCGCTCTCCCAGGGGCCTTCACTACACCCACAGGCCCCTCCTCAACTCTGCCCAAGTTGCCTTCAGCTGAGCGTGGCTGGGTCCCATGCCCTGAAGTTGAAGAAACACCCTTTGTGTGCCCGGCACCCTGAGGAAGACTGCAGAGACCTCAGCCTCCAGAGAGTCCTAGAGAGAGGTGTTCCAACACCCACCTTACTGGTGCGGGAGGTCTGTTTTCTGCTCCCGGACAGAGCAGGGGGCGGGTCTACTTACTGTGTCTCTTGGACTTGGCTTCAAGCGGCCTCAATTCCAGGCAAACACTGAAGGCACGTGACACCACGGGGCCCTGGAAGAGGGCTTCCTGGACGAGGTGAGCGTACTACAAACAGAGGCGAGTGGCCACGGGCACGGCCACAGCCCAGGCCCACGTCCTACATCCGCCGGGCAGGAGGGGCTGGGTGCGGGCGGGGGTGGGGCCCACAGTGGCAGGACAGGGCCCTGGACCTGGCTCCACCATGGTCTGATGTCTAGAGCAAGACTGCTCTCTCCAGGCCTCAGCGTCCTCACCTATAGACAGAGCCGAAAGAGATTTGTTTTGCTCACTCATCTGAGCAGGGCTGTCTGACCCTCTGGCCAGGGTCTCACGTTTTCCACACCTCTGGGTGTACAGCCCTCTCTGCCGCGAGGCTGCCTGCGCCCTCTCCCTGGGCTGGGACCTGCCTCTCTGGGAACCTCCTCAGATCTCAGGTCTGCCTCTGTGTTCCGGATCCTGCTTCTCCTTGGCCCTGGATGGCTCCGCAGACGCTGCAAAGTCCCCTTAATTTCAGGCCAAACTTCCCGAGCAACCGGTAGAATGGGGTCTTGACCCAGTCAACTCCTGCTCAAGCTGTCCTCCGCCAGGACAGGGCCTGGTGCTGAGCACAGGACTGAAACCCAAGTCCATGTTGCATCTGACCTTGGCAACGGGGGTATCCTTGTCTGCAAAGCTGAGACTCTTCATCCAGAGGTGAACATGTCCACATCTGGCCCGGGAATCAGGAACCCTGAGAATCCAGGGAAAGTAGACCATCAGCTCTGGTGCCACTTCCCACCGAGGAGGTAAGTGGCAGCCCAGCAACCACAGCGGCGGCTTCCACCCGAATCCGGCAAGAATCTGCCCGTGCTGCCCCGCAGGGAAACATACAAGTGAGGGCGGCCCCGTGCGGCCCAGCCACAGCCACCGTGCAAAGAGACTGCCATTCCCCACCATAAGGTGGGTGCATGCCAGCCGGAACTGAGTCTCAAACAGAGGGGCACAGGCCCCAGAGCCCTTCTGATGGTGTCCAGGCAACAGGGCGGCAGAAGGGAGCCAGAGCTTTCTTAGACACGGCAGAAGCACCTGCAAGTTTCTGAGCTGCCCTCTGGAGGCACGGAGGGGAGTGGGTTATCCAGGGAGGCTGGCAGGAGGGTCCCCCAGCTGCCTGTAGTCCCACAAGGCACTCGGTCATCCGAGGCACCTCCTGAGAAGTTTTTATGTGGAGATTACACATTTTGTGTGTGTGCGTGTGACACCTCTCACTTTTAAAATGTGGACTTGAAACTGGAACTTTGTGCATTGATGGCAGGAATGTAAAGTGGTGCAGCTGTTGGAAAACAGTATGGAGGGTCCTCAGAAGATCCAACATAGAACTGAGCCGTCAATTTTACTTCTGGGGACACAATCGAAAGAATTGAAAGCAATGACTTGGAGACCCACGCAGCCGTGCTCAGGGTGGCACTCGCTACCGCAGCCACCTGGAGGGAGCACCCAGGGCCCATTGGTGGCTGACGAACACACCATGCACTGTTACTCAGCCTTAAAAGGAGGTTCTGACACTGCGACATGGATTAACCTGAAAAACGCTGCGCTCAGTGAAACAAGCCCGTCACCAAGGGACAAGCATTGCATGATCCCACGTATGCGAGGGCCGACAGGAGCCAAGTTCCCAAAGACAGGAAGGGGGATGGTGGGTGGCAGAGGCTGGGACAGGGACGGGGTCAGAATCTCCGGTTTGCAAGATGGAAAGTCTTCTGGGAACGGATGCTGGTGATGGCTGCACAACAGTGCGAGCCTATTTCTACCACTGGACTGCGCACCGAAAAACGGGTGCGACGGCACCCTTATATCATGTGGGTGTTACCAAAACAAATTCTGTAACAAAATCCGTAGCAAAATAAACTCCTAAGCCAAACAAAGTCACGTGTGACGTGGTGTGGCCTGCAGTCCCCACCTGTGTGATCACTCATTTTGATCTTATTTACGGGTTCACGAGACAAGCGGCTTTGGATGGCAGTCTCCTGATGGAACAGGAGGCAGAGGAAAGCCCCGCGTGGTGATGCGCTCAGCCTGCTGCTGCTGAGGGCCTGCACCCCGGGCGACCACCTCCCCCCAGAGCGCTGCGCACCTCCAGGTATGTGCTTCCCTGTTCTCGCCCAACTCCTCTTGCCACTCCCAAGTGTTCTCTTTCTCCTGGCCACCTCCATTCGGAGCTAAATGCAGGGCAGGGAGGCCCTGTCCCAGCAACCCCTCCGGCGCCTCCAGTGGGAGTGTTGCCCATGGAGTCTGCAGCACGTCTTCCCTGGAACCCGGGACCCTTCTCCACATGAGCAGCACCGTGACAGCAGCAGGTGTTGACTCTCCAACAACCAGCACCTGTTGCTGTGGGCTCCTGGGAGTTCAACTGTGAGCACCCACTGTCCTGATTCAGAGATGGACAAACCACATCTCAGGGCAGCTTTGTAGGTACCGGGACCTCCCATGCGGCCCAAGCCAGAGCTGCTTCCCCAAGGACTGAGGCTCTGCCCTCCTCCTGGCTGAGGTCAGCCATCGCCCTCTCTGGTTCCCATCACTAACCTACCCTCTGGGCTTTCCCAGTGGAAAGCAGGGTCCTGTCCTCATCCTGCACGCTGAGACCCAGGCCAGGAGCCCCTCCGATCTGCCCCTGTGGGCCGAGTCTCTCCCCTGCCTGGGTCTGTTCCCCTTGGGTGCACAGAGTTTTTCAGGTACACAGCTTTACAGGAAGCTATGAAGCCAGGTGGACTGCAGACAGGAGTCAGGGGAACATCTGTCCACTGCAACAGCATCTGGAGTCTAGGGGACCCTCTGCTTCCTCTGGGGCCTGAAGCCACGCCTTGTGCCCGC
This sequence comes from Oryx dammah, assembly GCF_014754425.2. NCBI lineage: Eukaryota > Metazoa > Chordata > Mammalia > Artiodactyla > Bovidae > Oryx > Oryx dammah. The sequence continues at coordinate 1,477,276 of NW_024070193.1, forward strand.
AGGGAGGGTGGGCTGAGGAGAGCCTGCGGGCTGGGAGCCCAGTGCGTGGTCAGAGAGCCTCAGGCAGGAGCTGGCTGCCCTTCTCCTGAGACTTACTGGCAGAGAGGAGAAAACGGCAGTCCAGCGAAAATCTGGAGAGCGACCTGGCAATGCCTAGAAACGCTGAGGATTCAGACAAGGGGAAAACGGCAGAAGAAAATGCCTATGACGCCGTTTGCGTAGACCTGAAAATCACAAAACCATGTTTTGATATGAGAATGTGCCTTTAAACATCACATTTATGTCGAGGTTATAAGAACCGGAATGAAAAGCACGCACTCTGGCAACATTAGATGCTGTGTGGTAAAAGCCCCCATCAAACTGACAACGCTGGGAAAAGAGAGTGCGGAGAACCAAGGCAATTTCCCGCTTGCTGCTCTTCTAAACGAAGCAAACGTGAGAAGTCTTAACAGTCGACACGCCCGTGCGTTCAGTGTTATTTGTAAAATCTCTTGCTCCAAGCAGAAGAGCCCAGAGGAGACGGAAGCCGGAGGAGAGCGCCCGCCCCTCCGCGGGGCCGGCTCCAGCCCACCCTCCGCGGCCCCGGAAGAGGAACCGGGGAGCCCGGGCCGCGCGGGCCCCGCCCCCCGGCCCCGCCATTGGCAGGAGCAGCGCCGGGCCCCGCTCTGATTGGCGGCGTTGCGATCCCTGATTTGCATAGACTCGGATCGGGCTGCCGGGCCGGGGCTCGGTGGCGGAGGCGCCGGTCTGCAGCAGCCCCCGGGATGCCCGCGCGGCGGGGCAGACGTCCTGAAGGCTCGCCCTGGAGCCGACGGGTCCCTCCGCCTCGGCGCGCCCCACCCCGCGTCGGCGCCCCCCCATCCAGACGCGGCGCCCGGGTGAGCCTGTAGAGCTGCGCGCAACCTGCCTTCGCGGATCCAAGCATCTGGGTCGGGGGCGGACGGCCACAGCCACACAGACGAACATCTGCCTGCAGAGCAAACGTGGGGGCGCCGGCCAGGCTGGGCGGGTGGCCGCCTCCGACGCGTGTGCCGGTCCGTGCGCTCCTGGCCCCGGGCGCTGCGCACCTGAGCCGGGGCTGGGCTCGCGCTCACCCCTGCAGCCCCTCCTGCCAGGCAGGCGCTCTGTCTGGTTGCTTTAAGCCAGTGGATTCAGACAACTTCCAGGTATTAAGAGTGAAAAGAGACTCAATAAAGAGCCCCCTGCCAAGTCTTTATTGTTTACCAAAAAGCAGTTTTGCCAACAAAAACCCCAGTTGCCCCCCTACTTGTGACAAAATCATTCCTCAGGACCATGGCCAGGAGGAAACAGATCAGAGTTCCTCCCACCGGCAGCATTTTCTAGACAGGTTATCAAAGGCAGTTTATTCAGAAAACAAGACAATGTTTTAAGAACCTAACTCCTAAACACTGAAAGAGCCCACAGGCTGAGCAGAATACAGCCTCTGCTGAGAACCGCCAGCAGGGACAGGCTCCGAGGGAGGGCCCACCCGGCCACCCGGATAGGGCTGTGGGCCAGCGCTCCCTCCCCTCCCTCGGAACTGATGGGGGTGGCCCGCGCCTCTTCCCAGGCTGCCCGCCCACCCCGCAGGGCAGTCCTGGTCACAGCCAGCACGCACTGCCCGGGGAGGCCGAAACCCTGAACCAACATTGAGCTATGATGGCAGCCACTCTGCCACCCGCCAGCCCCCGCAAGTGCAACCCGTGACCCCAGCAGGATTGAGCACAGCACCTCTGGGCTTGGAACTCCCCCACCACACACACACCCACACACCCACCCCCCCACACCCCACACACGACCTGTGATCACAGTAGGATTCAGCACAGCACCTCTGGGCTTGGAACTCCCCCCGCCCCACACACACGACCTGTGATCACGCGGTATGCAGCGCTGTGCCCCTCGGCCGCGGTCTCCGAAGACCTGCGCTACTGTGTGTGAGGCCGCTTGGCCACAGGCTCTTCCTCCTGCCCCCGCTTCAGCCATCGCTCCAGGAGGCCGGCGCTGCCTCTCTTGGGGGTTACTGGGCTCTTCTGCAGGAACTGGCTGGACCACTGGGGCGCATCTGACTCTGCCTTTTGGGGTGTTCTGGGCTCTTCCTTTTTGGGTGACTTTGTGGCCAGCCACTGCAGCATCTTCTGGCTGCTGGCACTCACCGTGAGCTCCTAGGAGAAAGCAGTGGCAGCTCAGACCTCCAGCTCGAGCTCCCGGGAAAGTGGGGAAGAGGCACTGCGTGAGGGACCGACCTGGGGCACGAGGAGGGGAGCAGGGTGGGTTCCCAGGGCCGGAAGGGAGAGGGGGCAGCTCGTGGTGGGCGAGACCAGCCACAGAAGACAGTGGGCAGGCTCTCCAAACCCGGGCAGAGGATGAAGCAAGCTCAGGAGAAAGAGCGTCATTCAGCCTGAGCAGGCCATGCAGGGAGCGAGCTGGAGGGCGAGCAGCCCTCAGACAGAGGCTGGACGAGAGGGACCTGCTGCCCCCTGCGCCTGAGCCCAACACAGGATGCCAGCTCTCCAGAGTGTGAATTCTGCAGAGAAGACCGTGGCAAACATGGGGCCAGGTCTGGTGCGAAATGAATGTCTACAGTTCCATTTTTTTAGAGACAGGTAATGAAAAGCGCTACCAGGGATACAAGGCTCTGAGAGAACTGAGAGAAAAAGGCTGATGCTGACTGTGTGAAAACGTAAGAGGCTTTGAGGGAGACGGGGCGGGGGCCGTGGTTCCGGCTGTCCCCATTCTCCGGCCCCTCAGGAGCAGCTGCGGCCCTCACGCCTCACCCCGGGTGTCAGTGGGGCCAACTGCTGCTCTGGGGCTTATCACGCAGGCCTCTTGTCTGTCTACCTTCCTTTCAAAATACAGCCCCGCGATCCCCGCCAACCCTAAAGCCCGTGCTCCTCGCACGAACGCTCTCCAGTCTCCTGAAGGAGAACGAGGACTGAAATCCCCCCATCCTGTAGCTGGGAAAGCAGAGAAAACAGTCGGAAACACATCTCCCATTCGGTTGGCAAGAGACGGTTCTGGTCAGGGCCCCTCTGTCCTTTTCACAGTCACCCTCCAGAGGCGGAGTGCTCAAAGGGGGCTTATCAGACCCACCCGAGCAGCCTCGTAAAGTCACAGAAGGCCCGGCTCAGCTGAACACCGACAGGCACGCGCCGGGCCGACCTGCAGCCCGCTCTGAGGGTCACGCCCTGGGCCGCCTTGCTGTGTGTGGGGAGGACGAACTGTGGGTGCTTTGGATTCAGTGTCTGGCGGTAAAGGTCCCAGCGTGCACTGAGAGGCCCCTCGGAGCAGGCGGAGCTCAGCAGGGACAGTGGGGATCCGGGCCCTACCTTTCCGGCTAGCAGGTGGAGTGGGAACAGACACTCGGGAGCGTTGTTCCGGGAGCTGTTCACCACAGACGACACCGGGTGGAAGGCGATGTTCTCCGTGGGGCCGATCAGCTTCAGAGCTTCCTGCGCTGAGACCTCACCAAAGTCCAGCCACTTAGAGACTGCCTCCTCACCATCCAGTATGGCAGGCATCCTGGGGGGTGAGCGCAAGACAGGGGTCGGGGGCACCAGGGGGGAGTCTAGTCAGCTGATGCACAGGCTGCCCCCCTCTCCACGCCTGCACCCTGCACGCTGTCCTGTGCCCCCAGGAACAACAGGGCACGGAGCTCAGCACAGGAGAGCCAGCTCAGAGTGTGGTGGCGAAGACCGTGCTCGGTGCTGCAAACGCGTGCCCTCCTGCACAAACGCTGCAGACTGGCGACCTTTACGGCGCCCCGGCCTAGACTCCAAGGGGAAACAAAGCCTGGAAAACCTGTCTGTCATGAAGACCCCAGCCTTCCCACCCACGGCAGGCTTATGTAAGGAAGAGCTATTTATAAAACTGTGACCGAAAGGCAACCGAAATGCAGCTGTGACCGAAATGGCTCAGAAAAGCAAAGAGGCCGCCCCAGACGACTCCCGGTACCCAGGAGACGTTAGGAAAAGAGCTCTTGGTTAGCTTCCAATTTTATGCTCTAGGCCAGTGCAAAGCATGTACACACTTCATTGGGGGATGGTACGGTTGAATTTAGGAGAGAAATGCATGAACGTTACTTTTAATAATTATTGTTACTTAAACAAATTAAACACATATTTGCTTTACTATTTTATTTTTTGGCTGCACCACACAACTTGTAGGATCTTAGTTTCCCAGGGATCAAATTTAGGCCCTCGGCAGTGGAGGCATGGAGTCCTCACCACTGGACTGCCAGGGAATCTTCCCAAGATATACTTTTAAACAGTATTTTTAAATCTCTGACATCTAGATTTACAATGAATGGCATCTTTGCACTGAATCACAACTTCACTGGCAGTACTTGGCAGCAGTTTACTTTGTTAACTATATAAAATAGTGGAACAGAACCTTAGATTTGATGAAATAGGACTTTATTTTAAGGTGAATTAGCAAAACTAGAACTATTATATCCCAGGAAAGCATCATTTCAGACAGAATGCTTAGGACAAACGGGTTAAAATAGATAACCCAATATGTGCTGTACTGGATTCTTCTCAGCAAAAATCATAAAATTACGCCTGAGGGCACTGAGACCTGGCAAAAATCCTGAAATCATCACACAAGTATGTCAGTTCTGCTAATGCTTGTTTTTAAAATGAAAACTTATTCCAGTGGGGTTGGCTATTAGCAATTTAAGCATAATGCAAATTTTGCACTTGCTTATACACAGTTTTATCCGTGAGGAAACCCGACGTGAACACAGAACGCGTCACCCTGCTGAGCTGAACCTTGTAAGAGCACGAAGCACGCGCCTCAGACGCTGCCAGCCGCCTTGGCTCAGCACACGTTCTCCTCCAAAGTGGCGGTCTGCTCTCACTTTGCCCTTGTAAATGCTTCTGTTCAAAAACCTGCTCATTTAACACCTCAAACATGTCTAAGCTTCCTGGTTCAGACATTCTAAGCAGTACACGAAAATGGAAAACATTTAAGTCTTGGGGAGAAGGGTGAAATAATAAGAAACCATCTTGAAAGCCAGACTTCCCAGGCGGCTCAGTGGTGAAGAATCCACCTGCCAATGCAGGAGATCCAGGTTTGATCCCGGGGGTGGGAAGATCCCCTGGAGAAGGGAATGGCAGCCCACTCGGTGTTCTTGCCTGGGAAATCCCACGGACAGAGGAGCCTGGCGGGTTACAGTCCATGGAGTTGCAAAGAGCTGGACATGACTGACAGACTAAACGACAACCTTGAAAGCAGGAAGAGAGCATGTGGTATCTCCCGGGCAACAGACACACAGGATCCACAACAGTGCGGGGGCTGCAGAAAGGAATATCCACGGCCAGGACAGGTGCAAGCAGCGTGAAGAGGAGCCCTGACCAGGCTCGAAGGGACAGACGCGGCGGGAAGGTTTCTCAGTAGGCCGATAAAGCCAAACAGTGAAATACAGGGGGGCTTTCCCACAAAGAGAACGTGCTGTCTGTACACAAAGAGTGCAGGGTGGCGGGGGGCACCTCTCAGGCCTCTGACGGTGGTCTGCGCGGCTCCAGGCGGGACGCTGAAGCTAACTGGGGGAGGCGGCCCATCACCTCAGAACGTTCGGTTCTGATTGAATATGTATCTACTATGAAGGCCAGCCTCGGAGGAACAACAGTTCAAAGGCAGAAGAACACATCCCAGGATTTAAGACCGGAAAAGACAATCATTTCGCATCACCTTCCTCCCACCACGTCACAGTAAGTCACAAACTGCGACTCCTCCAGCACAAGCTGGCTTCAGGCCTTTTTAAGGTATGGTGCTGTATTACTAGAACTTCTTTGTACTTCTTAACCACGGAATGCATGCATCTGTAGTACGGGTTTTATTGGGTTCCTGTTATTTTTTTAACTGGGTCACTGACAAAATGTTTCACTGTTGCCGCCTTATCTGGATTTCACTGTGCAGTTTGGCATAGCGCGGCAACTTCCAGGATCAGGTGTCATGTCACGGCCACGCAGACTGTGCCTGTATCTTATGAATCAGGCTGTTTCTGACTCTCTAAATCTGTGCATGCAGAAACTCTGAATTCCGAAAGCTGCTTGTTTAAACCCAAAGACGACAAACCCTGCCCTGAACCCCTCTGAACGCAGGCGCGGGGTGTGTGGCTTGCCTGTTGTGGATGTCGCTCATGACTTTGCAGGAGTCCACTGTGATGATGCTGTAGGAATAGAGGCAGTCTCCTCCCGCCGGGGGCTCCCAGCAGTCAAAGATACCGGCCATCGTCAGCGGCCTCCAGTTGTCCCAGACTTTGTCCCAGTCCTCGGGGCTGGACACAGCACCCACCTGCTCACACTGGAAGCAAACCCATGGCAGATCAGGCAACACCACGGCCGTCATCTCAGCAGAGGCCCTGGACCCGCCGTCAGAGGACAGAGGCTTGGTGGCAGAGCCTCCCCGAGGCAGCGGACTTATGGCCCCGGGATGCTTTCAGCAAACGGTCTAACACCTCCCGTGGGCACTCAGGCCTTCCGGGATCTGGAGCCTCACTCCAGCTTTCACGCCCAAGGGGAACTTGCATCCCGCCCAGCTGTCTGTAAACAAAGCCTTCGGGTCGGGGAAGTAACTTCCTCTCCCTGCCCGAAAGGTCTTTTCTGCCTGAGCTCAATGTGCTAACTCCCACTTGCCTTCAAGATTCAGTTCCCGGCTTCCAAAGGCCAGAGAGTCACCTCCACCCTCCCCCTTGACAAGAACAGGTAGAGACTCTCCATAAACGTAACTTTCCTTAAACTCATCAGAGAACTCAGGTCATAGGGCAGCCACTTAGCCTGAACTGTAAAGCAAAGACAGGGTCATCCAAAGGGAGAGGAGACCCTACTACGGGCTTCCCAGTGGTGACAGGAGGCACACAAGGCCTCCTTTATGCAGCAGCTAAGCGTTCAGAGAAAATGATCATCCAGCTGCTCTCTGCAGAGCGCGGGCTTGCCCGAGAGGGCTGCAGGCATCCGCACCGGCCTCCGCAGGTGCTCACGAGACAGACAGGGCTGGGGACAGAGGAAGACTCCCTGCCCGGCGTGTCCAGGTGCTCGGGGACAGCAAGAAGCCTCACCCCACCCTTCTCCTCCAAGGAGCACGAAGCTGAAGGAGCCAGGGGAGCAGGGATAAAGCCCGTCACTCCTAAGAGTCAAGGGAAGCCCCGCTAAGGCTGCAAAAGGGCGACAGGAAGAGCTCTCTGCTCCCCTGGGGAGCAGCAGGCTCACCGAGAAAACTCGAGAGCTGGGGCCACAGTTCCGCTTAAGACGAGGCTGACAGGGACAGCAGACAGCGCTCTGCAGCCTCTGTGGACGGGCAGCAGCAGGTGCCTGGGGAGAGCGTCCTGAGGGCTTCAAAGTGCGGGGAGCAGGGTTCTTGAGGAAAACCCTCCGGAAAACCAACCCTCACCCTGAACACAGGGCAACACCAGACAAACAGTTGAAGCGTATGGTGTGCGACCAAACCCAAGTCCAGCCCAGCTCCCGGCAAGACCAACGGAGCCTAAGGGCAGACACACGTGTCCACATCCAGCGACAAACATGAGCCGTCTCAGTCTCTCTCCTACCTCCTGTGTCTGGCAACCAGTAAAAAAAAAAAAATCTGAGATATACAAAACAGCCAGATAGCCAAGGAACTGCTAAGATACACAGAAATCAACAGGACCAGACTCAGGAGTGAATAAGAAAGAAGAGTGAGCTTGAAAACAAATCAGTAAAAACGGCCCCGACTGAGACGCAGAGAAAAAGAACGAAGTGTATGAAACAGCTGGAAGCTTGGGACAATGTCACACCGGCTCACACGTGTATAACGAGACTCCTGGAAGGAAGAAACAATGGGACAGAAGGGAAGTCTGAATAGACAACTTATGGCTGAGAATTCAAAAAAAGAGGAAAGACACCCAACCGAACGTCCGAGAAGCCCGAGAGCCAGACAGCCGCGCCGCCGCCGCAGCTACCTGCTCGGTCCTGATCTGCGGGAAGTAGATGAAGTAGGGCTGCCGATGGTTTGAGGCCTGACGTCGCTGCCACTCGTAGAACCCGTCCGCTAAGACGACACACCGTCTCCCCTTAACCAGAGGCACCTGGGGGAAAGCACGGGCGACCTCAGAACGGCAACTCCTCTGCACGTCGCGTTTCACAGGTATGAAGTCGCACGTACACAGGAGTTAGAAAGATTAAATAACCTGCCTAAGAGGAAACAGGCGCTGTGGAGCAGGGCTCCAAAGCTGGCCGCCCCCACAGCGAGCCCCACCCAGCAGGATTCACATGCGATGAGGTCCCCTCCCTCAGTGACCTCAGGCTGGCTTGGTATAAACCAAGGAACACAGCAGAGGTGATGCTTGGGACTTCCGAGGCAGGGCCATAAAGCCCCGCGGCTGTGCCCACTCCCTGGAGGGTGGGCAGGATGCCGCATGAGATGCCTGACTGCCCACCCTCACGAGACACGTGGGCAGGCCTCCCACTGTCCCTGCGTCCCGGCGGAGGGCGGGACACGTGGGTTAGAAGCCACCTGGACGACCAGCTGTCCTGCGACGCGAGCGCTACATAAGAACCTCTGGTTGGGTACCACGTGTCCAGCTGGGCCTGGCAGCCCACGGTTGAGTGGGAGAAAAAGCCCTGCTCTGTCCACCGGGGTCCAGAGAATGGCACTCTACAGCCACGAGTGGGACACAGCCTGGAGCCGTTTCACAGGCGTCCAAGGCGCCGCAGTTCCGACCGAGCGCCCGCCAGCACGCGGGCCTTCTCCCACCTTGAAGGAGCGCTTCTCCATGATGGTGTCACTGCGGCAGTTGCTGGTGTTGATCTGCAGCTTGGAAGGATCCTCTTCTCTGAACCAGTAGGGGACCAAGCCCCACCGCATGGGCGCAATGATCCGCTCGGATGAGTCTGCATCCTGCCACGAGAAAGGGTGCGGTGCAGTGAGGAGACGGGAAGGGGCCCACGGAACGGTACGGAGGGCTCGCAGCACTCACTTGGAGGAGGGGATGGCCAGCCCCTCCAGTGCTCTCGCCTGGAGAACCCCGGGGACAGAGGGGCCTGGCGGGCCACAGCCCAGGGGGTCGCGAGAGTCGGACACGCCTGAGCGGCCTACCCACCACCACCACCAGTGTCGAAACGCAGACAGAGTAGAGACTGGACAGGGAGAGCTGCCAGTCGTTCTGAAGACTTCTTTCTCACAACGTGCGTGGCTGGCGCTCGCAGGCAACCGTGCTTCTCAGGACGGTGACATTCTGCCCGGGGGGGTGGGGGGTACAAAGAGGTTCAGCTCCTGTAGGCTGTGAGCCAGTGCTGGCCACAGCAGAGACAGGCTCTGAGGCCCTGCACCTCACGTGGCCCAGCTCTGCAAGGCACACACGAGAGGCATCCCACGGAAGGTCCGTGCGAAGACGAGGACACACGGGAGGCGTGCCCCATGCCTCGTGAGGCCACACAGACGCTGAGCGACACGAGTGACGCGATGCCACGGGCTACGGCCCTGTAAGTGGTGCCACAGGCGTGCTGGAAAAGTTCAGCGGACAGTGATCTGTGAGAGGGGGCCAAGCGATCAGCTCCTTGGGAGGGGCAGAGGGGGGATCGGGTGAGGGGGTTCTCGGATCGGACCCCAGAAGAGGAGCAGGGCTGGGACAGAGAAGAGATGGGAGGAGGGACCAGAGGGGAAATCAGAGGCCGCGCCAAGACTGGGCAGGAAGTGGTTTCACGCAGCAAGCATACAGCAAGCCTAGGGTGCTATTTTTAGGAGGCCCATTCACAGGGCTGGCCCTCAAGCAGCATGTGAGAGCTTGGCTTTTGAGAGCGCCCCTCTTCCCCTAACTGATTGGGATGGTATCCTATGCCCGCTTCAGGCAGGAAACGAAGTTCTTGCTGAGCACCGGCTTTCCTTCTGGGCGTCTGGGAGGCTGCTGCTTGCTAGGCAGAGCGCCCACGTGACCAGCCCCAGCAAACCTGGGGCCTGTGTCTACTGGGTCTTTCTGGGCAGAAACGCTGCACACGAGTTACTACCTCTTTCACCGCTGGAGAAAGAACTTGCTCGGTGGGTCCCCTCCCAGGGAGAGGAGACTGTAAAGAAGCCTGGGCGTGAATTTCTCCAGATCTCTACTCGCTTCTGCTCCCCTGCTGACTCTACTGTGTGTCCCTTCACGGTAATAAACTGTAGCCACGTTACATGCTGCCTTCTAACCAACCTCCAAATGCGAGGGTAGTCTTGGGGCCCCCGCCCTGAATGTACGGTTGCTAAACTTTTCTGGGGTACCTGGCCCCCTGAGAATTTGATGAGACCGACAGATCGAAACGCACACACTATTCTCTCGGTACACACACAGGGCTGGCACAGGCTGAGCAGAGCGTGCATGCTGGGCTCTGCTACAGTGGAACGGTGGGTCTGGTGAGAGAGGGGAGAGGCCGCTACACCAGACGCACACAGACTTTTTTCTGGAAGGCTGAATACTAAGTATTGCAGACTTTGCAGACCCTACAGTCTCTGGCATGTTGATAACCACTATTACAGGGGCAGAGCAGCCACAGGCAGCAGATAAACAGATGCTGCTCTGTCCCAGAAAACTTCATGCAGGGAAATGATCAGAGGACCCTGGCTTTCTGCCTCGAGACCCCAGACTCCAGGGAAGAGACAAACCGTACCTGCAAGGCCTTGCCCTAATTCCTCACTGGTGAACAAAACAAAAAGGTGTTCTGAGTCACCAGAATGAAATCCACCGAGATGCTTCCTACGTCCAGTGAGCATGTGGAGCTAACACTGAGGAGATGGCAGCCTGGCAGAGGAGGGACAAGCAGACTCTCCTGTGATGGGCCAGACAGTGGACGTCTGTGGCTTTCTGAGAAAAAGCTTTCTGCTCTCGCCTGGAGAACCCCAGGAACGGGGGAGCCGGGCGGGCAGACAGCCGGGCGGGCAGAGTCGGACACGACTGAAGCCACTCGGCAGCAGCAGCAGCAGAGCCCATACAGTCTCTGCTGCCACTCAACTCAACTCTGGCACCCTTGGCATGTCAGAGCAGCCGAGAGCAAGTGAGCGTGGCTGCATTCTAATCAAGCTGTTTTATAAACTCAGTGCATAGGACTTGATCGGAAGACCATGGTTTGCCGAGCTCTGGAATAAAGGCAACAATAAGGTCTTCGTAAGAAGACCCTGCTTAGATGTGTGGCATGGAGTAGGCACACACGTGGTAGTTTAATATTTTTCGAGGTTATGACTAAAAAGAATCTGCAAAATCTACATAAAGGTGACTGGTGAAGCCATGAGGACAAAATTTCTTAGAGAGTAAATCAACCACGGGATGAAACCTGCGGGAGGTGGGGGGGTGTGGAGAAAAAAGGAAAAAAGAGAAATGAGAGGGAAGTGCAGTCCAAGAAAGAGTATGGCAGAGGATGGAAAAAGCTGAGAGCAAGGGGCTCCAAGAGCGCGGGAAACCGTCTAATGGGATCTTAGGAGGCTTTCCCTTTTTGTTCCAAGCGAATGCATCACTGACTCCATGGCCATGTGTTTGAGCAAACTCCAGGAGCTGGTGATGGACAGAGAGGCCTGGCGTGCTGCGGTCCATGGGGTCGCAAAGAGTCAGAAACGACTGAGCAACTGAACTGAACTGAATGCCCCAACTGTGCTCTTCACAAGATCCTGTCTCATTTCTTTCAAAACCTTGCCTGTATTAATGAGCCAACCCCTCCCCCACACCACAGAGTCCATGCTTGTCCATGGAGTCAGCTTTCGCCAAGTCACTGCGAACAGCAAGTTAGGGAAACCCAAGAGGTGCTCGGAGGAAATACAGAGTTAGGTGGCCAGGAGCCTGTAGCGATGTTTTCATTAACTGGTCCGTATACAACCGTGCCTTCTATTTCTGTGCAGCATATTTACCATTATATGTTAGACTTTATTTAACATATATTGTTGGTTCATTAATTTTGAATTCATGACCAACAGCCACAGTAACTCATGCCTGAGTGAAGCGTCTGACTCATGATGTCCCCTGTAAGGCATGTTAACTCCTTCCTGCTTTTAGGAATCCTAGCCTGCACTTTACCACTACACCTGGAGACAATTTTAAACAGCGAGATCGCCGGCAAAAAGCAGAGAAATGCAAAAAACCCAGCAATAAATAGACCTCAAGAAAGACACCTGTTTATAGTATAAAAGCTGAAACGAGAAGGTGGAGCTTTGATCTCAGCTGGGAATGTGTATTTGGGATGCATATTTCACCACTCTATGTCCACAAGGGACTCGAAAGCATTAAAATGAGTATCATTTTGGGGGGTTCCAAAGTAGGCCAGTGCTGCTGCTAAACAGTCTATAACGCAGACAGGTCAGCTTCCCACAACAAACATCTCCCTCAAGGTGTCAGCAGTGCCGAGACGGGGAAGACGTCCTCTTACAGATTCCACGCATCGCCTTTTAACTTGAGCGCGTTTACTCGACAACTGTAAACCAAACCCAGGTAAGGGGCTGCCCCACGGGGGGGGCACGATGAATAGAAAGTACTTCTAAGCCAAAACGCTGAGAATACTGCTCAGTATTACTCATCTTCTCCTCTGCCCTCTCGGACTTGTGATCAGAACAGCTGGTAGCACTGGGGTTGGACAAGCAGAAGGGGAAGTAGGGTGCAAATCGGCGGTTTCACATGCAAATACTACAATCTGAACACAGGCGCCGGTCTTTGATGATGTGGGTTAACAAGCTGAAATGGTTCTATTTGGCTTTACGATTCCACAATTTTTCATTTTCAGATAAACGAAACTATTTATCAAAATCAGGAAATCCTAGCGATCTTTATAAAATTTATGAGCGAGGTGACGTCAGAACATGACATCCGGAAAGGCGAAGCACTGGCAGGAGAGGAGGGCTGTGTGTGCTCAGGAGCCCCACCGTCCCCTTCCTGGTTCCAGGAAGCATCCCCGGAGCGGAAGGGTGGACTGGGCCTTCGTACCAGCTGCCCCTCACCAACTGGGCGACCTGGGACCACTCACAGTCTTTCTGCACTTCTGTCTTCACACCTGTTAAGTTTTCTTCCAGCTAACATTCATTCTATAATGAGGTGGTACAAAGAGAACCATGGCTAAACACTAAGAAACCGCATACAGTCAATCCTTGTCTCCAGATTATACTTTCTTCTGAAATGTTTTATTTTTTCCTTCCCCAGACAAGGTTTCCCATAGTATTTATTTTATTTTTATTTTCTGCTGATTAAAAAGTTTTTTTAGTTTCAATAGGGAAGTATGCACCGACTAAAAATGGCTTGAGTAAACTATTTCATGTAAATGGCTTCACTCAACCAAAAAAATCAGTTATCTCGTATGTTGATTCAAAATATGACCTTCCTAACGTAAAGATGAGTCTTTTGACTACCGTATAAACACAACACTTCTGAAGAGCACGCAACAGGGACTTCCCTGGGGGTCCAGTGGTTAAGACTCTGCTTCCACTACCGGGGGCGCAGGTTCAATCCCTGGTAACTAAGCACTTTCCCTACGTGCTGCATGGTGGGGCCTAAAACTTGAAAAAGAAAAAAGTAAGCACCAGAGGTTCAAGCAACTTCATGAAGTGACTCATGCATTACAGACCAAATTGAAGAAGGAAACAAGCAGGACTTTAAAACATATCAAAGATATTCAAAATATCTAAGACATAGAGAAACTATCACTCTCCGGAATGAAGCATTTTGACTACACTGCACGTATACGTACATTCCCCCTCTCTCTCTTTCAGGAGATAAAGCAAGGAAGCAAAATATTACAAATTATTGACCACTCCAGCACTACAGATGTAGATTCTAGAAACACAAAGCAAGCAATTAAACTCTGGAATACCAGACCAAACACCTCTGTTCCTAGCTTCAGTTAAAGATAAAACAAGCAGAAAGGATAGAAGCTTCAGCGTTCAAGAAACATCAGAGGCGGTGTAGACTAGTTTTAGCGCTGCCCTAAGCCTAGAGTCTGATAAGCTGGACTCCTAAGGGGCATAGCGTTCCCCCCGCTCCCTTTTTTCTTTAAGATACCTAAATGACCCAGATCAGGTCGGCGCTCACCTTCTCCAGGTGCACCCGGGACAGGAGCACCGGGCTGCTGGACCGCGGGCTCTTGTTGTACGAGGGGCAGTACCTCTCGGGGTCCCTCCACTCCGGGAGCCGCCGGTGGCCCTGCCGGTCCCGGTAGGCGCAGGCCCGGGCCAGGACCTCCTTGGGTAGGTGGCAGGACGTCCGGCCGCACATCCTCGGCGACCACACCGCGGGCCCTGCGCGCGGAGACGGGGGGAGTCGGACTCGGGCCTCGCCCCACGCGGCCCGCCTCTCCCCAGCCCCAACGCCGGCCCGCGCGCCCGGCTCCCGGGGACGCCGCCCGCCTCGCGGCCCGGCCCGGCCCGCCGACAGAAGGGAGCGCCCCGGCCTGGGCCGCCTCCCGCCCAGCCGCGCCGCCGCCCCCAGCCCCGCTCCGCCCGCTCCAGGACCGCTGACCGCG
>NW_024070193.1:1492116-1497564 GCF_014754425.2 Oryx dammah
GCGCCAGCGGTTCCTCCCGGCCCCGCGCTGCAGCCGCTCCCGCTCTGTGCCCAGGGACTACCCGGGAACGTGGCTCTCCTGAAAGCGCCCGACAAGGAGACGGATAGTCTCGGGGTCCACGTCCTCCGTGGTGGCCGTGCCCCTGCGGGGTGAACCGCCCCCATGGCTAACCTCGGGCAGGGGCCGGGCAGGGCCGGAATCACAGGTCACTCACACTTCAGCGGGCACCAGAATACTTTCCAAGGCCTCCACCTTTACCCCCACCCCAAATACGAATCTTTAACGGTCTACGCCAAGATTTTTAAAAATAGGCAAAACAGATGTATTGGCAAAACCACCACACCTGGGTTTAAAAGCCCAGCTGCGGAAACCAGGGCCTTCCGCTCTGTGGGGCTGTTCCTCCAGCCGCAGGAGTGCACCCCCACCTCAGACCTTGCACTCGGCCCACCCAGACCCCCCCGACCTCGCTGATCTCCTACAGGAGGGTGGTTGTGCCCGCCCACTGCTGTCATCCCCGCAGCAAACCCGTGCTGCTCCCTCGCCGGGGTGTGGGGCACGGGCAGAGGCCAGTGAGAGGGTCCTGCCTCCTGTAGGTACAGTGGCAAAGGGCTACGGGCGGCAGAGAAGCCGGCCCCTAAGCACGAGTCTGCAGAAGTAGCAGTCATTCAATAAATACATGCTGATTTATTTGTAGGGATAAGATGATGGTTCCGAAGGGGATAAACTCAGGTGGTGCAAGCGCTTTATTTATTTGTAATGCCCCTTCCTGGGCAGGCAAGGCAGCAAGTTCTAGGATGAACTAAAATCATGCCCTGTTTAAAGAGTCACTGTCAGCAGCGGGGTTTGGGGCGGGGGGTCAATTTAAGAAAACGAAAAACACAACAAAAAACCCTCAGTGATTCCTAATTGCTTTTCAATACACAGGCTTGGAAAGGAGCTTCCACTGGGTTCAGAAGGCGCGACTCCTGTGTAGTGTTCGGGGAAAGGGGAGGACGTGATCCGATGCAAGCTGGCCTCTTAGCCCACAGACGCCAGGACGATGTCCACGGGCAGCTCCTCCGAACTTCTGGCTGTCACCTGCATAGTGACCGTGTCCAAAAGCAGCAGCCGGGAGCGCACCAGGATGTCATGGCCGCCCCGGAACACGCCTGCAGGGGAGGAGAGAAGGCAGGTGCGTAAGGCCGAAGGGGGCTGCGGGGCTGGGCTGAGGGCGGCGTGCCACAGCTGGCAGAGGCAGCTCTGGGGTGAGATGGGAGCTGTGCAAGGCGCTGGGCATGTCACTGCACCTCTCTGAGCTGCAGCGTCATCAGTGACCTCGGCAGAGATCAGTGTGCACGGCACGCTGCTGCCAAGCCCCATGCACTACTGGACGTGTACGGTTCTGTGCAACATCACCGAGGCTCTCAGACTGCATCGAAGCTCACAGACCGAGGGACAGCCCCACCAGGGCAAAATCGCAGTGCAGGCGTCTGTAAAGCCCAGGGGATGGGGTGCCGCACTGCGGGCTTGGGGGCGGCCAGCTGTGAGCGGGGCACTGGAGCAGAGCCACTTCCTAACCCTGTTTATAAACACCCAGAGAACAGAGCTTCCCTTCGCTCATAGTTCCAGCTGCAGCAAGCACATTGGCTCATCAGCTTTTGGAGAACCAACGGGTCAGAAACATTTACATACGAAATATCTATGTATGGGGTTTGCCCTAAAATGATCTGGGGGTGGAGAACGCATCTGGGTAGGGATGCTTGTTGCTAGCTGGAGGAGGAGCGCATGGGGCTCCGTGTGGGTAAGTGTGAAAGTTTCCAGAAGTGCTTAAAAATCCCGTTCCTATTAGAAAGGAATAACCAACTCAGTGGAAAAGTATATATGAGATAAATGAAATATATATGCTGTTTCACATCAAAGGATACGAAAATGACTGTGGCAGCTCGCATTTGAGGAGATGCTGAGCGTCAGTGTACAAGACACGCAAAGTGAAGCCACACGAGACACCATTAACACGCCTAGCAGACCGTACAGGCTGAGAACACACTGCCTGGTTGGATATGTGGGAGAGAAGGCACACGATTCCTATGGAAGGCAGCTGGAGATATTTACTGAGACGAAAAATGCACTTTGACCTGGTAAAGCCTTAAGAAACTCACCCTACAAATACCCAGAGTGCACACATCCAAAATAAAGTGCCTAAGCAGACACGTGTGTGCGGGATTATTCCCTGCGGCACGGTTTGTAACGGCAGAACACGAGAACCATCTAGGTGTCCCTCAGTCCACGTGCCGGTTCTGTGAGACAGCAGTCAGCCACGAGAAACACGGTCTGGGAAGACGGGAAACTTCTGGAGGTGGGTGATGGTGATAGTTGCAAAACAGCGGGAATGTACTTAATGCCACTGAACTGATGTAAAAATCACTACATTGGTAAATTTCATGTTATTAAGAAAAGAAAAAAAAAGAAGAGGAAGCTCTCCAAGATGCATGGTGAAGTGAACACCCAGGTGCAAAGCAGCGTGCCCGCCATCTGCATATGGCTGTCTGACTCTGCACGGGGCAGCGTGCACACTCGCTCTCACGTCCTTAGGATCACAGGGAGGTGCCTGGCGTCCTGTGCAGTAGCTCACTGGCTGCCCGTGGGTAGGGACACTGACTAGCTGGCCTTCTCATACCTTGTGATGTTCAGCGCTGCGAGCTCTAAATCCCCGGGTTCCCCAGGGGCACCCAGGCCCTTCCCACGAGAAACGCTACTTACCGGCCAGGAGCAGCGTGTGCGTGTTCTTGTTGTCTGGCACTTTGTCAGACCGCTCACAAGGGTGCATTCCTAAGAACCTGACGATATTGCCCACAGCCTCTGCAGGGAGAAGTCCCAGAGTTATTACCCACTTACCTCATCTCCACTTTGCGCTATCACCACTCCCCCAGCCCCAAATCCCACTGTGTGCAGCTTTTACTGAAGCAGCATCTGAACTTTCCCTTGTGGCTCAGCTGGTAAAGAATCCACCTGCAGTGTGGGAGACCTGGGTTCGATCCCTGGGTTGAGAAGATCCCCTGGAGAAGGGAAAGGCTCCCCACTCCAGTGTTCTGGCCTGGAGAATTCCATGGACTGTATCATTCATGGGGTCACAAAGCATCGGACACAACTGAGCGACATTTTTTATTATTTTATGTATCTGAACTATATGCTCTAGACTTGGCCCTGGATCTCTGGGGGATGGGGGCGGGGATGGGGGGAGGAAGAACACTTCAACAGTGGCCAAGGGTCTTGAAAGGCAGGCAAACCAGAACCGGCACCCCCAGCATTTACCCTCGAGTGTCTTGATGGTGGACAAGGTGAACGTCTCCTCCTTCTGGAACTCATCCCCCACCTCGTCCCAGGCTGCCTCGAAGTTCAGCTTCATGACCTTCTGGATGTGATCCGCTATCGTGACTTCCAAATCCTCCAGCTGGGGGGTGATAGGGGGGTGCTGAGGCACGCAGCTCCAGGGAGAGACGGCCGAGAGCCTCCGCTCCGCTCTGCCCACCCGCCCCTCCCACTGCGCAGGCTCCGAGCGCTGCGCTCCGGGGCCGGGCCCCACCAGACCGGTGGCCTGTCCTCAGCTGCTCACGGCCAGGTGGTGGCCCCTCAGCGGGACGCGCCCTCAGACACCGAACTCCTGGAGGCTCCAGTCCTTTATGTAGAGCAGTACCGTATTTGCGCTTAAGCTAGACACGTTTTCCTTATGCTCGGCGCCACCTCTCAATTATTTATAATACCTGATATGATGTAAATGTTCAGGAAACAGACGTAAATACAGTGCAAACGCTAAGTAAATAGTTGCCTTGTGTGACAAGCTCAAGTTTTGCTTTTGCGAATTTTCTGGAACCCACTTTATTTTCCACCTGTTGGTTGGATCCATGGAGGCAGAACCCACAGATATAGAGGGCCCACCGTCCTCCTCTTGGGGTGCTGGCTGTGAGAGCACACCCTCCGAAGCCGCCCGTGCCTGACTCGATGGGGCGGGGGGCGAGGAGTGCTCAGAGGCCGCCCCGAGTCAGCCGGGCCCGCTCTGGACGCGCACCCTGGACCGACTGTGTGGAAAGGTCCCCGCTCATTTGCCAGCAGCTCTCTGCTGAGAGCCTGCTCCCGTGCGTGGGGAGGGCGTTCACAGGCAGGACACAAAGCCTGTGGCAGAAGCCGGGCCTCACACCCAGCCCTCCCGGCCTTGGCTGCGCTCACTGATGGCTCAGGCCTGGACCCAGGAGGACACGTGCCCGTCGGGTGTGCTCCAGCGACTGCCCCTCTGGCCACGAGGGCTCAGGCAGTCTCCACCCCAGGCTGCCTGTCAGGGTCTGCACTCAGATGGCATGGCGCCACCACGCGCTGGGCAAATCGAGAATGACCCTGCCCGCGGCTCCGTGCTAGCCCTGTGAGCTGGAGCTGGAAGGAGCATCTCACTGCGTCGGAAGGTCGCCGACAGATACAAACTGACCCCGGCTCTCTAGAAAGCGACTGCCAGCAGGAACCAAAAAGCCTTGAAACCGTCCTGCATCTTTGACCCGATTATCCTACTTGTGGAAAGAAACTGTCTAAAAAAATGTTTTTTTAATTATTCTACTTCTAGTCACAAGAAGACAGATCTGAAACACAGGTACAAATTTATACTGAAAGGGCTGTTTAATGTAGCACTTAAAAACTGAGAATTTGGAATCACAAATGCCCAATGTCAATGGAATACAAAGTAAGGTGAGTTAGCATATGTCAATAGAAGGGAGTGTTTTAAAGTCATTAAGACTTGTGTCATTGAAGTATTTGTACTGACGGGAAATTACACCCGGGTTCTAAGTGAGCCCAACAAAATCGGTGATGTATGTAATGACATCAGATACAGCTTCTCTCCCCGCAGCCATTCCCAAGGACTATGGTGAACGTTTCCCTGTCTGAGTGTACTTGTTTTTGTATTTCCCAGGTTTTCTTGTGACACTTGAACATGTTATTTTTTAAGTTAAAAACAGGAACTCTTTTGCGACGTCTAAACCGAAACCAGCGCACACCCGTGCAGGCTGGCCGTGAGCCCTGCAGGCCCTGCCAGCGCTTACCACGTACTCATCCTCGTAGCCCTCGTCGTCCGCCTCTCCGGTGGTGGGGTCGCAGTCCTTGACGGTGAACTTCATCACGCAGCTGAACGTGCAGGCCACTGTGGGAGGGAAGGCATGCTGTCGGGGGGCCTCTGTGGGCGGGCGGCCACAGCCTGCCCTCCAGGCCTCGGCCGCGCCATCGGCCCGGGCCAGCCTGCCCCCGGGTCTGGGCCGAGGGCAGCAGCGTGGGGAGGCAGGAGCGCCGGGTCGCAGCCTGAGGAGCTGCCCTCACGAGGAAACAGGAGCAAGGGGGCCAGAGACGCTTCAGGCTGGCCACACCCACGAGCCGCCCAGGCCCACCATCCCAGGCCCGGAAAAGCCCCTGCCTCTTTGGGAGGAGTGGACT
>NW_024070193.1:1497574-1510804 GCF_014754425.2 Oryx dammah
CCATCCCAGGCCCGGAAAAGCCCCTGCCTCTTTGGGAGGAGTGGACTCAAGACAGTCATGTGTGTGCCTCTCTCTGGCTCCTTCACAGCCAAGACAGTCCTGCCTGAGGGCCGGGGCTCGGCCGCGCAGCCTGGTGAATTCAGGCAAGCTGTTTACCCAACCTCGGTTGCCCTCTCAGACAGAGAGAGCAGTGCTGCCCCGAAAGGGTGTGTGAGGAGGAAATGAGCTGCTGTGTGCAAAGCCCCAGGGCGGCCTGGCCTTCCGCTCTGGACCGACCTCGAGGAGCTGACGCTCTGACCGGAAATGAGCAGCTGGCGCACAGGCTGCCCTCCCCACCCCGACCCAGGGGCTCCCGGGAGCCGGGGAGCCTCACCCGCCGTGGGGTCCTCCTTGGGCAGGGCCACCAGCGTGTAGCAGGTCCCGGGCTGGTTGTAGGGCAGGCTCCGGGCGGGCACGTAACACAGCACCTCGTAGGCCTCCGTGGGCTCCATCTGCACCGTGACGTTCTCCAGGGTCTGGTCGTTGAGTGTGTTCGTGCAGTCAAACTGGACCAGGGAGCCGAGGGGCCGATATGCTGAGCCGGGGAGTGGGGGGCCCCCCCGAGCTGCAGAGGAGGCGTCGGGAGCCCTGCCTCTACCCAGGGCCACTCTGATGCCCGACCCAGGCCCCCTGCCCAGACCCCCCGTCTCCATGTGGACACATGGGAGCCACACAGGCCCTGAGTCAAGGACTCGACACACAGCAGCTGGAGGCAGAGCCGGCATCGCGCCCGGCTCCAGCCACCCGGCGTGGGGGCCCCCCCGGAGGCCCCCGCTCACCTGAAAGACCATGTGGTCCGTGAAGGTGTGCTTCGTGCAGCGGACGACGTACTCCGTCTCCGACTCGGTGAGGGCCACAGGCTCAGGCGCGGACTTGAAGAGGGGCCCCAGCCCCTGGAACTCGGGCACGGCCGCCAGCTGCTCTGAAACCCATTGGGCGCGCATTCACCCAGCGGCTCAGTGGGGTCTCTGATCAGTCCTCGGGCCCCTCACTCCCGGTTCCCCGACACACCCGAGCACGCCCTCCCCGCCATCCCACACGGTACGCCAGACCAACCGATGGACGCCAGGCCCACAGCCCGGCCTCATCCATCCAGAACTCCCTTAAGCTTAGAAGCTCAGCAAGGGTGCTCAGAAGAGGGAGACAAGGAAAGACAAAGAGGAAGCGAACGCTGCCGGCCACGGAACCAGGCAGAAGGACAGACCGCTCGCAGACACGTGGCCCCAGAGGAGAGGGGGCAGATTCAGAGTGTTACAGAACGCCCAGCTCAGAGTGGCCGGCGGGCGTCTGGTGCAGGCCAGCTTCCGGCCCCGGCGCACCTGGGAGAATGAGGCACTGGCAGCCGGCCCTGCTCCCCCCGCCGTGCTCAGGAGTCACCGCTCCAGAAACACCCGGGGCTGCGGGCATGGCAACAGCGCAGATTCTCAGGCCTCCCCAGACCCACCCGTCAGAGACCACCCTCCTCCTGCATCTCGACCAAGCTTCCCCTCGTGACTCTGATGCACACGGACGCCTGAGGACCGACCACTCGTCATGATCCGTCACTCACCTTCCCGGTTACACTGACCTCCACGTGGAAAAGAACTCTACCTGAGGCAGTATGATCCTCTGCCCTAGACTTGGTAGGATTTCGGGGACAGAGGGAGAAGGCAGGCAGTATCATGATTAATTCTGCTCTTTCCCCCCATAACGAGGCTGAACTCAGACCTCAGGACAAGGGGTGGAGCAGCGTTGAGTGAAACCACTAAGTTCGTGCCGATCTCTGCTGGCAGCAAGAGGGAAGGACCACACAGGGAAAGCCTGCGGGGAGAGCGACGCCAGCCAGCTCAGGGTCCCGGTTCAGCCACACCTGAGAGACGGCGTGCTGGTGGAAGACAGGTTGGGGAGTGGAAAGGACAAGGCGGACTTGAAATGAATCCCACCGTTACTGGGAGCCTGCTGTGAGGAGGCAGCACGAGTGCCGTGACGGACAGAAACCAGAGGACAGAAGCCGAGAGAGCACACGGCACGCGGCAGAGGCGGCGAGTCGGGGCGTCGGGCTGGGGCCACCCAGACGGGAGGCCGCTGCTGGGCCTCGAAGGCAGGAAGCTGGTGGACAACGCGGTCTGCCAACTAGACACACAGCCTCTCCCCTTAGAAATGCAGGAGCAGAGGGGCAGACGGAATCCTCACAAAACCCTGCCAGACAAGGTGGCCGGAACACATTTGGAGCCCAAGACACAGGACTGTGTCATGCCCTCAGCTCCGCTGAGCAGCGCCAGACGTCCCGAACCGACTGGGCCCAGGGCCTGCAGCACTCAGAACAAGGCCAAGGTGGCTCCAAGCCAGCTGGAGTTGGACTTTAATTCTTTCCGCCCTCCCCTTGGTGCTGTGCAAACTGGGGCAAATCACCGTGTCTCTCTGAACATCCAAATCCTCAGATCCCAAATGGATGTAACAACCTCCACTGAGGGTCGAGCACGCTGTCTAAACACTCTCAGAGACAGCATGCAGGGAGACCCGATCTCAGCTCCCGGGGGAAGAGCCACCGCAGCCTGCGAGCCCCCCACTCACCCTGGAAGATCTCCTGCCGGGTGGCAGCCACCTTCTCAGGCTGCTTGGTGGCGGCAACCGGGGTGCTTTCTGCAGGAACAAGCACGCATAGCTTGTTGAGAGATGGCCAGGGCACGTCGACCACAACGCCATTACTCAGGAAGTGTGATCTCCACCTCCCAGTGTGAAGTACGAGCACGGGAGACAGCGCGAGTGCTGTCTTGGCCTAGTTGTGTGTGCAGGTGGCTTCCTCTCCAGGGCCAGAGGCAGGCGGGGTAACTCCCTCCTCCCAGCACAGCCCCTTCTACCCTGGGCAGCTGCGGTGGCCTTGCAGGCCAGGCAGACCCTCCAGAGGAAGCCTGGGCCCAAGGGCCTCTGAAGGACACAGGTGCGCCTTACCTGTCCTCTGCTCTGCCATGGGCGCGGTGGCCAGGGGCACGGACTTGAGGTCGAAGGGCTTCTCCGACGGCTCCAGAGTGTACTGCTGCAGTGCCCTCTCCAGACCCGGGATGGACACGGTCAGACCTAGAGGCCAGAGCGAGACGGGGGCCGGGGGTCAAGGCTGTAGGACCCTGAGGAAACCAGCGAGACCGCCGAGCCCGACTTCGCAGGACACCCTCCCCTGCAGGACTGCTGCGAGGAGCGAATGGACACGGGCGGGAGTGCTCGGCAGGTTCGCAGGACTGGCGAGCGGTTCAGCTCTCTGGGCTATTCCCACCCTTGGGACCCCGGGCCTCCTGAGATGACAGTGAGGCCCTGCAGTTGCCAGGGGACTCCAGCAGAGGGCACGCCGCCCGGGAAGGCCGAAGCTCGGGAAGGGGCCTAGGGGAGTGGTCGGGCGAGGAGGACTCACCGTTCAGGATATAGCCTGCGTTGAGGGCCTTCTGCTTCTGCTCCAGGACGTTGAGGTAGAAGGTGGCCCGGTCCCTGACCTCATTGTCGTCGTCCATCACACACCTGTGGCCACAACATGGAGCTCCTGACGGGGGCCCACGGGGGGCAGGGGGGCGCTACAGGGCCCCAGCAGAGGGCGGGTAGAGGCGGCAGGGTACTTCCACCCCGATCACCAGATGCGGTGCCCGAGCATCAGAGGCACAGTGGTGGCGATATTCCCTCTCCCAGAGCCCACCCAGGGAGGGAGCCACGCGCCTGTATCCGGCAGCACATGGCACAAAGGACCTGAACGTGACTCCGCAGGCCCCCTCCCGGGTGCGCACCCCAGAGAACTGAGAGCAAGTCACACAGAGCCTCGAACACGGATGTTCACAGCAGCGCGAGTCACGCCAGCCGTGAACCGGCAATGACCCAGACGACTCCCGACTGGTGGCCAGACAAACACACGAGGGCTCTTCATGCCACGCAGGAGTACCTGCCCACAGAAAGGCGTGAAGTGCTGGCACGTGTGACTGCGCGGGTGAGCCCTGGAAACCCCGTGAAGGAGCCGGACTCGCGAGAGGCGCCACGCTGAATGCCTGCAGGTGCGTGACAAGTTGGCGCAGGCAAGTCCAGAGCCGGAGGGCGAGCGAGGGGCGGGGCAGGCCTGGGGCAGGGCTGGGCTACTCGCTGGCACACAGTTTCTCTGGGGTGGCAGCAGTGTTTTCAAGAATTCCCTGGTAGTCGAGTGGCTGGGACCCTGCGCTTCCACTGCAGAGGGCCCAGGTTCGATCCCTGCTCAGGGAACTAAGATCCCAGAAGCTGCACAGCGCAGTCAAGAGAAAAGTTCTCAACTGAGACGGCGGTAATGGTTAAACAACCCTGAATGTAACAAACCCATTGTGTGTGCATTTAAGATGGGGACACTGTGTGGATCGCGAGTTATAGCTCAATAAAGCTGCTTCTTAAACAGAAAACACCCCACATTAACACCCAGGCAGAGGGGCTTCTGCACAGCACCGTGTTTCACGCTTTCCTAGGTCTCCACTGTTTTCCACCATCAACAGCTGTGCATCTTTCTCCCCCTTTCCAGCTACAGAGACGGGGGGCAGCCGCCAGCTGAGGGGATGTTGCACGCACCTCTTCAGCAGCACCAGGATACTGGGCAGCATCTCTTCGTTCTGCGCCCCGAACTTGGCCAGAGCACTCACAGCGCCTGCGGGCACGAGGCAAACACAGCTCAGGCCAGGGCTCAGAGCAGGCCGGCCAAGCAGCCTCCAGGCCTTGTTTTTCCCAGGGGAGGCGGCCCTGTCCTTGGGCCCAGCAGCCCTTCTCAGCTCTGACCACCAAGGGGCCACAAGAGCTGCCCTCGATCTCTGTATCCTAACAGCCTCAGGGGCAGCGAAGGCCCACCTGACCGCAAACGAGGGAGAGAATGAGCTACAACTGAGGAAGCAAGAGCTGCTTGGGGACCGTCTGTCCAGAGCAGGCAAGAGAGGGCAACAGCAGTAAGTCTGAGTGGAATGAAGGGTCGGGTGGCTGCACGTGGAAGCCACACTCATTGAACAGAGTGTGTTATGTCAGTCACATCTCAAGAAAGCCACCATGAAAAAGAAAGACGAAATACCGAGAAGGAAGGAAAGAGAAAGGCAGAAAAAGGAGAAAGGCACATGACTGCGTACAGCGGAACAGAAGGGAGCGCCCGCCGGCGGCCGCCCCCGGGCCCGCAGGCCCCGGCCCGCGCCTGGCCCACGCACCTGCGCGCACCTCCGCGTGCTCCAGCACCACGCGGTTGTAGATGAAGCGGATGTACTTGGAGGGGCTGCTGGTCTTGGGGCCCTCCTGGCCCAGCAGGTGCAGGATACGCGTGGCCAGCACGGTGAACTCGCAGTCCTCGATGAACTCGCACAGGTGGGACAGCCCCGCCTCCTTGCTCTCCACGTTCTCCTCGATGATGCTGATGATGCAGTCCACGATGGCCCGCTTGTACTCGAAGCCGCCCTGCGGGCCGGGGCGACAGGAAGCTGAGCACCAGGCGCTCTGCGGAGCCGGCTGCAGCCCGGCCCAGCAGCCCTGCCGGAGCCTGCAGGCAAGGGCCTGGCTCTCCCGCCGCCACCTCCCTTCTGTGTGAAAGCTAAAGGCTCAGGCTGAATGCTCGCCGGGGCCATTCCGGACTAACTGAAGACGCTTTAATAGAAACCTCTGGGACTTGATTTTCTTCCCACCTTTGAAACAAAGGAAGAATGGGTGGTATAAAGACTGGAGGGGTAGAGAGTAGGGGGTTATCGTTAAATGGGAACAGAGTTCAGTTTTGCAGGATGAGAAAGTTCTGGAAATTAACTGCACTCCTGTGTGAAGGTATTTAACAATACTGAACAATATACATTTACAAACACTTAAGGTGATGAATTCTAGTGTGACAGTTGCTCAGTCTTTGCGACCCCATGGACTACACAGTCCATGGAATTCTCCAGGCCAGAATACTGGAGTGGGCAGCCTTTCCCTTCTGCAGGGGACCTTCCCAACCCAGGGATCGAACCCAAATCTCCCGCATAGCAGGCAGATTCTTTACCAGCTGAGCCCCCAGGGAAGCCCAAGAATACTGGAGTGGGCAGCCTGTCCCTTCTCCAGGGGGTCTTCCCGACCCAGGAACTGAACCAGGGTCTCCTGCATAGCAGGCGGATTCTTTACCAGCTGACTTACGTGGGAAGCCCTCGATGAATTCTACGTCACGTGTATTTTATGGCAGCGGTCTCCAACCTTTCGTCACCAAGGATCGATTTTTTGAGAAAATTTTTTTTATGAAAAATTGCAATGGCTAGAATATTTCTATACCAGATGACACCAGACAGACCGTTATTCATCTTCTGTTTAAGCATCGCCTCGGGGCATCTGTTGAGTCTATATGGCCAGGGTGGCACGTCGTCAGTTACAGCTGTAACCACAGTGACAGGCATGTTTGCACTGCCTGCGCACAAGTAGCCAAATGGGCTGCGGGCACCAGAAGCCAGGCAGCTAACAGGTGGGTCCAGGCCCGCCTGCTCGGGAACCAGCAGCCAGGCCACGCACTCTTACCTCTTCCCGCAGCATGGAGAACAGGAAGTTCATGAGCACGGCGTGCTTGCGGGGGTACTTCTGACACAGCGCGCTGATGGCCTGCACAACCACGACCTATGCCAGAGACAGGCGTGAGCTGAGGCCCAGCCCCGCAGGCGGCTCCTCCAGTCCCCGGGGCCAGTAGAGCCCCTCCTCAGGTGGGGTCGGGCCGAGGCACGGTAGGCCAGGGGTCAAGGGGACCTCCAAGCCCCCCAGGCAGGGCAGTGAGCACCGCGGTCCAAGGCCTCGCTCCACACTGTGGGTACCCCCCGTCTGCTCGTCTACTCAGAGCTCAGGGCAAGCGCACACGCATTCTGGCTGGCCCTTCCCAGGTCCTCCCGGGTGGCTCCCCCGGGAACTGCTGGCCTGAGGGTTTCCTCGCTGCACCAGCATGTGGAACGACCCCGTTCGCTCCGGAGTCAGCTCCCACAGTCCCTCCCCAGAAAGCGGGCTCCGAGGGCAGGCCGGCGTGCGCGCTGCTCTGCTCCCCTCTCCAGACTTTGCCCAGCACAAGATACAGTGTGCACAGGAGACAACAAAGGGCTTGACAGGCCTGGAGCTCCCCGCCTCGCCGACGAAGGCTGGGAGCAGCACCTCGCACAGCGAGGCCCCGCGGCAGCCCCCGGCCCGCCCCGCTGCGGGCGCAGCCTGTGGACCTTGAACTCATCCGAGATCTCGGACATGAAGGAGGAGATCTGCTTCATGAGGCGGTCGATGCTGCCCTCGCTGCCCGTCTTGAGCAAGGTGGTAATGGCCAGCGTGGCGATGCTGCGGTTTGCGTCTGTCACGAGGTTCTCCAGGTCCAGGTTGCAGGCCGTCACCGCGGACGGGTGCTTCATGGCCACCTGTCCGGGAGCAAAGAGGTGACGACTCGGACGGGCCACAGGAGGCCTCCCACCGTTCTGCTGGCCCTTCAGGTGGGCTCATGCCAGCACCTGGGGGACAGAGGCCAGCCCGGGCTGCACCTCCTGCCGCGGGGGCCCCCTCCCCCAGCCCTGTCGGAAGGCCGGCCCCACTCTGTCCACTGCGAACTCACCTTGTTGAGGGTGCGGACGGCAGCATAACGGAGGGCGGCCTTGGGAGAGCTGCAGAAGAGCTGGAGCACTGTGGGGGACAGACAGCGGTGAAGCCCCTGTGCAGCAGCCAGGAAACCCAGGGGCCCGGGAGGAGCAGGGACAGGGCACGGGGCACAGTTCGGGGACCAGGGCTCGGAGGCTGTTCAGACCCCAATCCTCCACTCACCTATTCCCCAACTTGCATGGCCACCCCAACTGAGCAGAGCGCACCTGTCCACCCCCAGGCAGGGCCTCACCCCTGGGAGACCCAGCTGCACAGGGCGGGCGGGGGGCGGGCCCTGGGCACCTGAGACGGCTGGGGCCAGCTCCTTGGCGCTGCACCCGGGCAGGTTGACGATGGCCGAGGCGGCCTCGTACACCACCATCTCGTGCTTATTGCGCAGGCAGCTCTCGATGAAGTCGAACAGCGGGCTGTCACGGCTGCAACGACAGGCGGCGAGAGGACGCTGGGGGCCCGCCCAGGGGTCGGGCGAGGGCTCAGGGGGGCGTGTGGCGGCCGCGGCGCCACTACCTGCCGTCCTCGTCCTCCAGCTGCCGGCTGGCCACCCGGACCATCATACAGTAGGCCAAGGGGGATTTGAGGCCGTGCCGCGTGAACTTGCTGATCATCTTGCTGACGGCCAGGCGGTCGTTCTTCCGCACGTGGTACAGGAGCCCCAGTGCGTGGTACTGGGGGGGTGGCAGAGCAGGGTGAGTGAGGCCTGAGGCCACGAGGCCCGCTCCCTGCCTCTGGGGTGGGCACGGAGCTCAGGTGTGGGCCACGCCCACCGAGCCACCTGGGACTCTGCAGGCCTCCGTCCCCCGACCCCGCCAGGCGCCACGCAGATGGAGGAACTGGAGACCAGGTGTCTCTGACCAGAAAGAGGAAGCGGGAGCCGGCCTGGGCTGGGGACATGTCGGGGGCCGTGCAGATGGGCGCCCTTACAGCAGGCCCTCGGCCCCCCGGCCCTGCCCCAGGATGCGTGGCTGCTGCTGCGAAGCCAGCAGGGGGAGGGGAGGCACATAGACCATCCCCTCTGCCCTCCGGAATCCTTACTGGGGCGGCGCTCAGGCCTTTTACATGGGAAGAAGCCTCTGTGATCCTGGAGGGTTTGAGGGGCCAGAGTGGGCCCCTGGAAATGAGATCCAGCACTAAGACATGGCGAGAGGGAACAGATGCCCACACGGGGGGCCTGCAGGTCTGGGCAGGAGGGCAGAGGCTCCCACTGAACCCTCACCAGGCACCAGGGAGATGGCAGCACACACCCAAAATACTACTCGCTGGGTTTTAAACCACGCCAATCTTTTAGCAGGAGCCCATCAAGTCTGTAAGCCAACTCTCCCTCCAAGAGATGCCCTATCTTTTCCTCAAACCCCCAAGTCTCCCCACCACGAGAAAAGGATCGAAGCCTGCTCTGGCCAGGGGCCGCCAGGACCTCCGTGGTGAAAGTCCATCCTGCTGGCCAGCGCGAGTGTTTTCAGCATCCCTGCTCCGTTCGCGGCTCACCTGGACCATGATGTTGTCACTGGATGCGGCCTCCTGGGCCTCATTCACCCAGCGCTTGACCACGTCGAAGCTGCACTTGAGCAGGTGCTGTGGGGCACAGGGCACGCTAAGCGGGGCGGGCAGGACGCCCTGCTGTCGGGACCCTCCGAGAGGGCGCAGACTCGGCACGGCTCCCACCCTCACTCCCCCTGCCCTGGCGGACTTCCTGCCAGGCCCAAATCCCCAAAACCTGTCACCCCAGGGCATGGGTCAAGGCCGCCAACTGGGCCCTCAATCCACCCAGAGTCCCCTGGGCACTCTTCACCGAGCAGGGGCTGGGACTCTCACAACTGGGGCCACACAGTTTTGGTTTTCCTTAGAAAGCGTTCTTTGATGTCTCCTCAGCCTCCCGAGCAGCCCCAGCGCCCCGCCCCGCCCCAGCCCTGGCCCCAGCCCGGCCGGCCGAGGCTACACACCAGCGAAGACACAAGGGCGGAGCTGGAGACGCTGGGCACCTTGTCCACGATGGCTTGCTTCATGTAGCGCTCGATGGCCTGTAGCATGGTGCTCTGCAGGGGCGCAGGCGACAGGATGTGGGGCGGAGGCCAGGAGGAGGGGAGCAGGTGTGCGCCCTGGGGACCCCGCGCCCCTCCCCAAGCGGGGCACTCACGTCGGTGATCTGGCAGAGGGCGCGCACGGCCGGGCCCCGGTAGCTGTCCTCCTTGCCGGTCATGTCCTTGGTCAGGCTGCGGGGACACGGCGCAGGCCTCACTCGGGGGCCGGGCCTGCTCCTACGCCCCACCCACCCCAACCGGGTGAGCAGGCTGGTGTCCATTATTAACCGGTGTCCGCTCTGGGCTCTTAACCCTTCATCAAGAGGTCTCCATGAAACTCCACACTGCCCGGGTCACTGCCCTGCTGCGACGGCTATCTCCCCGGGCAGGGCTTCCTGCTGCTGTCCCTGTCGAGGGGTGGCGGAGAAGCCCCGGGACTGCCCCCAGGTCCTGGCAGCTGCGTTCCACCCACCCCACCTTTGTCCTGCTCTGCCTGCCTTGCCCTGCAGGACTCCACTCCCCTAGTTCCAGGAGGCCTTTCCTGACCCAGATTCAAGCTGGCGGTCCTCCTGGCCTGCTCTCACAGCCGTCACCCCCCCCAGTGCCGGTCTGCGGGGTTACCTCCTGGGAAGCTCGGGGGCTGCGGAAGCCATGTCTGCCACACTCTCTAAGTGAACCTACACACGCGTGTGTAGCAAACCCCCTAAACGGCGTCGAGGCGAAGCACGTGAATGGAGCCCGGGGACGGCCCCGAGCCGAATGCCTCCCGAGCACAGCAGTCCTTCGTGGGAAAGTCTGCCTGTGGGCTGCGTGCACCCCACCGCCCACCCTGTCCCCGTCGCTTCTTCCCGGGCTCTCCTGGGAAGAGCTGGAGTTGCCATGGAAGCTCCGGGCTGCCTCAGCAGACCAAGAGGAAGCAGGGAAGGGATGGTTTGTGCCTAACTTCAGGCCAGAGAATTACAAGCAGAACCGCCCACCCTGGAGGCGCCACAGCTGGGCAGAGTAACTGAAGAAGGCGAGGAGAGAGGAAAGGAGGCAAGGGCGCTGGCAACACATGGCCGAGGACTGAGCTCAGAGAAGACGGGCTCGGTGTGGGTGCGGTCATCGGGGACCTGGGACTCGCCTGCTGGTCACGATGATGACGTCCTCTGCGATGCACGACATCTCCTTGATGGTCAAGTAGCACATTCGACGGAGGGTGGGCTGCGCAGGAGAGAAGAAAGCCCTGTGACCCCGGCTCAGCCTGACACAGGGGCAGCCTCTGACGGGGCCCCCCGGCCACCCTGAGAGCTGTCCCCCCAGAGGAGGGCAAGGGTGGCGGCACTTACGTCACTGGACTGAAAGAGCTTGGTCATGGCGAAGAAGGCCTCGGTCGCTTCCGTGGTCCCCAGGTGCTCCCCCTGTTTCAGTTCAGAAAGAAGCCTCAGCTTGGGACAGAAAGGCCGGAAGGCTCTTCCTGCTAAGACAGCCCAGGTCGGAGCCTCAGACCCGGCAGAGGCTGCATCAAGGGCAGCACCTCAGAGTGGGACCCTGAGGGCACCCGGAGATGGGCCGCCGGCTGCAACCACACAGGGGCTGTGCCCCTGTCCCCAACACACCCCAGTACCGTTTTCCGCACCCCCAACCTCACCCTGTTACCTGGTTTATGAGGTAAAGGATCTTGGTGAGGATGTGGGCACATTTCCGAGGGTTGATGGGCGTTTCGTTAAACACACGGGCCTGAGAAGACCAAGGATATTTACCTTCTGGCTGGGTTTACTTCCCTTCCACGAGTGTCCTCAAGCACGTCAGAGGTCTGAGCAGGCCCAGGGTGAAGAAATGCACTTGCCCTACCTCATTTTCTCATGAAAGCAGTTTTGTTTTCCTTTTTCTTTTTAATTCATCTATTAACAACGCCTGAAATCCTCCCTAGATATTACCTGGAGATGTGCTGACTTAGAGACTATTGAACACTTAGTAAAAGGCTTTTTTTTTGCGGGGGGGGCGGTGTCCACACCCCGTGGCCTGCATGCAGAATCTTAGTTCCGCAAACAGGGCTGGAGCCAGTGCCAAAGTGCAGGCGCAGAGCCTACCCACCGGACCCCCAGAGAAACCCTCAAAGCTTATTAACTAACTGCCAGGAGAAACAAAGACGGAGAAAAGGGTCAGCATAATGAATTCCCCATCTTTCCACAAACAGATTTCTCCCCTAATGTCCTACAAATCAGCACTCTGAATGTGCTGGCGTTTCAGTCACACTGACTGTGAGCATTCTCAGTGGAAGACCCAGGGGAGCAAAGGACACTTGCCTCCTGCAGCACCGCACTCTTCTCGAGGTGCTGGAACGGGTTGGAGCCTCCACCTTCCAGGAGAGAAGAGACGGGACTGAGCAGAGGTTGTGACCCTGAATTTCAAAACTCTCCCAGATGTAGACAATGGAGAAAGACGTCCCGATGGCTCGGAAATTCAAGCTCCAACTGCTCTGAACAGCAGTCAAAGCTCTACAGGCTGCCAATAGATCCAGCCAGCCTCCTCCAGGGAGCTCCGCTGCCCCCCAAGCACTAGCTGGCAGTCACCCAGCAGCCCTGGTACAGTGCTCGTGTGCCTCTCAGAGTGTCCTGCCTTTCATCCATTTATGCAGCTGGTACCTAGCTGAGCCCATACTGTGCGAGGGACCACCATCTCCAAAGACTAGGGTCTCTGCAACACAGCAGAAATCGCACTTGTAATTAACGACACACTTGAGTATCTGACTGACGTCTGTTCCCTCCACTCCGCTGCGACCATTCTTATATTCTTAGCTTGCTCACGAGCGCGTCTCACTAGCTCTGCTGCAGAGTCAGGGCGCAGTGCAATCTGGCACGCACCAGGACCTCGAAACGTTTGCTGGATCAATGAATCGGAGTCAGGGTTCTCAAGCGCCGATCCGGGCACTACCGACTAGGACGCCCCAGCACGGGCGCAGCCCCAGGGAATCCCTAGAGGACCACCGGGTCTGGCCCCCTCCCCTGACAAGTGGGGAAGCGGAGGCCCAGAGGCGCAGACCCGCCCAAGGTCACCCAGCGAATCGCGGCCGAGCTGCCGGGTGAGGGGCAGCGGAGCCCGCTCGGGCTCTCCGGGGCCGGCCGCGGATGGGCGCTGCACCTTCGCTCAAGTCCCCGCGGCCTCCCGGGGCCTCGCGTCCAGACGGAGGTCCGGTAGGAGGCCTACCCGGGGAGGGCGCGGAGGGCTTGCGCGGGAGCCCGGCTTCCCCCAGGGCCTCGGCCCTCTCACCCGATTCCTCGTCCTTCTTGTCGAATTTCTTCAGCATGGCGAGGTCGCTTCGGGAGCCCAGCGGCAGCCAAGGAGGGACGCGGCGGCGGTTCCGCACTGGCGACTTCCGGCCGGCCACGTCGCCCGGCGCTGTGCGCAGGCGCACTCCGCGCTCGGCGCACGCGCACCCGGGCGCGCCGCCGCGGGAGGCGTTAACCCGGTCCCGGCTGCGGGCGGCCGGGCCCTCGGCCCGCAGGCCCCGCGCTCTCCTGCCGGCACCGCCGGCCCCGCCTCACTGGGCCCGGCGGGAGGCTGAGCGCGCGCGCTCCCCAGGGCCCCTGAGGCGGCCGGCGCCCCCGGCAGG
>NW_024070193.1:1515804-1563530 GCF_014754425.2 Oryx dammah
CCCGCGTGCCCGGACGCCCGGCGCCCCCGGCGCGCGATGTCGGGGGCGCGGCTCGCCGGCGGGGCCCCGGCGGGAGTGACTGGAGGCCGGCGCGGCTGCGGCCGCCCGCTCCTGAAACCCGCGGGCCCCGGTCGGGCGCCCACGGCACGCGCCGCCGGGCGCTGGGGGCGGGCAGGGACGCGCAGGGGACACAGGCGTCGCCCAGGGCCGCCCCCGCGGGGCCGGGAGGACACCCCGAGGCCGAGGTGAGGACGCGCGCTGGCCCCAGGGCGGGAGCGCAGGTGAGTCCGGGCGCCGGCGGGGCCCCGGGGAAGCGCACGGCCGCGCCCCCGCGGGCTGGCTCTGCGAGGGCCGGGGCCGTGGGTCTTGCGCCGTCGGGAAATAAGGCCAGGAGTCAGAAGGATGCGCCAAGTCTTTAAGCAGTAACTCCACCCCTTGTCCGGAGGAATTCATCCGAAAGAAGAAATTAAGTTGCTCGCTGCGGCGCTTTGCGGCAAGGAAATTGGAAGCATGGAAACATCCTAAACGTCCAGCAGTAAGGGGGTGGTTCACGGAATTATGGTGCATCCATTGGTTGAAAGATTCCACATCCCTATATAAAGGGATATTTCTGATGGCTTGGGAGGCAGCAATCCAAACTTGTTAAACAAAATGAGGCATTAACAGGGAAAAACAGACTGTAAAAGTCTTAATTCAGTTGAAATAGGAACACCTCTTGGTAAAAAAACAGGAAAGAACCCCAGAGATTTGCGTTGTTGGGTTAAGACCATGAAATACGGATGAGTTATGCAGAGTAAAATACAAATAAATACAGAATACCCTTTCATGTTATGATATTAATTCCATAGAATTATATACCAAGGGCAATTTTTATAACACCTCATTTTTACAATGAGAATCGTGGGTTGTGACTCCAACCCTGAGTATGAGGTCGTATGTCATTGTGGGGGTTTTAAATAGTAATGTACATTCTTTGGATAATTGCTAAATCCTTTGTAGAAACAGGGTATGGGGAAGTACAGAGGAAATTAGGGAAATCTGAGTAAGGTTTGTAGGTTGAGCCAATATCAGTGTCATCCTGGTTGTGGTATGCTGTCTCTCTCTTTTTTTTTAAATTAATTTTGCTAGTTTAAAAAAATGGAGATATAACCCACACGCATTAAAATTCATTCTCTGGGACTTCCGTGGTGGTCCAGTGGCCAAGTCTCCCAGCTCCCGATGCAGGGGGCCCAGGTGTGATCCCTGATCAGGGAACTAGATCCCACGTGCTGAAGCTAGGAATTTACAGGCTGCAACTAAAAGATCCTGCGTGCTGCAGCTGAGAGCCGCGCAGCCAAATAAACATAAACATTTAAAAAAAACAACTCTTCTGTAAGTGTAGAATTTGGTGGTTTGTAATATATTTTTAAAAATTGTGCCTCCATTACCACTAATTCCAGAGCATTCTCATTATCCCTAAAGGAAACCGGTCTCCGTTAGCAGTCATTCTCTGTTTCTCACTCCCTTCCCATTACCTCCTTTCTGTCTCTGGATTTGCATGTTTGGATATTTCGTGTAAATAGGGTCATACAACATGTGGCCTTTTGTGTGTCTGGCTTCTTAGCATAATGTTTTCAAGGTTCATGTCATAGCATGAATCAATATTTCATTCTTTTTTATTGCTGAATAATATTCCATTTAGGGATATATGTATATATATATATACATATATATATATACACACACACACGCACGCACGCACGCACACATTTTGTTTACTTAACTTTTACCAGTTAGTGAGCACTTGGGTCGTTTGCACTTTTTGGCTTCTCAGTAATGCTGCTGTGAAGGTTTCTGTACAAGTCTGTGTGACATGTTTCCGTTTCTCTTGACTACAAAGGCTGTGTTGTGAGAACTGTGACATTTTCCCCAGCTGCCTCTTTTCCCCTGTTTTCCCACCAGCAGTGTGTTAAAGGTTTCAATTTCTCCAGGTCCTCACGTACACGTACTCTCTTTTTTATTACTAGTCACCTTGGTGAATGTGAAGTGGGGTTTCAGTGTGGTTTTCATTTGCGTTTCCCCGATGGTTAATGATGTTGAACATCATTTCTGGTATTTTTGGCTGTTTGTACATCTCCTTTGAAAAAATGTTTATTCAGATACCTTGTCCATTTTTACGTTGAGTTATTCATCTTTTCATCATAGACCTATGAGTTCTTTATAACCCCAGCTAGACCCTTATCAGGTATATGATTGACAAACTTTCATAATTAGACCCTTATCAGGTCTATGGTTGACATATACTCTCTTTCATTCCGTGGTTGTCTTTTCACCGTCTTTACAGTGTACTTGGAAGCACAAACATGTTTTACTGTGATGAGATGCAATTTATCCACTTGTTGCTGTTGCTTACGTTTCTACTGTCTTTCTTATACATAAGAAATCATTGCTTGATTCAAGGTCATGAAGATTCACCCATATGTTGTCAAGAATTTTATAGTTTTACCTCTTACAATTAGGCCTTTGGCCCATTCTGAGTTAGTGTATCAGGTGTAAGGCTGGAGCCCATTCTGAGTTGGTTTGTGTATACGGTGTGAGCTGGGGTCCATTCTGAGTTGGTTAGTGTATCAGGTGTGAGCTGGGGTCCATTCTGAGTTGGTTTGTGTATCAGGTGTGAGCTGGGGTCCATTCTGAGTTGGTTTGTGTATAAGGTGTGAGCTGGAGCCCATTCTGAGTTGGTTTGTGTGTATCAGGTGTGAGCTGGAGTCCATTCTGAGTTGGTCTGTGTAGACGCTGTGAGCCGGGGTCCATGGTCTGTGTAGACGCTGTGAGCCGGGGCCCGTGGTCTGTGTAGACGCTGTGAGCCGGGGTCCGTGGTCTGTGTAGACGCTGTGAGCCGGGGTCCATTCTGAGTTGGTCTGTGTAGATGCTGTGAGCCGGGGCCCGTGGTCTGTGTAGACGCTGTGAGCTGGGGTCGGTGGTCTGTGTAGATGCTGTGAGCCGGGGTCCATGGTCTGTGTAGACGCTGTGAGCCGGGGCCCGTGGTCTGTGTAGACGCTGTGAGCTGGGGTCCATTCTGAGTTGGTCTGTGTAGACGCTGTGAGCCGGGGTCCATTCTGAGTTGGTCTGTGTAGACGCTGTGAGCCGGGGCCCGTGGTCTGTGTAGACGCTGTGAGCCAGGGCCCGTGGTCTGTGTAGACGCTGTGAGCTGGGGTCCATTCTGAGTTGGTCTGTGTAGACGCTGTGAGCCTCATTCTTCTGCATGCATCCAGTTGTCTGGACCCCATGTGTTGAAGGTCGTTCTTTCTCGACCACAAATGTATGAATTTATTTCTGAACTCTTGTTTCTATTCCATTGATCTTAGTTTTGCAAGATCTTACCATTGGGGGAAATTGGGCAAAGGGTGTGAGAGATCTTTCTGTATTATATATTACAATCGCTAGTGAGCATACAGTTATCTTAATAAAAATTTACTTTAAAAAGGCAGATATTATTTTCATGATAACGTTCTCACCACCACCACCACCCTGACACCACACCCCACCCCAAATAAAAGAACTGTTTTGTGTTAAGAATTTTCCCAGCCTTCCTCTGTGGTCCCTGTTCTTTACCACTAGGTGGCACCAACTCTCCCTTTTTTCAGAAGCTGCTGCAGGAAGAGGCAGTGCCAGGACTTCTTGCCAAGAGCAGGGCCCTTTGCCAGGCCCTGGCTGCCACCATCATGATTCAGGGCAGAGTCCTGGCCGCCCTGACTGTGCCAAGATAACAGGGAGACTCAAGGCTGCCTTTGCTTTAGGGACTGCTTGTCGCTTTGTGAGATGAGCTCTCCCCACGTCTCCTCTGCTCAGGCTTTGAGAGCGTTCCTTCACTCACTCATTTGCTGTTCAGTCGGCCACTCGTGTCCAGCTCTTTGCAACCCCGTGGACTGCAGCATGCCTGGCTTCCCTGTCCTTGACTGTATCCCAGATTTTGCTCAAACTCATGTCCACCCATGATCACATAATCCTTATAAACACAGCCGGTACTCTATCCAGGTAAGTCATTGTTAGTCGTAAAAATTAGACCTTTGAGGAATTTCTTGACAGTCCAGTGGTTAAGACTTGGCAAAATCACTGCTGAGGGCCCAGGTTCAATTCCTGGTCAGGAAACTAAGGTCCCACAAGCTTCGTGGTGTGTGTGGAGGTGGAGAAAGCCAAAATAACTTTAAAATATTGGATTTTTAAAGGATGTGATAAAGAATATAACCACCCCACACACCTTTGTAACCTATAAAGGACTACTCTTTAATAAGCTATGATTATTACTGGAGCTAGGAGATCCCAAAGAAAGTTCAAGGTAAATATCATTGTGCCTTTATAGTCATAAAGACGAATCTCAGAGAGGCTTGTGTACAGGGCTGAAGTACACGGTAAAGAATCTGCCTGCAATGCACGAGACCCTGGTTTGATCCCTGGGTGGGGAAGATCCCCTGGAGGAAGGCACGGCAACCCACTCCAGTATTCTTGCCTGGAGAATCCCCGTGGACAGAGGAGCCTGGCAGGCTACTGTCCACGGGGTCGCAAAGAGCTGGGCAGCTGAGCGACTAGCATATAGGGCGTGTGGAGGTTATGTGGCTGTAGTTCCCCGTCTGCACTGCCGTATACTACCCGGTTGTGACTAGATCACAGCATACCCATCTGTTTTCTTACTGCTCGGCGTTTACATTGTTTCCAGCCTTTTTTTGTTTTTAATCACCAAGAATAAATGCTACTGTGAACATTCTTGTGCCTGTCCTCTGATGCATGTGTTTACAGGAATGCCTCTTGCACAGACACATCCAGGAGC
Source organism: Oryx dammah (assembly GCF_014754425.2). NCBI lineage: Eukaryota > Metazoa > Chordata > Mammalia > Artiodactyla > Bovidae > Oryx > Oryx dammah. The sequence continues at coordinate 1,520,609 of NW_024070193.1, forward strand.
GGAATAGCCGTGTAGGGACATTCAGCCTTACGAGATAGTGCCAGTTGCTGCCCAGAGTCCTTGTACCAGTTGACACTTCCCACCGTGGATCCACGCCTTCTCCGGCTCAGTGTTATTAAATCCACTTTCTGCCAACGCAGCGGGTGTAGATGGAATCTCACTGAGATCTAATCTGCTTTTCCCTGAAGTTCCAAACCTTTTCCTTGCTCATTGAACAGCCATGACCCTCTCTGAAACGCCCGTTCATCTCTCCTGGTAACCGGAGTGCAGGCGTTCTCTGTCTGGTGTGGGTGCTGGTCTTGGTCGATGGTGTGTATTGCAGTTCTCTTCTCCCAGTTTGTGACTGTGACTTGAGTTTTCATTTCCTTTATGGTGAATTTTGGTCAAGGTAAGCTTAAAATTGAATAGTTTTAAATGATCAGTGTTTTCTTTTGTGGAAAGTATATAGTGTGTCTTTCATTTTTTATTTTGAATGGCATGTAATTGATTACCAATGTTAATTTCAGGTATCAGCACAGTGATTCAGTTATACACGGACATGTATCTATTCTGTCATGAATTCTTTTCCAATTTAGGTTGTTACAGAATATTCAGTAGAGCTCCCTGTGCTCGGCAGCAGGTTCCTGTTGGTTATTTCATATAGGGTGTGTGTATGTGTCAGTCCCAAACGCCCAATTTGCCGCTCTCCCCGACCTTTCCCTTTGGTAACCGTTAGTCAGACACGACTGACGCGACACCACAGCAGCAGCAGCAGTCTGTTTTTAAAGGCTGTGAATCTGTTTCTGTTTTATAAACTCATTCGTGTAATTTTTGTTTATATTCCATATAAACGATACCATCTGATATTTGTCTTTATTTGACTTAGTTCCATTAGAATGATAACCTCTAGGTCAGTCATGTTGCTGCAAATGGCATGCTCTTGTTCTTTTAATGACTGAGTAATATTCCGTTGTATATATGGACCACACCTTTTGATGTGACACTCAGGTTGATGGACGCTTAGGTTGCTTCCGTGTCTTGGCTGTTGTAAACAGTGCTGCGGTGAACATTGGTGCGTGTATCTTTTTGAAGGAGAGTTTTCATCTTTTTCTGATTCATATGCAGGAGTGGGGTTGCTGGGTCATGTAGTAGCTCTATTTTCAGTTTTCTTGTTTCTCAGGAACTTGCGTACTGTTCTCTATAACGGCTGTATCAATCTACATTGCCCCCAACAGCTAGGCGGATTCCTTTTGCTCCACACCCTCTCCAGCATTCATTATTTGTAAACTTTTTGATGATTGACATTCTGACTGGTGTAAAGTGATACCTCGCTGTAATTTTAATTTGCATTTCTCTAATGGAAACAGTGTCAGACTTAATTTTTTGGGCTCCATAATCACTGCAGATGGTGACTGCAGCCATGAAATTAAGATGCTTACTCCTTGGAAGGAAACTTATGACCAACCTAGATAGCATATTCAAAAGCAGAGATATTATTTTGCCAACAAAGGTCCATCTAGTCAAGACTATAGTTTTTCCAGTGGTCATGTATGGATGTGAGAGTTGGATTGTGAAGAAAGCTGCGCGCCGAAGAATTGATGCTTTTGAACTGTGGTGTTGGAGAAGACTCAGAGTCCCTTGGACTGCAAGGAGATCCAGCCAGTCCATCCTAAAGGAGACCAGTCCTGGGCATTCATTGGAAGGACTGATGCTGAAACTCCAGTACTTTGGCGACCTCATGTGAAGAGTTGACTCATTGGAAAAGACCCTGATGCTGGGAGGGATTGGGGGCAGGAGGAGAAGGGGACGACTGAGGATGAGATGGCTGGATGGCATCACGGACTCAATGGACATGAGTTTGGGTGAACTCCGGGATTGGTGATGGACAGGGAGGCCTGGTGTGCTGCAGTCCATGGGGTCACAGAGAGTCGGCCATGACTGAGTGGCTGAGCTGAGCTGAGTGATTAGTGATTCTGAGCATCTTCTCAGGTGCCTGCTGGCCATCCTGGTATTTTCTTTGGAGAAACGTCCGTTTAGACCTTCTGCCCATGTTTTGGTTGAGCTGTTTGGGTTTTTGTTGTTACACTATGTTGAACAACACAGATTTATGTTTTCTTCCAAAGATTTAAAATTTTGCCTTTCACATTTATGTTCTGACTTCATTATACGTTTTTTTATTGTGTGAGGTAAGGGGTTGATTTTATTTTTTTCCACTTGGATAATCAGTTGAGCAGCACAGTTCATTGAACAATCCTTTCCTTCCACACTGACTTGCAAAGCCATTTCTACCTCATGTCAGACTCCCGTCTGTAGCCCATGCGGCCCATGGGTCTGTTTCCGAGCTCCTACGCCGTATCATCTTCAGTCTCTCTACTCCCGTCTGTAGCCCATGCGGCCCATGGGTCTGTTTCCGAGCTCCTACGCCGTATCATTGTCTGTCTGTCTGTCCCTCTGTTGGTTTCGCACTGTCTTAATCATCACAGTCTTAGGCTAAGTGTTCACATTAGTATCTCGGAGGGTGGATCCTTCCATCTTATTTTTGGAGCGCGGCTTGCTTTTTTTTTTGCCTTTATCCCTGCATAGAAATCCTCTACATAAAGCTTGTTTCGTAGACAAACCTGTGGGATCTTAGAGTTGAATTAAATCTGTAGATCAGCTTAAACACTCTTTAGCATAACCATCGCCATATGCACATGCATATAACTTTCTACCTTTTTAAAGTTAACCCTGGCACTTGTGCGTCCCCCACGACGGCTCTGATGGGTGCCAGGTAGTTATGGACTGCACAAGCTGTCTGATTTAATTCTCACAGTCTCCATTTCCCGAGTTCACCCAGCGTTGCAGGATTTGATGATTTGCCAAAGCTCGCCTGGGGGAGGCAGCGGAAGAGCCAGAGTTTGAGCCCAAGTCTGTCTGACCCACAGCTCTGGCTTTACCGCTCAGGATTTAACTGGCTCCAGTCTCTGGTATACATTTTGCCCCCGTTCCCAGAAAGCTCACGTCACTTTCACTTCCCCAGCTTGTTCCAGCATCGACATTTACAGTCGGAACCCACGGTGAACAGCAAGCGAGAGAAACCGACACTTCCTGAGCCGCTTCTTAGTGCCAGACACAACCCTAAGCCCTTCTCATTCTCATAAGTGTTACCTCATTTGATCCTCACAACACCGCCAGGAAACAAGCTCAGAGAGGCACACCCATTTGCTCAAGATCACACAGCAGACTAGGGACACAGAGGAGCCGGAGGGTTAACGTCTTCTTAAGAGCGTCCAGAGGCTGCCCCTCACCTGGGAATAAAATGCGGATTCCTCCCTGAAGTCTGTGAGGCCCTAACACCCTGCATCCTGCCCCCTCCCGCCTCCCTGGGACTCTCCCTGCTCCCCCCACTCTCTGTGGCCCTGCCCTGCAGGCAAGGCCTCTGCCCAGCTCGCGCCCACGGAGTGGAAGTGGCTGTGCTCGCCTGTGCAGTCAGCTGAAAGGCCAGCTCCTCAGAGAGGCGTTCCAAACCTCTGTAGCTGAAGTCCCACCTCCTCTCTTTTCCGTGGAGTTGTTCTGCTCTCTTCATGGCAGTTTATCCCCGTCTGGGTTGATCATTTCTAGTAAAAGTTCTCCAAAAAGGTAAAAATGATAGGATGTGTTAGTGTGTGTGTGTATAGACAGAGAGGGAGGCTGAGGTTCATTGTAAGGGATTGGCTCATGCATTTACGGGAGTGGGCGGGCCCCGAGAGCTGCAAGGTGCTCAGCAGTCTGGAGCCCCAGGGGATCCGGTGACTTAGTTCCAGCCCAAGGCCAAAGGTCTGGGGAGCAGGTTTCTGTCTGAACACTGCCAGACTCAAGACTCAGGAAGAGCGGACATTTCAGTTTGAGGACCAAGGCAGAAAAAAAGCCAATATCTTAGGTGGAAGGGCAGGTGTAGCTCCCTCTTATTCAGTGAGTTTTTTTTTTTAAACACAAGCCTTCAACTGATGGGGCCAGGCCCACCCACATTGAGGAGAGCCATCCTCTCTACCCAGTCTAGTGTTTTAAATGTAATCTCATCCAAAGCACCATCACAGACACACCAAGGTAATGAGTGAGCAGATATCCAGGTACCCCTGGCCAGTCAAGTTGACATATAAAGTCAACCATCACACTTGTTGACTGTCTCTGTCTAACTTCAGCTGCTAAGGCCAGTCTGGCATGTTCCTGGCGCGCAGTAGGGGCTCAGTAAATAGCAGTGGAATGAATGACTGACAGCCCAGATTCCCACCCTGCTCTGAGCAACCCCGTGTTGATTCTTTCTCTGCGGTAAGACTCTCCTTCAGATTGATCCCTTGGTTGACTGACAAGAAAAGAAAAAAAACATCTGAAGTCAAATGAATGTCCATGTGCAAAAGCTTGGTATTCGTCTTGTGTGATGAAAGCACCCAGGACTGGGAGTGTCAGGCAGTTCAGCTTCTCCTGGACTCCCTTGGTGCCCAGGAAAACAGAATTAACACCCACCCTGCTCGTCTCTGGATGGGCGGCTGTAAGCCTGAGAGGCCTACAACGTGGCTTCAGGCTTCCCGAGAGACGGTTTTCCTGTCATTGCAAGGCAGGAGGAGAAGCAGCTGTCTGCAGGCTCACCGTCCAGGAGGGGCAGCAGGGCTGGGTCCTTCCATGACTTACCAGGAGCTGGCGACAGTGAAGAGAAAGGGTTGGGAACATCTCCACCTGCCCGCAGACTGGAGGACAGCGAGAGAACGGTGACAGTTCAGTAAACGGACAGGGAGTGTCTGTCAGGAGCTCCCCGAGGCCCGTGCCCACCTCGCGGGGCCTGCTGACCCCTGGCTGTGCCTGACTGCACAGATTCTGTAGTCAGAAAGGCCCCGGGACAAGTCTGCCTTTGCACGAGCTGCCGAAACACTCGTGCGTGGTGGCCTGAGTGCTCACAAGTCACGTTCCCGCACAGGGATTCAGCGCAGGCGCCTCTCTGGAGGGTGACCCTGCTGCGGCTTGTGAAGGGCCTGGGACTCGGAAACCCCAGGAAGTTCAGCCGCTGGGGCTGCTGTGTCTTCCTGACCGTCGTTAGGGACCTGCTGGACATTGTGCTCTGCTCAGAAAAGACGTGACCAAAGGCTGATGGCCGAGGAGGAAGGGCATCGGCTGGATTGCCCGAGACGCAGACGATGCCCCAGGCCTGCTGCAGAGCCACCACCATTTCCGCGTTAAACGTGCGAAGAGAGTGAGCCCTCCCTGGACCGCCCTTCCCTACGTGTCTCTCTGCTCCAGGGAAGATTGCAGACAGCCTACGGAAAGTGCGCGGGTGACTCCTGTCAGATGTGCCCTTGCTCCAGTCTCCACCTCTTTGCTGCCAGCCTCACCGCTGCGCCCCTCCACGGGTCTTGTCCTGCCCAAGGCCCCCAGCTCTGGCGCTCTGATGGCCCCGGGACCTTGTGTTCCAGCTCTCTGGCTCAGCCTTTCCACACCATTAGAAACCAGTAGCCAGTCTGCTCTTGGAAATCACCCAGTGCGATGGTGTATTACTTACCACTGCACAGAAGTCACCCCGAAACTTAGCTGCCTAAAGTGACACCGTTTGATGAGACACCAGCTCGTGCCCTTAGGATGGCCAGTGTCGAAAGAACAGAGCAGCTAGCACTGGTGAGGGTGTGGAGGAGCTGAGCGCTTGTGCCCCTTTGGTGGAAATAGGAGAAGGAGAACATACAGAGGCCTCCCCGAGTCCAGCAGAGACTCGCCAGACGACCCAGCAACTCCGCCTCTAGAGCGCCCCCAGAATGTTGGAGAGCGGGCTCTCAAAGACATGCTTGCAGATCAGTCAAATTCTTGTCCATTGCGCTGGTGACGCCATCCAGCCATCTCATCCTCTGTCGCCCCCTTCTCCCCCTGCCCTCAATCTTTCCCAGCGTCAGGCAATATTACTCAGCCTTAAAACAGAAGAAATTCTGATACACCCTGCCACTTGGATGAGCCTGGAGGATCTCGCACTCACTGAAATGAAGCAGTCACAAAGGACGGCTACTGTCTGATTCCACGTCCATAGGCACCTAAAGCCATCACAGTCACCGAGACACAAAGTGGGACGGTAGTTTCAGGGTCTGGGGAGAGGCAGCGGGGAGTTACTGTTCAGTGTTTGTAGGATTCCGGTTGCAAAAAGAAGGCGTCCCAGGCAACTGTCATATAGCATTTTGCCAGTAGTTACCAGGGCTGAACAGGACACTTCAGATAGCTGGGATGGTCCATTTATGCTGCGTACTTTTTACCGCAATAATTTTGTGTTTTAAATCCCTTTCTTATTTCACGGTTTCTGTGGCTAGGAATCTGGACCTAGTTCAGCCGGGTGGTCTGCCTCAGGGTCTCTGACGAGGCTGCGCAGGGGCAGGGGTCTCATCTGAAGGCTGAGGAAAGGTCTTTATTGCCAGGATTCAGTCCGTTGTCGGCTGTTGGCTCAAGGGTGTCCTTCATTTGTAGGCTTTGTCCAGGGGCTGCCCTCAGGCCCTTGCCACGCGGGCCTCTCCGTGCGTCAGCACACTTCAGAGTGTGCACACCAGGAGGGCAGTATAGCAAGACGGCGCGTGAGGTGGAAGTCAGAATGTTCGTAACCTGACTGCAGGTGTGATGTGACCTCGCCTTTGTCACATCCTAGGAGGAGGGTCAAGTGATCAGGTCCAGCCCACGTTCAGAGGGTCTGCACAACGGCTGGCCTGGCTGACCTCTGCCCTTCTAGTCATCGCTCACGCTAAGTCGCTTCGGTCCTGTTGGACTCTGCGCCCCTGTGGACTTGAAGCCCACCGGGCCCCTCTGTCCATGGGATTCTCCAGGCAAGAATACTGGAGTGGGTTGCCGTGCCATGCCCTTCTCCAGGGGATCTTCCCGACCCAGGGATCTTGCCCACGTTTCCTATGTCACCTGCACTGCCTGGCGGGTTCTTTACCACTGGCGCCACCCTGGGAGCCCTCCCTCTGTCCAAGGTACCACCCAGTTGCATCACCCAGAGCTTGAGCTCCAGCCTCGATTCCTTCCTTCCCCTTCTCCACATCCAGGCCCTCTGCAGGCTTCTTGTTCTCTCCAGCAAATACACCAGAGCTCCTATTTATGGGCCGGACTGCATGCCTGGCTTCTGGCTCAGCAGTAACCCAGACAGGCTCCCTGCCCTCCTCATGCCCCAGGCTTGTTGAGGCAGTGCTTTTAAACTTGTTTCCTTAGCTGTAAAGTCAGAATTGTGTAAATGATCACCAAGTCACACGCTTTGAGCAGCGTCTTAGCACGCAGTGAATGCCCAGCAAGTCTTAGCTGTGATTGTTGGAAAAAGTGGGGAAAGCTGTAAATGAGAACAGAGGAGGGTGCCATGGAAGGGGACAACGAGGGGGTGGCCGCCTCTCCCAGGCGGGGGGGAAGGCTTCTCCGAGGGGCACGTCTTACGTGAAACCGGAGGGGCCGGAGGCGCCCGGCAGGCGAGCACAAGCGGTGCAGGGGCCAAGCTGGCGCTGGGGAGGGCTTGGGCGGGCCAGGTGGGCAGAGGACGGAGGGCCTTCGCAGATGGGTTTCGGGAGCAGACGGGTAGAGAATCCACCTGCCGGTGCAGGAGGCCCAAGAGACTCGGGTTCGACCGCTGGGGAGGGAAGCCCCTGGAGGTGGAAATGGCAGCCGACCCCAGTGTTGCTGCCTGGAGCGTGCCATGGACAGAGGAGCCTGGCGGGCTGCAGACCAAGGGGTCGCACAGAGCTGGACGTGGCTGAGCAACTGGGCACACACACTTGGGCGCGGCAGGGGAAGGAGGCGACCAGAGGATGCGTGCTTCTGGCTCTAATTAGCTCAGTTGGTAAAGAATCCGCCTGCCATGCGAGAGACCCTGGTTTGATGCCTGGGTTGGGAAGATCTGCTGGGGAAGGGATAGGCTGCCTGCTCCAGAGTTCTCGGGCTTCCCTGTGGCTCAGCTGGTAAAGAGTCTGCCTGCGATGTGGGAGGTTCAGTCCTCGGGTTGGGAAGACCCCCTGGAGAGAGAAAGGCTCCCCACTCCAGTGTTCTGGCCTGGAGAATTCCATGGCCTGTATAGTCCGTGGGGTCGCAAAGAATCAGACACAACTGAGCGACTTTCACTTTACCTTTTCACCACTGCCCTGTGGAAGCCAGGAAACCCCCGATTTGGGCGAGATGCCCCGTGAGGAGGCCGCCAGCTCCTTGCCGTGTGGCCGGTGAGTCAGCCCTGTCCCTTGCCCCTGGTCTCCCTCTCTGCAGGAGAGTGGCCTCACCCACAGCAACCTTCTCCAGTCCCTCCCCGGCATGCACGTGGCTGCCTCGTCAGATCAGAGATCAGTAGATGCCTGTTGACTTGGGGAGCCAGGAGGGGCCCCAGCAGGCCCCACTCCGGCTGGTCAAGCAGTCTCCCTGCGTCCGCACCTCTCACCCTGCTCCGTCCTTACAAGAGGCCATCCGCGGTGCGTGGTGATGGGGGCCAGGCCTTTTTAGTCAAGTGGAACCTGCATCCAGTTCAGATGCATTCCTTCAGCCCTGGGACCCGAGACGTTTTGTCTGTAGAAGAAACGTTTCCTGTTTAGTTGGTGTGTTGGAGGTCTCCAGGACTACCCTCATCCTCAGTGACTTGGTAGAAAAACTCATAATTCAGGAAAGCTGTTCAACTCATGGTTACAGTTCACTCTAGTAGAAGAATAGAGATTAAAATCAGGAAAGGAAAGCGTATACAGAGCAGAGTGCAGGAGCTCCCAGGTGTGGCTGTCCGGCTGTGCTGACCGCAGGAGACCCTCAGACAGCACTTGGTTCTCCCGGCGACCGTGTGTGACGGCATGCACAGGTGTGGCCAGCGGGGACTCTCATCCAGTCCCCAGTGTCCAGGGTTTGTGTGGAAGGACAGTCTCGTAAGCAAAGAGCACCCCCGTGGCTGACCACAGATACACCGTCTCCAATGCGTGCATGCGTGTTAAATCACTTCAGTGGTATACAACTCTTTGCGACCTATGGACTGTGGCCCGTCAGGCGCCTTTGTCCATGGAATTCTCCCGGCAGGAATACTGGAGTGGGTCACTGTCCCGCCTCCAGGGGATCTTCCCGACCCAGGGATTGAACCCACGTCTCCTGCATCGCAGGCGGATGCTTTGCCACTGAGCCACCACGGTCTTCATTACCGTCCCCCAACCACGGCCCCAGGCAAGTAAAAATAGGCACTTACCATACCTCGCATGGTTGGCATCAGCTGTCTGGGGTGGCCCTGGGCCCCAGGCACACAAAGGCACTCTTCCCCTGTGGACACTGCAAGGGCCTGCATGCTGCCCCCAGGAGCCAGGCCAGGGCCGTCCTCGCTGCGGGACGTGCAGGGCTTGGACCTCCCAAGCGTGCTGAGCTCTCCCTTTACTGCACTTGATCTGAACATTTAACACGTGTACCGGTCAGGGTCCAGCCAGGAAAACTGAAACCCCTGTAGGTATTTAGAACAGACAGAATTTAATACAAGGAGATTGTCTCACAGGTGATTGAAGAACTGAGAAGTGACACAGGAGGCAGGGAGCCCAGGAACCAGCGCCGGCAACCGCAGGCCTCTCCAGACTGACCCAGGCCTGGGGGCTGCCTGGTGGGCCCTGGGGCACGCAGGGAGAGCTGTCGGCTCACACCGCCCCGCAGCAGAGGGAGTAGGGGAAAAGAACCCGGGTTCTTCCCCGTCCCGTCTGCCCTGCCCCCACTGGCACCTCCCAGGGCAGGGGCTCCCGTTTACTCAGGGCCTGTTTCAAGGTGCCTGACAGTGCGCCAGCCACGGTCACCCACCCCACCCCGTGTGGCCCTGCCCGAGAGCTGCCCTGCAAGCAGATACTGCCTCTGCTCTATAGGGCTGACGGCAGTGAGGGGCAGATAGAGAAACCCAGCCTGTCGGGGAGCCGGAGCCGGGGGTGCAGGAGAGGAGGCAGGGCTGCAGGGAGGCAGAGAGATGGTGCAGAAGCCTTCCTGGCCAGGAGGCGCCCGCAGCCAGCAGAGGTGGGGAGCGAGGTGCTCCTTCAGCACACTGGATCCAGCCAGGAATCCCCTGCCTGAGCCCCACTTCCTGTCTCAGTCCAGCTGTCCCCACCCACAGTGCCCCCTGGGAAGGCCTGGGTTCCTTCACCGCAGAAATCGTTTGCAATGAATCTTTTGTTTCCCCCTCATGCTTGACTCGTGGCTGCAGTTTGTTTTGTCTCTCAAAGACCAGCTCGATTCCATTTTTCATGCCATTTCCACACTGCTGAGGGGCATGTCAGCCTGGGACTTGCTCACACACAGGCAGTTTAACACTGGCGCTCAGAATCCAGGAACCAGGGTGCTCCCATAAATGGTTTTAAACCTGGTGCTGAAGCCCAGCAGCTCCACGCCTTTGCCTGGCCTCGGGGATCAGAAAGCCCTCCTGTTACCTTCTCCCACACTTGGCCTTGCACCCTGGCCAGCTGGCCTGTGCTCCCAGATAAGAAGTGCAGAGAAAGGCGGGCTCTCTTTCCCCCAAGCCCCATGTGTGAAGACTGTGTCTCATGATGGTTGCTTTTTTAGGTGTGACAGTGCTGTGGTGGTTGGATAGGAGAACTGAAACTGCCTCCAAATCTTTGAGGAAAACACACACTCACATTCACATGTGAACTGAATATGCAACTTAGTACTTACTAGATCTTTTTAGTCTGTGCATTTCACTTTTTTAATAATAAAAACAATTCCCCTTCCTTCCTTCCTTCCTTAAAAAATTTTAATGTAGTCATTTTTAACTGTAAAATTAATTGACTTTTTTTTTGCTTTCAAACCACCAGTCATAACTTCTAATCTGAGATAAACTGTGTTGTCACTTTGGATTTACTTAATTCCGTCCAAGAGGGAAAAATAAGGGAAAAAAATAAGGCTTTCTACTTAAATGTAGGTTTTAAGGCAGTATAGAGTAGGCTTTGTCTCTTGTCTTTTAAGACATGAATGAAGGTCAAGGTTAGGCAGACCTACCCTGTTCTCTCGCTCGCTCTCCTGGACAGCAGCTGGTGCGGGGCGAAGGGTCCAGGAGGGAAGGCCCAGGGAGAGGGCGGCAGCCTGGCCTCAGCGTCTGCAGGAGGCTCACCCGGGCAGGCCCAGCTGCCACAGCCTTGCACAAGCTGTGTGGTCGGGAACAAGGCGTGGGATGGACCCACTGATGCCTCTGGCATGGCCTTAAAGATTGTGAAGGAAACGACCAGCACCCTCTCCATCACACACTTAAGTAGCACAGAGATCAGCATGGAGAGTTCAATAAACTGCTCCACGAACTATGGGCTAACGTGTGGGATGCGGGGTGAAGCGCAAAAGCTGAGCTAACCGTGTTGCGGCCCTTTGCCACCTCGGTTTCTGAGCTGTGGACTCACACAGCCATTCAAAATGGAAAGGAAACTGGCGTTCCAGCTACTTACTGCTGAAGTCAGCATGTCAACCTTGCTTAAAACGTGACTCCATCTTTGCCCTGGCTCTGCACTCTGGGCCGGGCTCAGCTGGGTGGCTCTTCCACCCTGCCAGGTGTCTCCTGGGGTGGAAGGTTCCAAAGAACATCTTCACTCAGACTTCTGGGCCTTCAGCTGAGGTGGCTGGAACAGGGGGAAGACTGGAGCACTTGTGCCTCCATACCATCACAGTAGCTGGACGTCTTTACAGAGTAACTTGGGACTTAAAGAGATAGTATCCCAAGAGGACAGACCCCAGCATTCAAATCTTTATCAAGGCTCTGTGCCCAGCACATCTGCTACCATCCCATTGGCCAAAGCAAGTTTGTTACGTGTCCAATCCTGGAATTTACATGTGAGGAAGAGGGCTGACAGTGGAGACCACCAGCGCATGGACCCACCACAACCAGGAAAAGCCCTGCGTACAGCAGTGCGTAAACTGCCATGGATCACCCAGGATGAAGCTGTCCTTTCAGTTAGGAAGACGCTACGAAGGATCTCAGTCAGTCATTCATTCATTCAACAAGTGTCTCTCGGGAGTGCAGATGCTGGGGATCGATATGGACGAGACGGGTGAGCTCTTGCTTCTGAGGGCCATCAGTCCATATGCAGATAAGACAGTCTCCAATGAAAACAGCGTGACAGGGCAGAGAGTCTACCGACGGTGGGTACTGTAGCTACAGGGATCAGGAGAGGCGTTCCTTGAAGCAGGAAGCTTAGCTGAGACTTAAACGAGAGGGCACCAACCTCGTGGAGATCCAGTTGCAAATGTTCTAGGAGGAGGGAACCAAGGGCGAGGAAGGGGGCAGGAATGCACCTTGACCAAGTCTCAGCTCGACGTGTTTCAGGGATAGTAGACTAGGGCGTCTGGAGTATCGGAAAAGGGAGGCAAGGTTCGAGGGAGCAGGCCCGGCCTCGCTGCGCCTCTGAATGCACCCAGAAGTATGACGCGCATCCGGAGCGGTGACCTGTAGTTCCTTGCCCATCTTCTGCCCCTTCCCGGCCCTCCTCTGCATTTCCAGAACCATTCTGAGAAGCTGTCCAGCTCTGGGGGCTGCCAGAAGGTCGGGGGGTGGGGCGCTCAGAAGGAAGTTAAAAAATATCCTAGCGTTGGAGGCTAACTCCCTTGCGCCGGACGTTGGGAGGCAGTGCGCAAACCTCCCACCACTACCGTCGTACACACAGACAAGCCGTCTTGACACAGACTCCAGAGCGCTGTTGCCCGTTTCTAATTATAACCAACATTTATTTTCACAGACATCGTCCCACGTTAGCCCTTCGTCCAGCCAGAGCCAAGTCCGTCCAAGGAAGCAAACATTTGAGCAGCCTTCGTGCTCAATCCTGTGCTCAGCAGCCCTGTGCATCTGGTTAACCTTCCCCCAAGCCTGTGCAGATTTTAACTTCTTATCTCCATCTCTCTGCGGAGGATGTAGGCTCAGAGTCACACAGGAAACAGCGGCGCTGCAATTCCAGCCTGAGGCCTTTGAGCCCGAGTCACAGGCTCCACCCCCTGCAGGCCGCTTAGCCGGGCCTGCCCTGGGCAGGTGGCCAGGTTGGTATTCTCCCAGAGCTCCATCTCCATACAAGGGCCTCCTGGAGCCGGAGATGAGGAGGAGGCTGGAAAGAAAATGCTTATCGTATTACTTTGAATTTTGTCTTCCTTAGTCAAACCAGTACACGTGGAGTACACCCTGAGCAGATAGGCATCTATAGAGGGAATATTACACAATGTGTATAAAAATTTCCCTGTGTATTTACCGTACTTTTTCAAATGAACAATTGGATCTGTTATTTTCAATTTAGATGTTGTTTACCAGAAACAGTTGCTAGAGATTAAAGGAAAAAAAAATTCAACATCTTATTTGAAAATGTAACTAAGATATTATTTTAAAATAACCTTTTCCAAAATATCCTGGCGGTGCAGTGGTTAGGACACAGTTAACCCTTTCCCTGCCAGGCCCCGGGTCAGTCCCTGGGTGGGGATCTAAGATCCCACAAACTGTGTGGCACAGTCAAAAATCAAACAAAGTCATCCTTTTTCCTGACTTTAAAATGCATCTATACTTTCCAAAAGGAAATACACGTATCTCCATCCATATATATATATGCACACGTAGTTACTTTTATATGTAATTCTGTAGTCATCTTTAGCCCTATTAAAAATGCAGTGTGTGTGTTTTGAAAGTGTTAATTATCTAAACATTTAAAATATATCACAATTTGGAACCCTGACTTGATATTCCTTCCTATTAGAAGATCAGCAGTGGCTAGAGCCTCTCACAACCTGAGAGGCCCCTGGTCCAGATGATTTAAACCATATCCAGTCTAGGATTGCGTTTGTTTTTTTGAATTGCCGGGCAGGTGACTTGCTTGGGTCATGTTCAATCTGCAGTCTGTGTTTAGACATGGCGCAAACATCCCCCGAGAACTCGGAGGAGACGGCCAGGGAAGGCCTGGGCCTCCTTCCCAGAACAGCCTGCTTTAGACCGGCTCGGTGTCTCCTCCACACGTCCCAGCGACCCCCTGCCATAGGTGGGGCTGGAACCCAGCAGGATTGACCCTCACTGAGAGGGAATATGGATCACAGCCTCCCCGCCACCCCATTTGCTTTCCAAAGGTCAGCGGCTTGAGATAATGTGTTTTAGGGATTTCCCAGTCAGCTAGTATTTAAAAGATGTTTATATTGAAAAAAGAAGATAGAGGCTCTGGCAACTAGGAAAACACAGAATAAAAGTTTTCCCTGGACTCTTTTTTTTTTTAATTAAAGAACAATCGATTTTGAAACTAACAATGTTGCGTTAGTTTCAGGTGTACAACAAAGTGATTGAGTTATACATGCATAAATCTGTGTTTTTTTTTCAGATTCTTTTCTCTTATAGATTATTACAAGATACTGAACAGTTTCCTGTGCTGCACAGTAGGTCCCTGTTGGTTTTCTGCTTTATATATAGTGTGGATGTGTTAATCCCAAACTCCTTATTTATCTCTCCCTCCGCTTTCCCCTTTGGCAGCCACACATTGGTTTTCTATGTCTGTGGGTCTGTGTCTGTTTCGTGTATAAATTCATTTGTACTATTGTTTTGGGAGGGTGGTTACACAAACCGGTGACGTCATAGGCTATTTGTCCTTGTCTGACTGACTTCAGTTAGTGTGATCTTCTCTAAGTCTATCCATGTCACTGCAAATGGCTTTCCCCTACTCTTTATTTGCAGTTTTTGCAATAATAGTAAAGGAAATAGGAATTAGAAACCTCAGACATCTCAGCCTTCTTCTTTCTAGTCCTTGTCCATATAGGGGTTTATGTTGACAAAGCTGATAACATTTGTGTTGTCTTTTCACCTAATGTCAACAATTCCATAAAAGAGTACGTCGCTTCTCAGAGAGGAAGGGTTACTTTTTATTCTAAGGTGTTGTAATATTACATACAGTTTGGGGAAAGAGAAAAAAAGTCTTCATAAACCTGCCATCCTTACTGAACCAGTTTAATTTTTGCATTTTCTATCTATGCTTTGTTCACTGCATCTATATTTTGCATATTTTATATAATAGAACTATTCTGGTTATTGCCCACAAGCATTCACAGGTTTATTAAAAAAAATGTATACTCCTACACTCTACAAAACTCTTAAAAACCTGCTTTGAGTTCTCCTTACAAATCCTTATCCACATGCATGTTTCATTTTTTCCACTAGTAATAAAAGCTCGAATTCAATTTATTGTTTTTATCCTATTTTATATTATAAAACACTTAGTGATTCCCCATACTCTTTATTACTTTTTTCTTAAACTTTGTTTAAGACTTGAAAGAATTACAAAAGTAATTCATGCTGATTTTTACAACTGAAATAATTCAAAATTTTGTGAAAGGAAAGTCATATATGCCCTACGCCCTACTCCAGTCCCGTCCCCCGAAGTAATAAATGCTAGCAACCTGGTGTGCTCAACGCAGATGTTTCCTGTCTTTCAGATAGACCATATTTTAGAATATATGCTTTTTTTTTTACAAAAATGGAATACTGTACACGTCTTGACAACTTGCTTTTTTTTTTTTAATCCATAACATGCATATTCCTCAAGACCAGAAGATACTAACTTATTCTTTTAGGTGGGTTTATTTTACGTTAAGGATGTATTGTAATTTATTCATTTAGTTCCCTGATGATGAATATTTCCATCATCCATAGTTTTTTTTATCTCTAAGAAATGTTGCGATAAAACATCCATCGGCATATGCTCTTCTGTACAGGTACTTTTACATCTGTAGGCCTGCTTATCCAGAATGGGATTTGAAAATAAAAAAAAAAACATATATATTTGTATTTTAAAATTTTAAATCAGCTTTTTGCAGCCATCATGGCCATGCGCTGAAATGCTCCCATTTAACTGTAGCTCCAGTGAGGTTTGATGAGTATAGTCAGCAGTGTCACCAACACAACTCAGGCACAAACCTTTCCAGCCCCTGAAACGGCCCCTCTCGAACCTCTGCAGGCACGCCCCCCCCCCACTGCCCAGGAGGGTCTCCCCTTCCTGGAACTCCACCTACCTGGGGTCCCCCTGCATGTCTCACCCAGCTCTGGCTTGTCCACTTGGCCCAACATCCTGGACATTCATCCGCCTCGTAGCTCATGTCAGAAGTTTCTTCCTCTTTGCTGTCAAGTGTGGTTTGCAGAGAAGCAAATTCCTTTCCAGAAAAGTCACAGCTGGCCACGTTCCTACCAGCAGTGAGCAGGAATGTCTCTTTCTCCGAATCTCTGCAGGCACTGGGTGTTATTCTTTTCGGGTTTTGCCCGCTCCTCAGATGAAAGTGAGGCGGCTGTTGCCGCCTGAGTTTGCATCTTGCGTGCTGAGTGCACGTCTTTTATTTTCGTTCGTTTGTTTATGGCTGTGCTGGGTCCTGTTGCGGGAGCTGCGGCGTGTGAGCCTCTCTCCTGTTGCGGGGCGCGGGCTCCGGGGCGCTCGCTCTGCGGCAGTGGCGGCACGTGGGCTCGGCGTGGGGCTGGGGCTTCAGAGCGCAGGCTCCGCAGTGGTGCCGCAGGGTCCTGTCTGTCCCCAGCATGTGGGATCTGCCCAGATCAGGGTATGACCCCCGCCTCCTGCACTGGCAGGAGGTTTCTTCACCGCTGAGCCACCAGGGAGGCTCTGGGGTTGTGCTTCTCGCCCTTTCTCTTCTATGGATTGTCCGTCAGACCACTGACTCATTTTCCTATTGGATTTTAATTTGTAGAAACTCTTCGTTTACTAAAGATCTTAACTTTTGTTGCAGATAGTATCATTTTTTCCTGCTCTATCCTTTGTCTTCTAACTTTTAAAGTGTTTTGTGTCTTAAAACTTAGAATGTCAAGTAGTCCAATATGCGTATCTTTGCTTTTATAGCTTCTGGATTCCCTAATAAGCATAATCTCTATGTATTGTCGTGTTCTGTTTCTTCACTTAAGATGTAAGCATTTCCCGTGTGAGCGCTTAGTCACTCAGCCGTGTCCGACTCTTTGCGACCCTGTGGGCTGTAGCCCACTAGGCTCCTCTGTCCATGGGATTTCCCAGGCAAGAACACGGGTGTGGGTTGTCATGCCCTCCTGCAGGGGACTTTCCTGACTCGGGGACTCAACCCGCGCCTCCTGCCGCTCCGGTGTTACAGGCAGACTCTTCACGGCTGAGCCACCGGGAGAGCCCTTCTCGTGCATTACCTTAAGGCGGCACTTTGTCACACCCAGAGATGGCCTATAAAGTAATTAAAATTATTCTTCTCTTGGATACTTGATTTAATTATTAATTAATAATTATTAATTAAATTACTTTCAATAATTTCCCAAGAGTAATGTCCTAAGTTTTGAAGGTATTTTGTAATTTTTATTTTTTGGCTGCACTGCACAGCTTGTGGGATCCTACTTCCCTGATCGGGGATCGAACCCATGCCCTTGACAGTGAAAACGCAGAGTCTAACCACCAGACTGCCAGGGAATTCTATATTATGTGATTTTAAAAATATGTCAGTAATCTGGAGAAATACTCCAGGCCGGAATACTGAAGCAGGTAGCCTGGGTCGGGAAGGTCTCCGGCAGATCTTCCCAACTCAGGAATCAAACCAGGGTCTCCTGCAGTGCAGGCGAATTCTTTACTAACTGAGGTATTAGGGAAGCCCAACAGAGGAATACCAGCACAGCATCTTGAGTGGTTTCATTCTCTGAGTGTACACCGGGTCCCGTGATAGACACGGAGGTTCAAGGCGTGATGCATCAGCCCCGAGTGTGCCTAGAAGCCCTGCTTCCTGGTTTGTGTCAGAACAAACCCCCAAACAGTGATACCTGCTCTGTGCGCCCCTGCACCGCATCTGGGGGTCCCGTCTCTCCCCTCTCCCTGCCCCCACGTCCTCTCTACAGCGACCTAAAGAAGCTGGGGGCTGAGCGGTGGAGCCGTGCCTGGGTCCCAGCTCTAACCTGACCGGAAGCCTGGTCCTCTGGCCGTATCCGTGAATAAGGTTTGCACAGCACAGATCCCTTCCCCTTTACAAAGGCCCTTTCTCAGCCTTTGATGTCGGAATCCCCGCTGCTCTTCTCAGCCCGGTGAATTCCTTCTCACTCTTCAAGACGCAGGAAGACATCTCCCCCTCCCAGCAGCGTCCCCTCACTCTCTCGGGATGGTCTTAGCACTCGCACTGTGTTTCAGAGCAGTCTGCCTGACTGCACCCAGCCTCTGCCCACCACTGTGGGTTTCCCTGAGGAGTGCAGAAGTGTGTTGCAGGTGGAGCCTGGGGCTGGGTCTGTGGCAAAGTGAGATTAATGAGGGGCAGAGTGGAGATGCGCGGTGGAGCTGGGAGGGCTGGCAGGGGCTGGGCTGCTGGGATCCTTGCTTGCCAGGCAGCAGGCTGGGCATTGTCTCCTGGTCAGTGTGGAGCCAGTGGAGGGCCGGAATGTGACTCGACTTGGGTGAGTGGTGGCCGTCTGCAGGCTGGTGACAGTGAGGGCCTAGCAGAGGCAGCTAAAAGGAAAGAAAAGGAAAGGGCAGGATTCCAGAGAAAACCTGGATTTTGAAACAGTGAGTCTTGGCCACTTGGTGTCCACGCGGCTGTACCCGCCCAGGCCCCAGCTTGTTTAGGCAGCGGCAGAGAGGGTGTAGGAGTGGGGAGGGGAGAGGCAGGACTCCTAGATGAGGTATGGGGGTGCACAGAGAGGGCACCATTGTCTCGGGTTGTTTCTGCCACAAACTGGGAAGCAGGGGTTCCAGGCACACCCGGGGCTGATGAACCGTGGCTTGAACTGCTGCTCTTCAGGAATGCCTGGACTGATGTCTCCCCTGAGGACTTCCCCCGCCAGCGTGCGTGGGGTGTATCCAGTCTGGGGTGGGCTGGTGGGCGGGGGAGGTCAGCGGTTGAGAGGAGAGGCAGGCTCTGGGGCTGGTCTGCCTGGGCTGATGAGTGGCCCAGCGCTCGATGTCTGAGTGCTTTTCAGCTTCAAAGTGAGAGGAGCGTTGTGGGTGCCGTATGAAGGAGTAAGAGCTGAGGAAGGCAGAGTGCTGGGCACAGAAGGAGCTCCCGGTAAGTATAAACTATCGTGGGCGTCAGAATACTGCAGCTTGGCCCAGAGAAGGGCGTGCTCGAGTTGGCCTGGAGCAGCCCTAAGAGGCAGCGAAAAGCAGGGGAGGCAGGGCGCCCGCCCCAGGGGCACCGACGCAGGGGTCCAGGGGCCGGCTTGCAGGCGAGGAGAGGGCACCGCAGACTTGCAGCCTGTGGAGCTTGGCTCTTCTCCTTTGTGGCCAGCTCCCAAATACTCATTAAACGAATGAATGCTCCCAAAATATTTTTTAAATATTTGGAAAATTTTTTTTGATTCTTTAAAGCTTTAAAAATTTTTGTCTAATTTTTAGAAGGTTACTTTGCATTTACAATTATTACGAAATACTGGCTATATCCGTCGCGTACATCCTTGAGCCTGTCTTACACTCAACAGTTTGTTACTGCCCACTGCCCCTATATTGCCCCTCCCCCAGATGATTCTTTTATTTAAAAATGTGTGTTGCAAAATTTCCTACATTCATGAGAGAAACTTTAGACAATAGACATTGTCAGAGCTATTTAGTGAACTGAGTTGTAGTCACACCACCTGCTATGACAGCATTGACACAGAAGCTTAGGCAGCCTTTCCAAATTCCTTACATTTATCGTAAAAGCATTCGACCTAACGCAAGATTGTCTGGTATGCAGGTACCTAGTCTTCCCAAGCTTCCTGTTGCCCAGATCTCTGTGGGGTAGGCGTGGAGGCCCTCCTGGTCCTGTAACGTCCAGTGTCGCGTTAGGGGGGCCTCCCCAGGCTGCCCAGGCCTTTGAACGCTGCGGGGTGGACCCAGGCCAAGGCCTCCCCCACCTCCAGAGCTGGAGCCTGGAGGACAGCCTGCCTCTCTGGGCAGAGATGCCACCACCCGGGGCCCGCACGCTGCATGCAGCTGTGGCGTGAGGGCTCCGTGAACACGGCAGGCCCCGGGGACGGCGGCACTCGCCGGGCTCTGCGGAGGGCCTGAGGAGCACGCAGACAGCTGGCGTGTGGTCCTGGGGACGGCGGCGCTCGCCAGGCTCTGCGGAGGGCCTGAGGAGCATGCAGACAGCAGCCCCCTCTGCTGCGCTGAGTGGATCCACCCCCGGATAAGGCAGCGCCCCACGGGCTAGTGATCGCTAAGATCCTGTGCCCTATGAGACTTCCCTGGGGTCCAGTGGGTGACTCTGGGCTCCCGGTTCAGGGTGCCCAGGCTGGGTCCCTGGTCAGGGACCGAGATCCCACATGCCACAAGGAACAGATAACACATGCTGCGAGGAAGGGCTGGTGCAGGCAGTAAGCACGGGATGCGAAGAGAGCCTCTGCCTGCCTCATGCACGACCCATTCGATGCGTATTAGCCAAAAGGAAGAAACGCACAGTCTTGTAATCCCACCACTGCATTCTGAAGAGGTTATATGTGTTGTGTCTGTATGTATAAGTTGTTATGTCTTACAGATATGTGCAAAGACGTTTTGAAAAAAGGTAAAACTATAGCAATAAATATGAGATAAAACTACACATATTGTTATATACCTTATTTTTTACTTAAACATGAATTAATCGATATATTTCTGGGCTTGTCATTTATCAACGAGGTGGTTTTGAGCAAGTCACTCCACTCCCTGTGCTTCAGCATTCTCATCTGTAAACAACATGTATTTTATCACAGTTTTATTACGAGGGTTAGATGGGGTGATACACACGGAGCACATAATTAGGGCTCAGTAAATGTTAGTTACTGTCCAGTCCAGTCGCTCAGGCGTGTCCGACTCTGTGGCCCCACGGACCGCAGCACCCCAGGCCTCCCTGTCCATCACCAACTCCCGGAGTTCACTCAGACTCATGTCCATTGACTCAGTGATGCCATCCAACCAGCTCATCCTCTGTCGTCCCCTTCTCCTTCCGCCTTCAATCTTTCCCAGCATCAGGGTCTTTTCCAGTGAGTCAGTTCTTTGCATTGGTGGCCAAAGTATTGGAGTTTCAGCTTCAACTGAAACTATTACTGGTTACTATTATTAAGTTATTAAAGATTCTTCCTCAAAAGTCTAAATGGCCGTATAGCAAGCATCCTACTGTATCAATAACACTATCTGTGTTTCAGTAACTCAGTCGTGTCCAGCTCCTTGCAACCCCGCGGACTGCAGCCCGCCAGGCTCCTTTGTCCTTGGGGATTCTCCAGGCAGGAATACTGGAGTGGGTTGCCATGCCTTCTTCAGGGTTCTTCCCAACACAGGGATTGAACCCAGGTGTCCCACATTGCAGGTGGGTCCTTTACTGTTCGAGCTACCCGGGAAGCTTTTATTGATAACACTGACATCTGTTAAATAAATATATAGGTTCATATAACATATAAAGATGTGTTATAATGGTGTGCTATTTATATTATACATTATTTATGTGGTAAATATCTGGCATATGAATTGATATAATAGCATGTATATATACTGCTGTATGTCTCCAGGTATGCTATATGCTGATATAATCAGTATATGTGTATATTGTATATATGTATCTAAATATATATAAAACATATTCCTTAAGACATGTAGATTGTTTCTTCTTTTTCACTATTGTAAACAATAACCTCAGTGTTATTTGGGCTGCTGTAACTACCTGGCTGGTTTTAACAACAGGCTTTTGTTTCTCATCGTAATGGAGTCTGACAACCCAAGATCAAGGTTGCGGCCCAGCTGGTGTCTGCTGAGGGTCCACTTCCTGATTTGCAGACAGCTCTCCTCTCATTGTACTCTCAGATGGCAGAAAAGGAACCTGCTCACTCTCTGACCTCTTATAAAGGCACTATCCACCCTTCTGAGCTAATTACCTTCTAAAGGTTCCACAGCCCAATACTCTTAGTATCACATTGCTGATTAGAGTTTCAGTGTGAATTTTGAGAGGGCACAAGCATGCAGTCTGTAACAACCATCCTCGCTGAACGTGCTTGTAAGTCAACGTTGCGCACATCGCTGAATATTTCATTAGGACAATACCCAGAAGCACTCATCTCAGGCTCTGTTGCCCTGGGGCACCTGGGATCTTAGTTCCCTGACCAGGAATCAAACCTGCTTTTCCTGCGTTGCAAGGTAGATTCTTAACCACTGGACCCCATGGAAGTCCCAGCTTCAGCCGCTTCTGGATGCTCACCGAGGGGCGCTGTGCGCAGCTGTGACTGGAGGCGCGTCGCGCTGCGGCAGGGAGTCGCCCTGACTCTCTGTCGTCGCTGTGCAGTACCCGCTGCCACGCCTGTCTTGTTGACCCTCCTAGTCGCTTCTACATTCAGCGATGCATCGCAACACCCAGATTCCCTCCAGTGCCTCAGCCTCGCGTTTGTGGGCAAACAGTAGCAAGAGCAACTGGTGTTACCTCTGGGTAGTTTCTCTAGGAAAATCCGAATACTGTAATGAGCGCTGAAATTATTGTGTAGCTCAGCCTCAAAACTCTTAACTTGGGTGCATTAAATTTTTTTTTCATTTATATCTCAAGAAACCTTAAAGGCTGCCCCAGGTGCCCTGATGGGAGTAAAATCATCAGCTGAAAATGTCAGGAAAACGTTCTCCTTTGAAGAAAGTTGCTTCTGTCTTGCTGTATTTTGTGCCTGAGTTTAGTCCCCATAACCTGGAACTCAAAACAGTCTTGGAGATCCCCATCCATCCCTCTCCTTTTGCTGACTAGGAAACAGAGAGGCACAGTGGCTGGTCCGCGGTCACTCTGTTAGCTGGTGGCAGAGGAGACCCAGGACCTCTGCCCTCTTGATGCCAAGGCCAGTGGTCTTTCTGTGTCCCAAGCCATGACCTTGGCCAGCCCTGCCTCTGCTCGCTCTCCTACCTCTCAGAGTTCATAAGATTAACAAGCAGAGAACCCAGTGAGAGCCCAGATGACTCAGAGCTGAGGCCTTGGAGGGGGCAGGGTGGGGCAGTAGGTGGTGCAGGAGCGACCAGTTCCTCACTGGAGGAGGCAAGGCTCTCAGACCGGGAACTGGCGAGGGCTGGTGGAGCTGGGCCAGAAGGACTGGGCGTCAGCCAGGAGCAGCGAGGAGCCTGGAAAGCAGAGGAGGGCCGCGCCCTGGTGGGCGCTGTGAGTTCCGCAAAGCTCTGCTGCCACTGAGGGACTTCTGCTTGCTTGCTTTTGTTTGCTTGTTCATTTTGCTGGGGAAAGAGAGACATGTACAATGGCCATTCTCGCTGTTTTAAATTGTGCCGTTCAGAGGCGTTAATTACGGCGTTGTGCAACCATCAGCACTGTCTACTTCTAAAACTTTTCCGTCACCCCAGACAGAAACTCTGTCCCATGAAGCAATAGCTCCCCACTCTGCCTTGCTCCCAGCCCTCAGTAACCTTTCATCCACTTGGTGCCTCTATGAATTGCCTAAGACAGACAGTTCGTGTACGTGGAATCGTGTAGTATTTGTTTTTCGTGTCAGCTTATTTCATTTATGAATGTTTTGAAGATTTGCCTGTGTTAGCGAGCACCTCAGAACTCCATGCTTGTGTGTGTGTGGGTGCGCTGAATATACCATGCTTTTGTTTTCATTTTGGTAAAATACACGGAATATAAAATTTGCCACTTAACCATTTGTTGAGTGCTCGGTAAGTGGTACTAAGTACATGCATGTGGTTGTCTAACCGTCACCGGTCCATCTTAAGAATTTTTTCATCTTTCCAAACTAAGATTCTGTCCCCATTAAACACTGACTCCCCCCCCCCCCCGCCACTTCTCCAGCCCCTGCCAACCCCCATCCTACTGTCTGTCTATAAAATTGACTCCTCTTGGGACCGCATCTCAGTGAAGTCAGATGGTGTTTGTTCTTTTGTGACAGCTTATCTCACTGAGCATAGTGTCTTTTAGGGCCTTCCCTTGTGGCTCAGCTGGTGAAGAAATGGGCCTGCAACACAGGAGACCTGGGTTCAATCCCCAGGTTGGAAAGATCCCCGGAGAAGGGAACGACTGCCCACTCCAGTGTTCTGACCTGGAGAATTTCATGGACTGTATAGTCCATGGGGTCACAAAGGGTCTCACCCAACTGAGCAACTTTGACTTTTAAGGGTTTTAAAAGCCTTTTTAAAAGCGCCTTTCACTTTTAGTGTCTTCTGGGGTTCATCCGTGTTGCAACCTGTGCCAGAATCTCTCATTTTTAAGGCAGAATGTTGGTTTCCCCATTGTTTATCCTCTCTCTCTGTTTATCGTTCAGCCGTGGCTGGATATTTGGGTGGCATCCACCCCTTGGCTACTGTGAGTGGTGCTGCTATGAACAGTTGATGTCAAGTATCCACTCAGCTCCCTGCTTTTGGTAGTTTGGGGTATATACCAGAAGTGGAATTGCTGGACCATGAGGTCATTCTGTGCTCAGCTCTTTGAGGAACCAGCAAAGTGTTTCCCCAGCGACTGTGGCATCTCACATTCCCACCAGCGGTACAAGGCGGCTCCAGTGCCTCTCCATCTTTGTAAGCGCTTCATGTTCTGTTTTCATTCCTGTTTTATGGCGGAGTAACGTTCCATTGAGTGTCTATATCACTGTTTATTTATTCATCATCTATTGATGGACACTTGGGTCATTTCCACCTTTTGGCCGCTGTAAACAGTTCTCCAGTGAGCGCTGGCCTACACGTATTTATTTTGAGTGTTTTCAGTTGCTTGGGTATATGCCTCAGAATGGAATGCCCGGGTCATACCGTAGTTCTATGTGTAACTTTTTGAGGAGCCATCAAACTGTCTTCCACAGTGGCCGCACCATTTTACATTCCCAGGGGTATTGTACAAGCGCTCCTCCCAGGCTGGGAGCAAGGCTGGAAGAAAATAACCTTCCCCAAGCCACCTCCCTCCTGGCCCGCTCTAGTATTGTCCAGGGGTTAGGAAATCACTCCTCCTGTGTAAACTGCTTATTTCTGGGCTACTTCAATGCCATACCTGAGGGTTTCTTTATTTAATTCTGACACCGAATATTCTGACACCAAGTCAGTAGGATCCCCTTTCTCCTTAAGCTGAGTGCAACCCACTGTATCAGTTCAGTTCAGTTCAGCCGCTCAGTCGTGTCTGACTCTCTGCGACCCCATGAATCGCAGCACACCAGGCCTCCCGGAGGTCATTCAGACTCATAAAATCGTTCAAAACAGAAATTGCTCAGCAAAACAGACCCCCCTCTCCCAGCACGTTTCTGTCTTGTATTTTTTCTCCTGCTTTGCATCTGGGGGAAGGGTTGGCGTCCTGGCTCCGTGACCAGCAGCCAATCCGTGAAGTTTTCTGAGCTTGTTGCTTTGTGGAGAATGTCGGGAGATGTGAAATCTGAGTTCCTATTTTCAGAAGACTGTCTTGATACTTGGAGTAGAAGAACTTGATTACATACTGTATTTTCGCAATACTTGTGATATTCTCAGCTTTCGTGTTGCCCCACGGGGTGTGGGATCTTCCTGAACCAAGGATTGAGCCCGCGTCCCCTGCGTTGGCAGGCAGATTCCTGTCCGCTGCGCAACCAGGGAAATCGCTCATTTTTAACTAATAGTGTTTATTTTGTCTTGAATTTCCCTGCTATGGTGGATGTTGATAAAACCATCAAGGCAGCTTTTATTTGTCACAATTTATACACTTGGAGGCAGTCTTTTCAGTTCTGTCAAAACCAGTAAATACCAGGCAGTTTTGCATCCATAAGGACATTTTTACATATTCTTCATAATAGTATAAATATGTATAATGTATACATATATATATATGGACTACAAGCACATTTTAAAGGTGATAATGTAAGAAAGCAGTGGTTTTTGGTTGGATATTTTCCTTAGCGCACCAGCAGTTATTGCTTTGACTTTTTGGTTTGATAAATTTACAATAGGAAGAGGTGATAAAATTACCATATTTAGAAAATATACGAAAAAAGTATATATAGTAGAATTCTAAGTTATAAGAATAAATCATTAGCTATTTGATATATTGTCATTTTCCTATAGACTGGAAATTTCCTTGCCTCAATTAATGCTCACCTTTCAGAAAGATTTGTATAATGCGGTACAAACCACAGCTGATTAATATATTAGTTGCCTTGTCCTAGATTAGGAGGGCCTGAGATATTTTGTTTATGGGCACTGCCAACTCATTTGTATCTTTCTGGGAAGCACAGTTGCAGGGCACAGGCTGAGAATCTCCGAGCCTGCCTGATAAAGTGAAATCTCTAAAAGCGGACAATGTGTGTGGTTGCTCTGATTCAGCACAATTTAGATTCTCTTTTGGCAAAGAAATAATAATAACGCTAAATAATGCTCTGCCACTTCCCAGCCACGGTCAATAGAGAGGTTTGAGCTCCGTGAGCAAATGACCATCCTTGCAAAGGCAGCAGCGTCTGGAGACGCTGGCTGGTTGTGCTGTCTTTGGGCCAGCTTTGCACAGCACGTTCATTTGCTAAATCAGGACTGATTTGTACTGTTGAAGTTTTAATTTGAAACAAAATGGAGAAATAAAAATTCAGATAGAGATGTAAAAAGAAAGGAAATTCTGCCAGTCACAAAAAGTTAAGTACTGTGTGATCCACTTCTATGAGATCCCTAGAGCAGTCAAATCCATGGAGACAGAAAGCAGGGTGGTGAGGTGGGGGCTTCCTGGCGGAGGTGGGGAGGCAGTGTGTAACGGGGGCAGAGGCTCAGTGTGGGGGGATGAGAAAGCTCTGGAGGCGGATGGCAGTGATGGCTGCAGAGCGGTGTCAGTGGACTTGATACCGCTGAACTGTGTGCTGGAAAACGGTCGAGAAGGTAAATTTTACTTAGGTATATTTTACCCCAATAAAAAAATTCAAAAGGAGAATGTAGTCCAAATCCCCGGAGCTTGGTACATTTAGGCCCTGGCTCATTAAACAGAAATCTGCTTAGTTTTCCTTTACTGAACACTGAGCCTTTTAATTTAAATGGTATAAATCAGCTTAAAGCATAGGGAAGTGGAGATTTGGACTTTTTTTTTTTTTTTGATGATTAAACCTTCCAGATTAGAGTTACAGTCAGGCTTGGCTCAGATGCTGCAGATTCAGTGATGTTAGCACTCAGGGCGGAGACTCTTCTGTGTGGCACAGGGTGGGAACGTGGCCCCAGCCTGCTCCCAGGCCACGTGGGATTAAAGTAGCAATGAGTAACAGAGGGAGACCTGGAAAGCCCCTCAATACTTGGAGATTAAACAATACACTTCTAAATAGCATGTGGGTTAAAGAGGTCTCAGAGAAACATTTAAATCTTCTGAGTATACAAATAATTCTTAAAACTCAACCATAAGAAAAAAGAACAACTCGATTTAAAAATGACCCAACAGCTGAATAGGCACCTCACCAAAGCATACACAGAGCTGGCAGTGGCGAAGGGATGGTCAGCGTCGTGTGTCATCAGGGAGCTGCGGACTGAAACAGCGGGCAGAGAACTTCCCCGGCAGGCCAGAGGGCCAGACCCTGCCTTGCCATTCAGGGTTCGTGGGTTTGACCCCTGGTCTGGGAAGACTCCACGTGCCATGGGGCCACTAAGCTTGTGCCGCCGCAACTCCTCAGCCCTCTTGTCTAGAGTCCGTGCCCCGCAACCAGAGAAGACACCGCGACGAGCAGGCTGTGCCTTGCGGCGAAGAGTGTCCCCTGCCCTCCACACCTAAGAACGCCTGCTTGCAGCAGCAAAGACCCGGCGCAGCTAGCAATGACAGACTGATTAATAATACTCCTACTCTGATGAGATGCCACTGCACACCTGTCAGAATGGCCACAAAGCAAAGGCTGAGGACGCTGGCGAGGATGTGGGGCGGCACGGATTCTCACGCGTTGCTGGTGGGAAGGCAGTTTGGCAGATTCTTGCAGAACTGAGCGTAGTCTTCCCATACGGTCCAGCAGCGAGTCATGCGCCCCGGTATTTCCCCAAAAGAGTTGAAAACACATGTCAACAGAAGAACCTACACACAGACATTTATAGTATATTTATTTATAATTGCCAAACTCGGAAGCAACCGTACATCGTTCAGTAAGCAAATGGATACACAAACCGTGGTACATTCAGGCCACAAAAGAGTGTTATTCGGCACTAAAAAGCAATGTGCTGTCAAGCCGTGAAAAGCTGTGAGGAAAAAGGAAATGCATGTGACCAAGTGTTAGAAGCCAGTCTGCAAAAGCTACAGAACGTAAGATTTCAACTCTGCGGCGCTCGGGAAAGGCAGGACCAGGGGTGACCGGAAACGCAGGACCAGGAGAGAGTGACCGGAAAAGGCAGGACCAGGAGGGAGTGACCGGAAACGCAGAACCAGGAGAGTGACCGGAAACGCAGGACCAGGAGAGAGTGACCGGAAACGCAGGACCAGGAGAGTGACCGGAAACGCAGGACCAGGAGAGTGACCGGAAAAGGCAGGACCAGGAGAGAGTGACCGGAAACGCAGGACCAGGGGAGAGAGACGAGTGCCGGCTGCTGGGTAAGATTTCGACTTTATGGCACCCCGGAAAAGGCAGAACCAGGAGAGTGAGGTGATGCTGGCTGCTGGGATTTCCGGGGCAGGGATGGGGGAACTCTGTACTCGCTACTCAGACTTCCTCTGAACCTAAAGCTGCCCTAAAGAGAAGCAGCAGCAGCCTGCATTTAGTTAACGGTGATGGTTGCATGGCTGTGAGAAAGCACTAACACCCAGTTAATTGTTTACTATAAACGGGCGGCTTTTATGGCATATCTGGATGTTAAAAATGGCTCCATTCTTCCCACTTTATTCGCATAAGTCTTCAATTGATGGTAAGAGTGAATGAGATGGCAAGTCTTGAGGTATTTTGCCAAAATGATTAACTGACCACAAATACTGAAGAATCAGTGCTTTGTCACAAAGAGTAAAAATGACCTGGTGCGATCTCCTTGTGAGGTCCTTGGCTGTTTTCTGATGCTGTAATAATCATAACTAACGGATAGCACTTCACAGTGTGAACAGTGCTTCTGACATGGATCATTCTAAAGTCAAACCCTCCGGTGAGCTAAGCGTCAACGCTCCCTTGAAAAGCCGTTCGCATTGACATCAGTTCTGCGTAGTCCACGGTGTTTGCTGCATCATCGTGGCAGAGGCAGCGTAAAACCCATGCCGGTAACGTCGCCGGAGTGATGTTGGAAGGGACCTGGAAACAGGAAGGGCCTGTGGAAATGCCTTGTCTTGGCAACTTTCTAGTGAGGTCTGAGAAATGCTGGCTCTGAGGCCCGTGGGCAGTTGGGCAACCTCAGCAGTGCTGCATCGGGGGGACAGTAAAGCCCTTCTTCACCCACTGAGGTCCACTGCCAGGCGCTGCTTCTGTAAACCACAGTTCCGTCTTGCCTCCCCTTGACCTTGGAGGGTCTACAGTTTAGAATCCTGTAATGAAACTAACACTTGCTTTTTCAAAAATTCCCTATGACTTGATTTTTCAGATTTCCTTTCTTCCCCCTCCTTGCAGATCTTAAACTACAGTTTTATTGTTTATGTCCTTATGTAACAGGGATGTATGTAAACATATGTCCCTATGTAAACCCAACTGTCCTTCATAGAAGAACATACAAAGGTCTTAAAAGATTGTGGATGGAAAAAGTAGGTAAGAGTCTGTGGTTAATACGTGGAGAACCTTGAGGAGACTGTATTTGTCTGCCTCTATGGACTCCACCACGAAGGATTTAACGGGGTCTCCAAGAGGGACCCGTGGAAGAAACTCTGGAAGAGCTAAGACCACTGGCGAACTTCCCCTGACCTCTGCAGCGGAGGGGCCTGTGGGCTCTGTCCAGCGGGCCACTACCTGAGCGTCCTGGGACGATGATAGACTGGGAAGGGGAGTGTGAGAACGGCCGTAAAAGAGAAAAGCAAAGACAAACCTTGCCTGCAGTGGCGTCTCAGATCCCCTCGAGGCAGAAACACCCTTGGGTTGTTTGAGAGGGGCTTCCAGCACTGTGTTATTCCTCCAATCTTCCAGTCATGAAAGGTGTGTGAGGTGCTGCATGCGCGCACACACACACACACACACACACACACACACACACACACAGTCAGACTGTTACTCTGCACTTGAGATGCTGCCTGTGTCAAAAAGACGTGCCACCCACACTGAATTTCTCAAGCATACACTGCATTCGGGCGTGGACCTCTCTGCAGCCGCGTCTGTGAGCGCTGCCCGCCCCAGCCCCGCGCGGCAGCCCCGCAGACGGCGGTCCTCCAGCGGCGGCTCGGGGTTTCCCGGGGCTCCCACGCTGGGTCCACTGGCACGCCCCCGACGCCATTTTTGTCACACCCATCTGTCCCTGTGACTGTTCTCGCGTGTGTATTTCCTCTCCTCCTCTGCTCTCATTTGGGCTTCCCTGGCGCTCAGATGGGAGCGAACCCGCCTGCAGTGCAGGAGGCCCAGGTTCGGTCCCCGGGTCGGGAAGATCCCCTGGAGAAGGGAATGGCAACCCACTCCAGTGCTCTTGTCTGGAGAGTCCCATGGACAGAGGAGCCTGGTGAGCTACAGTCCGTGGGGTCGCAGAGAGGCGGACTCAAATGAGCAGCTGACACACACCATCTGCCCCCATTTCCTGCATCGTATTTTTAGGGTGACTCACATTTTATTCTTATTTTAAGAGGGAGCTTTCAGAAGCAACCTAAGTGTCTTTTGGCAGATGATTGGATAAGGAAATTATGTACCTATAAACAACAATATTATTCAGGCATTAAAAAAAGAGAAGGAAATTCTGCCATTTGTAATAGCATGGATGGACCTTGAGGGCATTATGCTCAGTGAAATAAATCCTAGAAAGATAGTTACTGTATGAGCTCTCATATGTAGAGTTAAAAAAAAATTGAGCTCATAGAAACAGAACACATCGGGGGTTGTTGGGTTTGCGGGGAGTGGCTCAGTGAAAATCAGTGAAGCTGGTCAAAAGGTACAAACTTCCAATTATAAAATAAATGTCCTGGGAACATAACGGATAGCATGTTGAACACAGTTACAGAGGCGTGTGTTGCTCTTTGCAACCCCATGGATCACAGCCCACCAGGCTTCTCTGTCCATGGGATTTTTCAGGCAAGAATACTGGAGTGGGGCGCCATCTCCTCTTATAGGGGATCTTCCCGACCCAGGGATCGAACCCGCTTCTCCCGCATGCAGAGCCATGGGAGAAACCCTCTAGTTAATGATGCTCCATCGCATATTTGAAAGTTGTTGAGAGAATGTCTTTTTTCTTTTTTAATTGAAGTGTAATTGATTTACTATCTTGCGTCAGTCTCAGGTATACAGTAAAGTGATTCTGTTATACACATACACGTCTCTACTTTTTTCAGACTTTTTCCCATACAGGTTATTACTAAGTTTTGATAACAGTTCCCTGTGCTATGCTATGCAGTAGGTCCTCGTTGGCTGTCTATTGTGTATATATAGTAGTGCGTATATGTTAATCCCAAACCTCTTAAAAGTCTCATCACACACAGAAAAAACGAGTCACTGTGTGGTGTGGATGCTAACTAGACCTTTGACTTTTGTGGTGGCCATTTTCTGATATCTGCAAACATTGAATCATGATATACACCTGAAACCACTATAATGTTATATGTCAGTTATCTCTGTAAACACAATGTGCAGAGTCTGCAACTTTCTCTCAGGTGGTTCTGCCAGAAAATAAAATATGTGTGTATGCCTAAAAAGGACAAAAAGAGCAGACTCTGCTACACAAGTGAGGAAACACTCTTACCTTGCATATTATGTTATCACAGTAAAATGATAATACGGAGGATGGCCACTTGACCTAGGCGCCCCTCATTTCGGAAGGTTAGGCAGTGTCACAGGGGAGCTGAATGCTGGTAAGCACCAAACTGAGACTTCTCTTTGGTGCTGGAAGGACTGAAAAGGGCTTGAGAGCAGGTTTTATTACCACGCGACCCAGTTGCAGTCAATGCCCTGCCACGTACCACGTGAAAGCATCCAGGCATCTCGACTGAAAAGCAGTAGGTCATGATGCTGATGCCTCCTCCTTAAATATCGAGATCCTGGGACCTCCCTGGTGGCCCGTGGCTCCACGTGCTGCCATGAAGACAGAGGGCCCCGTGTGCCACAAGTAAGACCCGGCACAGCCGGATAAATAAACCAGCCAGCTACGCTCACGTAAAACACATTTCCAGAGCCTATCTAGGGAGGTCGTGCTAGCATCTAGAAGGTTTCTAAACCTCATAGGTTCAAAGAATACGATGGCAGCTAAATAACGGAGCAAAGGTGGGAACTGCCCAGCAGAGTGAGGTACATGATCCTCTCACACTAAATTCTTACTGAAGTTTTATTATTTTATGAAGTACTGTGTAAATGAGGTTATTATTACCCTAGCATACCAAATGACATCCTAGCCCCCGGTGGAATGGGCTGGTCAGCCTTGAAGAGAGAAGGGAGCGGCCCTGTTTGACTCAGGAAGTCCCGAGGAAACTAGATGTGGTTGGGGCGTGTCCAGAAAGAAGAAGTCAGGAACCAGAGCAACGATCAAATTCACCACCCATTTCAGTTTGGTCCAGAGCCGTCTCTGAGTGCTGTGCCCCTAAAAGGAAACTTCATTTTGGATAAATCTTCAGCATCAGTAGCTTTTAGAGTTAGTTTTAGTCCCCTGAGAACTCTTATTGCATCAAATGAGGAAATCAACCACTAAACAAACAGAAAAATTACTTCCGATCACTCTTCAAGTGCAATAGAAATACTATGATTACTTATTCAAGTGTCCAAAATATTTCCGTTATTTGTAATAAATCAGTGTAGAAAAAAGAATTCTATGACATGTGTGAGGCCAAAAACAACTGATCTTAATCCCAGTTTATCTTGATAAAACACGGTAGAATTTGCAAAGCATTTTCGTATATTTTATCTCTTTGATCTTTACCACAGACCTTTGAGTGGGTTTCCCAGCTGGCGCTAGTAGTAAAGAGTCTGCCTCCAATGGAGACCCGGGTTCGATCCCTGTGTTGGGAAGATCCCCTGGAGGAGGGCATGGCAACCGACTCCAGTATTCTTGCCTGGAGAATCCCGTGCACAGAGGAGCCTGTGGCCTGCAGTCCATGGGGTTGCAAAGAGTTGTACTGAGCATGACGTGCATAAGGGAAACTAGTGAAGATCATTCCGGTCAGTGAATGCTTTACAGGGTGCTTTACTGAAGGGCAAGCTGACTTTGGACTTATTGACCGACCCGGCTCTGCAGACCATTGCGCTGGGGGTACTGTGCCCCAGTCAGGACTCCAGTGCAGATGGGAGAGACTGCTCGCTGAACTCAGAAGGAGAGTGCAGGCTGCACCAGCTTGTCTAGTGCACAGCTTCACGGCCAGGACTGCAGGGGCATGGCCTCCGCTCCTGCCAAGGCAGGAAGAGTAAGAGGCTGAGCGATGAGACAGTTAGAAAAGGGCCCCCTGGCACCTGAGATTGCACTGGCCTGGGCTTGTCCAGAAGCTGTTTCCCCCATCAGAGTCACTTGGAGAGCACTGACCGCACCAGCGTCATCAGCATTCTCGGTGGCTGGCTGGAGGGTGAGTCAGGATTCTAAGCTGGCTGCAGCGCTGGGGAGAATGGCAACACGCAGAAGGAAGTACATCATGAGTCAGCAGTTTCCAGGGCAGGTCGAGGCGGTGAGAAGCAGGGATCCAAACGCCTCCTCTGAATGAGACCGAAACGCAAAGGTGCCTGGCGTTTGCCCTGCAGCAGGCAGAGGCTGGGATGCTTGCTGCCGTTAAAGCGTATTCTTGGCACATAACAGAGGCAAAGCAGATGCTACAGAGCATGATGGGGGTTGGGGGGCGCGTGTAGCCGTCTCCCCAAATTCAGTGTAGGCAGCCTGCACAAAACCCGTCTGTGCTTTCATCAGTATCCAAATTCATGTTTCAGAAGTTCTTTATCAATTCCCAGACTTTATGTCATGTTGAGAAACAGTGATCACCAAACTGTCAACAAAGATAACCCGGTGTGACTGACAAAGGACTGGTATACAGAAAATAGAGGTCTTTCAAGTCTATCAGAGAAGGGCCCCAAGAAAATAGCAGAAACGAGCGGAATCAGCCATTCTCACAGGAGGAAACTTGAATGGCCTACAAACACATGGAGGGTGTTCCACCTCACTGAGATGGGGAGACACAGTATGAGGAGGGCAGCAGCCTGGATGAAAAGGACGTGCACACAGACCTTTTCACAAATGTTCGCAGCAGCTTTATTTGTGACGGTCGGAGATTGTGTCCAGAAGAGTCGGGGGGTCCCTGGAGAAAGGGAAGCAGCCCTGGCTTTGCTGACATAAAGGAAGCCATTTTGGCCGAAGCTGAGTTGTGATCGAGGCCCGACCACGGTAACTGCCCGTGAACAGGCCCCAGCGATTAAGCATCTTCAGGGAAGTGAGGGGAAGCAGCAACAAAGAGAAGGCAGTCAAGAAACACTAGTTCAGAAATAAGACAGCCCTAATTCCTCCTAGGGGATAGGCATCACAGTCTGATTTGTGTCTTCGAGTTCTGCTTGAACTCAGCGTTGCAGCCCTTCAGCTCTTGATGGCAGAGACGGGTACACAGACCTACACGTGAGACACACGTATACAACACACACGTACAGAGTCCAGGAAAACTGAGGAAAGCTGAACAGAATCAGTGGGTTTTGTGACTTCAGTATCTGGGTTGTGATACTGTATTGTACTTTTGCAAGATGTTACCATTAGGAGAAATCAGGGAAAGAGTACATCTGATCTGTCTGTATTATTTCTTTCAACCACATGCGAATCTACAATGATCTCAATAAAAGCAAATGAGCGACCTTAGGTTTCACCCATAAGATTGGCAAAAATCAAACCATCTCACAATCTAGAGTCTCGGCAATGATGGAGAAACACGGCACCCAATCCTCTGTGACTGGGAGTATCATTTGGTGTGTTCTCTTTGAGAGTCATGGCAGGCCACCTGCGAAGTGTAAATACAGCCTGTTCACTGTCAACACCTCTCCCTGGGTCTATATGCCCTACAGAAGCCCTCCCTTGTGTGTCCCAGGAGACCTGTACACGGGGTGCTTCTTACAACGTTGTATAAAAGAGTGGGAATAACATACGTACCCTCCATTAGGGAAATGGACATGGATAAATCCCTGGTGGCTCAGGCTTCCCTGGTGGCCTAGGTGGTAAAGAATCAGCCCACAGTGTGGAAGACCTGCGTTTGATCCCTGGGTTGGGAAGATTCCTCTGAAGGGTGGCACGGCAAAAACAACAGAATGATCTCTGTTCGTTTCCAAGCATACCATTCATATCACAGAAATCCACATCTGTGCCCCAACAATTAATGCCAAAGAAGCTGAAGTTGAATACTTCTGTGAAAACATACAAGACCCTGTAGAACTGACACCAAAAAAAAAAAAAAAAAAAAAAGATGTCCTTCTCATCATAGGGAACTGGAATGCAAAAGCAGCAGTCAAGAGATGTCTGGAGTAACGGGCAAGGTTGCCCTTCGGGTACCAAATAAAGCAGGGCAAAGCCTAACAGTTCTGCCAAGAGAACACACTGGTCATAGCAGACACCCTCTTCCAACAACACAGGAGATGACTCTATACATGGACATCACCAGATGGTCAATATAGAAATCAGATTGATTATATTCTTTGCAGTCCAAGATGGAGAAGCTGTATACAGTCAGCATAGAGCTGACTGTGGCTCAGATCATGAACTCATTGTTGGAAAATTCAGACTTAAATTGAAGAAAGTGGGGAAAACCACTAGGTCGTTCAGGTATGACCTAAATCAAATCCTTATGATTATATAGTGAAAGTGACAAATAGATTCAAGGGATTATATCTGGTAGATAAGAGTGCCTGAAGATCTGTGGACAGAGGTTCATAACACTACAGAAGGCGGTGATCAAAACCATCCCCAAGAAGAAGAAATACAGAAAGGCAAGATGGGTCGCTGAGAAAAGAAGGGAAGTGAAAGGCAAAAGAGAAAAGGAAAGATATCCATCTGAATGCAAACTCCATCTGAATGCAGAGTTCCAAAGAATAGCAAGGAGAGATAAGATCTTCCTAAGTGATCAATGCAAAGAAATAGAGGAAAACAATAGAATGTGAAAGACTAGAGATCTCTTCAAGAAAATTAGAGACACCAAGGGAAGGTTTCATGCAAAGGTGGGCACAATAAAGGACAGAAATGGTATGGATCTAACAGAAGCAGAAGATATTAAGAAGAAACCGCAAGAATACACAGAATAATTATACAAAAAAGATCTTCATGACCCAGATAACCACGACGGGTGTGATCACTCACCTAGAGCCAGACATCCTGGAATGTGAAGTCAAGTGGGCCTTAGGAACATCATTACAAACAAAGTTAGTGGAAGTGATAGAATTCCAGCTGAGCTATTTAAAATCCTAAAAGATGATGCTGTTAAAGTGCTGCACTCAATATGCCATCAATTCTGGAAGACTCAGCAGTGGCTACAGGACTGGAAAAGGTCAGTTTTCATTCCAGTCCCAAAGAAAGGCAATGCCAAAGCATGTTCAAACTACCACACAATTGCACTCATTTCACGTGATAGCAAAGTAATGCTCAAAATTCTCCAACCCAGGCGTCAACAGTACATGAACCAAAAACTTCCAGATGTTCAAGCTGGATTTAGAAAAGGCAGAGGAACCAGAGATCAAAATGTCAACATCCATTGGATCATAGAAAAAGCAAGAGAATTCCAGAAAAACATCTACTTCTGTTTCATTGACTACTGCCAAAGCCTTTGACTGTGTGGATCACAACAAACTGCGGAAAATTCTTAAAGAGATGGGACCACCAGACCACGTTACCTGTCTCCTGAGAAATCTGTATGCAGGTCTAGAAGCAACAGTTAGAACTGGACATGGCACAAAGGACTGGTTCCAAACTGGGAAAGGAGTACATCAAGGCTGTATATTGTCACCCTGCTTATTTAACTTATAGGCAGAGCACATCACGCAAAATGCTGGGCTGGATGAAGCACAAGCTGGAATCAAGATTGCAGGGAGAAATATCAGTAACCTCAGATATGCCAAAGAATTGATGCTTTTGAACTGTGGTGTTGGAGAAGACTCTTGAGAGTCCCTTGGACTGCAGGGAGATCCAACCAGTCCATCCTAAAGGAGATCAGTCCTGGGTGTTCATTGGAAGGACTGATGCTGAAGCTGAAACTTCAGTACTTTGGCCACCTCATGCGAGGAGTTGACTCATTGGAAAAGACTCTGAGGCTGGGAGGGATTGGGGGCAGGAGGAGAAGGGGACGACCGAGGATGAGATGGCTGGATGGCGTCACCGACTCGATGGACGTGAGTTTGGGTGAACTCCGGGAGATGGTGATGGACAGGGAGGCCTGGCGTGCTGCGGTTCACGGGGTCGCAAGAGTCGGACACGACTGAGCGACTGAACTGAACTGAACTGGTCGTCCAGTAGTTACGTCTCCATGCTTCCAAAGCAACAGGCCTGGGTTTGATTCCTGGTCTGGGAGCTAAAATCCTACATGGTGTGGGTATGACCACAAAAAAAATTTTTTAGATCAATTTCTTCACATTAAAAATGTACTTTCGGAAGTGTAGTCGAGCTACAAGGCTGTGTTGAGTCCCGCCGTGCGGCGCAGTGACTCCGTTACACATACACCCTCTCTCGCGTTCTCTTCCGTCCAGGCTTGTCGCGGGATGCTGCCGACGGTGCTCTGCGCTGTGCGTGCGCGTCCCCGGTGGCTCCAGCAGTAGAGAGCCCGCCTGCGAGGCAGGGTCCCGGGAGGGCCTGGCCGTGGGTCTCTGCCTGTGCCCTCCCGACCTCCCAGTCCGTGCCTCCCTCCCTCAGCCCCTCCCCCTTGGCAGCCACAGGGCTCTTCTGTGTGTCTCTGAGCCTGTTTTGTACATAAGTTCGCTTGGGTCATACTTCAGATTCTACATATAAGTGATATTATATGGTATTTGTCTTTCTCTTTCTGACTGACTTCACTGATACGATACTCTCTGGATTCATCCATGTTGCTGCAAATGGCATTATTTTATTCTTTTTTTATGACTGAAAATCATTAATATACTTGCAGGAACTCTGTGCAACTCTATTGGTCTCCTCTCAATTTAAATTTAAAATGAGAAGACTAGACTAAATACTCTAGGATTAGGCTAAATGTCCTTTTAGATTTTTAATCCTAATTTAGCCAATTATTTATTGTGTGTGTGTGCTAAGTCACTTCAGTCATCTCTGACGCTTTGAGACCTCATGGACTGTAGCCCACCAGGCTCCTCCATCCATGGGATTTCCCAGGCAAGAAGACTGGAGTGGGTTGTCATTTCCTTCTCCAAATTATATAGTAGTTCTTTTAAAATTTAACCTTTAAAAATCACTTGCATTATTTTTATAGATTATGAGAACTACATGATCCAGTGTTAAACTGTATAACACTCTCTCAAAACACAACTGAAGACATCCTGTAAAATACTCTTTGGAAGCAATTTAAACACACCATTATCTTGCTATTCACTCCCTATTTCAAAGTTTAACTAAATAATGTAGATGCTTGATACGAAATTCAGTTCAGTCGCTCAGTCATGTCCGACTCTCTGACTCCGTGGACTGCAGCACGCCAGGCCTCCCTGTCCATCACCAACTCCCAGAGTTTGCTCAAACTCATGTCCATCCAGTTGGTGATGCCATCCAACCATCTCATCTTCTGTCATCCCCTTCTCCTCCTGCTTTCAATCTTGCCCAGCATCAGGGTCTTTTCTAATGAGTCAGCTCTTCACATTAGGAGGCCAAAGTAATGGAGTTTCAGCTTCAGCATCAGTCCTTCTAATAAATATTCAGGACTGATTTCCTTTAGGACTGACTGGTTTGATCTTGCAGTCCAAGGGGCTTTCAAGAGTCCTCCAACACCACAGTTCTAAAGCATCAATTCTTAGATGCTCAGCTTTCTTTATAATCCAACTCTCAAAGCCATAATGACTACTGGGAAACCATAGCTTTGACCAGACGGACCTTTGTCGACAAAGTAACATCTCTGCTTTTTAATATGCTGTCTAGGTTGGTCATAGCTTTTCTTCCTCGGAGCAAGCAGCTTTTGATATCATGGCTGCAGTCACCATCTGCAGTGATTTTGGAGCCCCCCAAAATAAAGTCTGACACTGTTTCCACTGTTTCCCCATCTGTTTGCCATGAAGTGATGGGACCGGATGCCATGATCTTTGTTTTTTGAATGTTGAGTTTCAAACCAGCTTTTTCACTCTCCTCTTTCACTTTCATCAAGAGGCTCTTCAGCTCTTCTTCGCTTTCTGCCATAAGGGTGGTATCATCTGCGTATCTGAGGTTATTGATATTTTTCTCTGTGGCCACGGCTGAGTTTTCCACATTTGCTCGAATATTGAGTGCAGTGCTTTAACAGCATTATCTTTTAGGATTTGAAATAGCTCAGCTGGAATTTGGCATTTTAAATAGCTCAGCTGGAACACCTCCACTAGCTTTGTTCGTCGTGATGCTTCCTAAGGCCCACTTGACTTCGTGCTCTGGGATGTCTGGCTCTAGGTGCGTGATCACGCCACTGAGGTCATCTGGGTCGTGGAGGTCTTCTGTGTGCAGTCCTTCTGTGAATTCTCACCGCCTCTCCCCTTCCGCTCCTGCTAGGTCCCGACTGTCTCTGTCCTTCATTGACGTGAAATCACTTTTTCTAAGTACCTACATCTACTTTTCTTTTAGGAAAAAAAAAAAAAAAAGGAGGTTTTATTTTGAAACTTTTCAAACTTATTTGCAAATAAAGTTTTTCTTTCACCAGTTAGTTTGTAGAAGTAGAGACCGTGTCATTGTTAAGGTCACAGAGGAGGAAGCCAGCCAACAGAAAGCTCACTAAACTATTAGCATTTCGTATTTTCCTTGTCATCACCTGTCCTTCCCTACTCTGTCACTTTAAGAAGTCTATGGGAAATTGTAGGATTAGGTCTCAGTAACTATGGAGGCTAGAGGCTTTGTGTGAAGCACTCCGGCTGCCTCTGTTTGAAGGCAGCCCAGTTATTTATTTGCTCTGTGACCTTGCTCAGATTATATTCTCTGGACTAATTTCCCCATAGGGATAATAAAAGTACTTATCTGAAGGGGGTTTTGTGAAAAATTACAAAGAGGTTATAAACAATGCCTGGCATAGAGTCAGTACTCAATAAATAGTGATAATAACAATAATGACTGATAATACTTTACAAGGAATTACTTTATGCCAGGCACTGTTGTTATAATAGGGGCCTCTCAAGTGGCACAAGTGATAAATTACCTGCCTGCCAGTGCAGGAGACATCAGAGACACAGGTTGGATCCCTGGGTTGGGAAGATCCCCTTGAGGAGGCCATGGCAGCCCCACTCCAGTATTCTTGCCTGGAGAATTCCATGGGCAGAGGAGTCTGGTGGGCCAGAGTCCACAGGGTGGCAAAGAGTCTGGACATGAGTGAAGTGACTTAGCAAGCATCCACACATGTTCTAAGAACTCTCTATGTTAATTATTAGGTATGATTAGTACTATATAACTAACTGCTATTTCAGGATCAAAAGCTGACATGAGAGGTGGAAACAATTCATTCTCCTCAACCTTAGCTGCATACTCCAAGTAAAGTTATTTCCCTGTTGGCAGGGAAAACAAGACCTAGAAGGGTTTAGAAGGACAGACACAGTATCATCTCCATTTAACCACAGGATCTAGGGCTTGTGCTCGGAACAGTTTGGCATTTTAAGCGGAAATGAGGAGTTGGCAGTTATTGCTGCTCTACTGGCATTCATTTGAAGGAATCCTGAATCATGCTGAATCACAGCATCTTAGCTGGTCCTCTCTGAGGACACTTAATACTTTCTTTTGGCCCTTGTCATCCTGCAAGATCTTCAAGGGCACGGTCTGTCTTAACTCACCTGTGTAACCCCTGCAGAGATGAGTACAGTACCTTGGGGAAGACTGGACGTGGGAGGGCAGGAAGGGATAAAGCAGATTTCCAGGGGAGGAAATACAGAAAACTCTTCAAATACAGGTGGCAGTTTATCTTTTAAGTGGGGTAGCCTTTTCTTTCCTTTGTTTTCAGACATCACTAATGAAGAGGTATACCCAGGGCCATATCCATGCAACAACAGCCACTTCATCCCAGACCTTCTCGGCCACAGTCAGAATGACTGATGACCAGACTGGCTCTATTAAAAATCATCATTACAGAAAGCTGGATGCCAAGTAGAAGAGAGCCATTAGCTGCTCCTCCCAGAGCCAAAGAGCAAAGGCCACATGACGTCTCCTCTCCTTAAGTCTTCTAAAACATGCAGAACATTGTGTCCAGCATCTTTATTTCACACCCACCTTTAAAAAAAATATCAGGAACATTCAGTCCTTGTGTAACGGATATTTTGTGCAGCACATCGATTGGAATGGTGAACCAAAATCGAGCCAGAAAACACTAATTTCTGGTTCCTGTGACAATTCTAACTCATCTCCTAGAGTGGCATGGAGGCTTTCAGGCTGGACTTCCTACAAAGCCTCCTGTGTTACACTGACTCACTGGTAGGCCTTAGGAAATCACTAGGTAAGTGTCTGTGGTTACCACACTACAACTTACCTCAAGATATTATAAAGAGTAATCAATTAGGGAGGGGAAACTGAGGCTGTGCAAGCTTCTTGGTAATAAAACTACATAAGCACAAAATGCTTTATTTTGGGGGGCTCCAAAATCACTGCACATGGTGACTGCAGCCATGAAATTAAAAGACGCTTACTCCTTGGAAGAAAAGTTATGACCAACCTAGATAGCATATTCAAAAGCAGACACATTACTTTGCCAACAAAGGTCCGTCTAGTCAAGGCTATGGTTTTT
The DNA here is from genome assembly GCF_014754425.2 of Oryx dammah. NCBI lineage: Eukaryota > Metazoa > Chordata > Mammalia > Artiodactyla > Bovidae > Oryx > Oryx dammah. Next base: position 1,562,285 of record NW_024070193.1, read on the forward strand.
CCTGTGGTCGTGTATGGATGTGAGAGTTGGACTGTGAAGAAAGCTGAGTGCCAAAGAATTGATGCTTTTGAACGGTGGTTTTGGAGAAGACTCTTGAGAGTCCCTTGGACTGCAAGAAGATCCAACCAGTCCATTCTGAAGATCAGCCCTGGAATTTCTTTGGAAGGAATGATGCTAAAGCTGAAGCCTCCAGTACTTTGGCCACCTCATGTGAAGAGTTGACTCTTTGGAAAAGACTCTGATGCTGGGAGGGATTGGGGGCAGGAGGAGAAGGGGACGACAGAGGATGACATGGCTGGATGGCATCCCTGACTCGATGGACGTGAGTCTGAGTGAACTCCGGGAGTTGGTGATGGACAGGGAGGCCTGGCGTGCTGCAATCCATGGGGTCGCAAAGAGTCGGACACGACTCAGCCAGTGAACTGAACTGAAGCACAAAGTACCATTGCATTATGGGTAAATCGGTGCAGAAAGTGCTGGGCAGTTCAGCCGTTATTAGAAATTGGATATTTTCACAGTGACTTTTAAAATATTTTCAATTGTCTTGATTAACACAAGTTAAACTCATGGGTCCTTAAAATAGTCCATCCACTCCAATAATTGCTCCCAGCTCTGCTAAGTGCTTTGCAGTGATCGATTTGAACCAGGTTTAAGCCTCTCAGCACCCGAGCTCTTAACCACACTGCTGCTCTACCTCCTCGCCACGTGCTGTAAGAAGCCATACAGCCGTGGTACTAGGATTCAATGAGGTGCAACTGGGGGCAAATGAATAGCTCAAGTCTACAGTCACCTGCGGATGGAACGAACTATCGTGCAAACAAGGACTGGTCACCCCAGTTTTAACATCTTAATAGACACAAGCACTCACTTTCCAAGAGTAAGACAGTCATTAAAAGAATGAAAAGTACACTCCCAGGCTGTAACGGCCAACCCGGGCCGCAGGCAGACCTCCAGAGCGCACCGAGTTCAGTGTGAGACTGTGGTCATGTTAGGGCCTTTTCGGGCTTCAAGAGACTGGAACTCTTCCATTTTCTCATGTTTTTAATGAGAGCCTTTCCAAAATGAGACACCAAGGTCTGTAACTGCTCACTTTACATCGAAGTTTCACTTGCTTTCACCGTGACAGCGCGTCTGCGCTACGTTCACTGTCTCTTGGAGAGCCCCTGAAAGCCTGCAGGGACGGTGACACCGCGGGCCCGGTGGCCCTCCGGCCGCAGGGGCCGTCACGCGTCACGTGCTCCCCGGG